>NC_134357.1:387394879-387715536 GCF_048569485.1 Anomaloglossus baeobatrachus
GTAGTATATTTCTTCTGATTCACTATATCAATTATCAGACATTCAGGGCATTTCAGGACCTTAGGTATCCATGGTTACAACCACACATATAGTGACAGTAAGTTAGTTGCTAGTGGTCATAACCATGGATACCTAAGGTCCTGCAATGCCCTGAAAATGTGCTAAACAACATAGTGAATCAGAAGCACCATACTACATTTGGATGTATTTGCTAATTTTATTACTACACCTACTATAAATTGGGATAGGATCTGGAAGATGGGACTAACCATTTAAGTTTATTTCCATCATTGTGTTAGAGTGACTTGGGTGTCCTGTAAGTAATCATTTGTGCCTGAAGGATATTTGGACATTGCAGTTATAATGTACAATGCATTTGCAATCTTTCAATTTGCTGTTTTCCTTGCATGATATGCACCGGACTGTGAGAGATAAGAATAATTGCAGCGTTGTCCCAGTGTGTCCCATAATGCAATGTCTATATATTTACAGAACCTATAAAGTGAGGCTTTAAAAGGTTATTAACAAGATAGTAAGTTATGCTCTATCCTCAGCAGTTGGTCCCCCAACAAACCCAAGAAAGGGGCTCTGGTACACGGGATCTGGGCTTTGTAGAGCCTATCGTGAATGTAGATAAGGTGCACACGCTCAACCTCGGCTACATTGATTGTCTATAGGACTGTAGGATATAGGGGAGCACTGTACTCTGCTTTCTCCAGCAGTCCCATTACCAATGAAGTAGCAGAGATCAAGCATGCAGACTTCTTCTTTGTTCAAAATGGAGTTCTACGGAGTTTGGGTTCCACAACCCTGGGCTTGGGATTGCTAGGGGGTCGCAGAGGTCAGAACTCAGGGATCAGTAAATTATCCCCTAATCTATGTGATTAAGTGACTGACAGTCCTTTCACTGTCCACATCTTCATGATTTGTCTTCCTCCTGTCACAGCTTCGTGGTGGGCTTGCTGAGGCATCTGCTTTTGGATTGGCAAGCTATTATCAGAGCTATGATAAATTAACTGAGATGATGGGACGGACACAAACTGTAAATACGCAAGCAGTGCACCGTCAATCGTGTCCAAGGGGCATGACTATAGCTACTGAGCCTGAAGTATCAGTGAGTAATGCCTTCCCAGACTAGTCCGGGTTCATTAGCACACAATGAGGTGCGGTATTTAAGATGATTATTCCCAAATAACTGCAATTGCAAATAACAATAAATACTAGAATGGAATACTTCAAAAACAGTCTAAGGCTGGTTTCACACTACGTCTTTTTAACATCCGTCCTTAACGTTATTTTAGCGGACAAGCGGATCCAGTGCAAATGCGTTTTCATTTCAATGCATTTGCAATGGACTCGCGTTAACATCCGTTCACCTGCGTTTGCCTGCGTTATAGTGAGGATCCAGTGACTTGCAGTTTTTTAACATGTTTCAAAAACGCTACTTGTAGCGTTTTTGAGCTCCGTCCAAATACTGCAAATTGCTGGATCCTGACTATAACGCACGCAAACGCTGGCGTGCTGATAGACAGGATCCTGCTTTTGTACTGAGCATGCCCAGAAAGTACTGAGCATGCCCAGAACCAGTCTCGCGTGATCTGTCTATCTCTCTACTCTCTCCCTCACCCTCTCTCTCTCTATCTATGTCTTTCCCCCTTCCTCTCCTCCCTCTCTCTCCCACCTGAGAGCTGCGGACACTCGTAACCAAGGTAAATATCGCGTAACCACTTCTCTCAGTTACCCGATGTTTACGTTGGTTACGCGTGCAGGCAGCCCTGCTCCTAGCAGCTGCAGACACTCGTAACCAAGATAAATATCGGGTATCCAAGGCCGATGTTTACCTTGGTTACCAGTGTCTGCAGCTGTCAGAAGCCTCCTCCCAGTCTAGTTCCCCTCACTCCCGATCACATGACTCCAATGCCCGCCCCTAAACATCCAGTGCAGGATCCTGCAAAATAACATATGCGTTTGCATACGTTATTTGCTGTAAAAGCAGGATCCGTACTTCCGCTAAAATAACGTTTTCAGCGGATGTTAAAAAGACGTAGTGTGAAACTAGCCTAAAAAGTAATGAGAGCAGGTTAAAGATGTGGAGGGGCCTACCAGGTTTCATTTAAAGGGATTATAATTGCATATTACATAGGGTTTGGAACAATGAATTCATGGTAAGAAATGCAGAATATTTACTGTACATGCACTGTACTCATAGGAATCTGTAGAAAGTTGTGATATGTCGCATCCCAAGTATAACAGAGTATGACAACCACAACAATCTTATTTAAGTGCTTCAAAAATATGCAAGCATTTATTGTTCGTAAGCAAAGTGTATACAGTGCTGGCCAAAAGTATTGGCACCCCTGCAATTCTGTCAGAGAATACTCAGTTTCTTCCTGAAAATGATTGCAATCACAAATTCTTTGGTATTATTATCTTCATTTAATTTGTCTTCAATGAAAAAAAAAAAAAAAATGTCAAAAAGCCAAATTGGATATAATTCCACACTAAAAAACGGGGTGGACAAAATTATTGGCACTGTTTGAAAAATCATGTGATGCTTCTCTAATTTGTGTAATTAACAGCACCTGTAACTTACCTGTGGCACCTAACAGGTTTTGGCAATAACTAAATTACACTTGCAGCCAGTTGACATGGATTAAAGTTGACTCAACCTCTGTCCTGTGTCCTTGTGTGTACTACATTGAGCATGGAGAAAAGAAAGAAGACCAAAGAACTGTCTGAGGACTTGAGAATCCAAATTGTGAGGAAGCATGAGCAATCTCAAGGCTACAAGTCCATCTCCAAAGACCTGAAAGTTCCTGTGTCTACGGTGCGCAGTGTCATCAAGAAGTTTAAAGCCCATGGCACTGTGGCTAACCTCTATAGATATGGAAAGAAAAGAAAAATTGAAAAGAGATTTCAACGCAAGATTGTGCGGATGGTGGATAAAGAACCTCGACTAACATCCAAACAAGTTCAGCAGCCCTGCAGTCCGAGGGTACAACAGTGTCAACCCGTGCTATCCGTCGGCGTCTGAATGAAAAGGGACTGTATGGTAGGATACCCAGGAAGACCCCACTTCTTACCCCGAGACATAAAAGAGCCAGGCTGGAGTTTATTAAAACTTACCTGAGAAAGTCTAAAACGTTTTGGAAGAATGTTCTCTGGTCAGATGAGACAAAAGTAGAGCTTTTTGGGAAAAGCCATCAACATAGAGTTTACAGGAAAAAAAAAGAGGCATTCAAAGAAAAGAACACGGTCCCTACAGTCAAACATGGCGGAGGTTCCCTGATGTTTTGGGGTTGCTTTGCTGCCTCTGGCACTGGACTGCTTGATCGTGTGCATGGCATTATTAAGTCTGAAGACAACCAACAAATTTTGCAGCATAATGTAGGGCCCAGTGTGAGAAAGCTGGGTCTCCCTCAGAGGTCATGGGTCTTCCAGAAGGACAATGACCCAAAACACACTTCAAAAAGCACTAGAAAGTGGTTTGAGAGAAAGCACTGGAGACTACTAAAGTGGCCAGCAATGAGTCCAGACCTGAATCCCATAGAACACCTGTGGAGAAGGCACCCTTCAAATCTCAGGGACCTGGAGCAGTTTGCCAAAGAAGAATGGTCTAAAATTCCTGCAGAGCATTGTAAGAAACTCATTGATGGTTACGGGAAGCGGTTGTTCGCAGTTATTTTGGCTAAAGGTTGTGCAACCAAGTATTAGGCTAAGGGTGCCAATACTTTTGTCTGGCCCATTTTTGGAGTTTTTTGTGACATGATCAATGATTTGATTTTTGTTTCATTCTCTTTTGTGTTTTTTTCATTGCAAGCAAAATAAATTAAGATAATAATACCAAAGAATTTGTGATTGCAATCATTTCCAAGAAGAAACTGAGTATTATCTGACAGAATTGCGGGGGTGCCAATACTTTTGGCCAGCACTGTATGTAACAAAAAATCGGATGAAAACCCATTTTTGCTATCATTTTTAAGCATTACTGCCACGTGATATGTCCTCCTGTAGTACATCCTCATGCATGATGAGCATGGACATTTTTTATCAAGACTTTCTATAGAAGCTTTTTAAACACCGCTAAACTGAGCCTAAGCAGTGTTGTAAGGAGATAGACTGGTTTCTGTCGCATTCCTTTCCCTGAAGACACCAATCACGTTATTGTTGTATGAATTGTGTCCTGCATCTTTGTTTAATAATGTGATAAGTGAAGTGTGATGTCCTGAATATTGTATAGCTGTATTATATGTGGTTGTCAAACTGTAGGGTAAGAAATAGTTAAGTGTTGGAACTAGCCCACAGTGGGAGGGGTTAGCTGATAGGGAGAGAGACAGTGTCTTCTAGAAAATTAGTTAGGACCCTGTGTGTGACAAAACCCGGACCTATGGTCAGAATGTCATCAAGGCCACATGCAGTGGATGACTTGTAGCAAGAGAGTGAGAAATTAGACCCCACTGAGAAAACGTGATCATGGGCTTAAAGAGACAATGAGCTTTGAACAACATTGAGACTAGAAACCAACCTTCCGATGTAGTGGCCCCAGTCAGGAGGGTCTGAATGATGGTACTTTAGCAGGTAGGCCTCAAGTAGCTTACAGCTCAGAGGTAACGGGCCGAGACGGACTAGTGCGTGAAATAAGTTGATTTTCCTGGGCAGAGTCTCCATAAGCATCTGAGAGTTCAAGGGTTGACTCTGGCCTTATTGGCAAAACCTCCTTACCCCCACCTCTATGAGGAGAATAAAATGTGGAGCCGCGGAAAGTGAAAATGACTGTCACAGACTGGACTCTGGTGCTGTGCTGGGTTGTGTTGGAACAAACCGGAAAAAGACAGATGAAACTGAAAGTGTGTCTGACCATGTTCTGTATTGCTGAAACGTGCTGGAAGTTATGTGCCCAGTGCCCACTATCTCGTGTATAAAGTTGTTGATGAGGAACTGTTAAGTAAAGATTTGTCGCTTCAACTGAACTGGTATTCTCTTTGTTGGGACAAGTTGTCATTTGGTCTGGCCAGCTAAAGCCATTGGCAACAAGTGGCCTGCATGGGCATATGGCCCACACTACACAAGTCCACACATCCAGCCAGGATTGTGTTTTTCATGTAGCGTGCTGAAACCTTAGGAAGAAACACTTCGCCTGTGACTACCGCCCTGCCCTACTACTGTGACGCCCTGGCTGGGCCAGGTAGTCACAGATAGGCCCCTGCACTACACCGTTCCCTCACAGGTGACATCAGCCAACCTTTAAAACCCTAGTCACCCCCCCTCAGGGCTAAATGGACACACCAGGGGGCGGAACCAGGCGGTTGGAAGACGCCCACCGAGGAGTCTAGACAGCCCGGGGCGGGGAAAGTAAACAGTTCAGTTGAGAGCTGAGTGTTAGAGTTCAAATTGAAGAGGAGTGTGGGCTAGAGCTGGGTGCAGCTCCAGTAGAGGCAAATACCCCAAATTGAACGGCGTCAGGGTAAAAGCCCTGGTACCAGTGGCTAGGAGGCAGACGGTGGTCTCCGTCTGCAGGAGCCGGGAAGACGGCTCGATGGAACCGAGGTGGACCGGGACAGGGTAGTGGCCCACCGGTACCGACCCGGGGAACCGACGCGGAAAACGGAGCACACAGGGGAGTACTTGGACCCTGAAGCTGGGACCAGAAGCGACTGGAACAGGTTAATTTACCAATTGAGGCCATGACTAGAGGTCCTGTCCCACCCAAAGTCCCTATTAGAAGACAACAGCCCAAAAAGGGGGATAGAAGGCCACCCCCAGGGCTCAGAGATCCCACGGGCCAGCGTCTGCGAGCAAGGGCTCCTTAGGCCACATCCAGCCGGGAGCGGACTCCTGAAGTTGCAAGCACAGGCAGTCCACCATCTTACAAAGGTGCAGGAAAAAGACAGAGACCACCAGCCGGGTGGGGGACCAGAACGCAGCCGGATGTGGTCACCGACCACCATCACCTTGGTTTACCAGAGACTCGTGTGTTTCCTTCAATAGTGAGTACACCAGCACCCTGCGGTCGCCCATCTCCCTGCACCAAAACCCCAACGGGTCCCGGGGCCACCATCCCTGCCCACGGAGGGGTTAACAACTTGCTGCATACCATCTCCCCCCGGGTGCCCCGTAACTGCAGCGGGGGTGTCCAACCTCACCACATGCCGTGGGTGGCATCACGAACTCCGTACGGCTCAGCCCGTACATATACGTCCTATATCCACCACTATAACCCCCTTTTTGATCGGAGTGACCGCGAGACCCCCGGGTCCAGAGACCCTCGAGTGACCCACAGAAGGTCTGGATTCGAGCAGCTCGGCTGCTGGGAGCGGGGCGGTACACCTCGATTTCTGGCGTCACGAACAGGATTGATACCCATCCACTTACCTTGTGGAAGTGCGCCTTGTGTTGAAGTCAGCGGTGATCCGTTGCAGAAATTCCTGAAACCGCCATCTTGCCGCCATTTTTGGGCACAAAGATTCCCGCCCAAAGTCTTCTTCCCCGAGAAAAGGGCGCGAAAGCCGAAGCCCCGCCCCCTAGGAACACGGCCAGAAAGCAAGGCCGGAAGTCGCAAAATGAAACTTACAGGCCTAAAAGAGGAGTGCCAAAAAAAAGACCAAGGGGGAGAAGTGGGAAGATGTCTGCTCCTAAACCTGATGCTGGAGCGGAGCTGACCGCTGGAGCGACGGCGCCCTTGAGCGAAGTAGCGGATGAAGAGGCTGTAGCTCCCGCTCCAGATGCAGGAGCGGAGGCGGCGTGGGATCGGTTGCTGCCGGGAACAGCCGCATGGTTAGAACGAAAGCTGGCGCGGTTCTGTATCCAGGTATGGGTCGAGTCGATGCAACAAGCCTTGGGCTGGAAGAAGGAGATGCAGAAGATGGTGGCCGTGGTGTGGGCAAATGAGAGGGCCGCCTCATGGAAGTCACCCCGGCAGGATAAAGCCACGCAGACGCCTCCAGTCCCGTCGACCCGTCAGGAGACAGGACCCGCTCACGGTGAGACCGGCGAACCCCGGATGGCCCGGCTCCTGGAGGAAACGGTGTCGCCTGTGGAGCCACCCCAGTCTTCCGTGCTAGCCCTGAACCCCGGGATGTACTGCAGTTGGTTTTGGAAAGCCCGTCTCCCAACAGCTGAGGGAGTGGCACGACCTTGTGCAGTAGTGCAGAAAGAATCCGTAAGTTTGTTATGAAAAAATGTTAACACCCAAAGACACGGCTGAGAACTTGCAGGCCAACCCATAAACTATTGGGTCTTGTACATAGCCCCAGACCACCCTTTTCATCATCCCGCAGTCTCCGGAGAGGCTGGTTGGAGGAAGGGCCTGTGGCAGAGTAGGCCGAGGTCCCGTCACCATGGAAACCGGTGACTACCCTCCGGGTCAGGGGTCCCCCGCAACGTGGGGCCTCTAAGAGAGACTGCCGGGTAAGGAACTTATTACCCGGCCTATATGGGCACCACCCGGACCCGAACCCGTTTCCTGGACTGGGGAAAAGGGGTGTGCACCAGTGCTTAGCGGTGGCACCAGGGCTAGGTTTGTTTGGGTGGGTTAAGGTGAAAAGGACATGGTCCCGTCCCGGTTAATAAAAATGTTTTATGCAACGTTAAAGTAAAATGCCTCCCGTTAAGGGAAGAAACCAAAGTATCCATGAATGTAAATATGTTATTATGCTTGTAAATGTTTTATCCCCTTTTATCCCCTTTTGCAGTTACAAAATAAACCGGTGGTGGTTGGACAGCCCGCGGACGGTCTGTGTTTAACCAAGGGGGAGTGTGACGCCCTGGCTGGGCCAGGTGGTCACAGAAAGGCCCCTGCATTACACCGTTCCCTCACAGGTGACATCAGCCAACCTTTAAAACTCTAGTCACCCCCCCCCCTCAGGGCTGAATGGACACACCAGGGGGTGGAACCAGGCGGTTGGAAGATGCCAACCGAAGAGTCTAGACAGCCCGGGGAAAGTAAACAGTTCAGTTGAGAGTTTACCAGAGACTCGTGTGTTTCCTTCAATAGTGAGTACACCAGCACCCTGCAGTCGCCCTTCTCCCTGCACCAAAACCCCAACGAGTGCCGGGGCCACCATCCCTGCCCACGGAGGGGTTAACAACTTGCTGCATAACATCTCCCCCCGGGTGCCCCGTAACTGCAGCGGTGGTGTCCAACCTCACCACATGCCGTGGGTGGCGTCACGAACTTAATACGGCTCAGCCCGTACATATACGTCCTACATCCACCACTATAACCCCCTTTTTGATTGGGGTGACCTTGAGACCCCCGGGTCCAGAGACCCTCGAGCCACCCACAGAAGGTCCGGATCCGAGCAGCTCGGCTGCTTGGAGCGGGGCGATACACTACACCATGTTACTGGACACAGAGGAGTGGGCATGAGATATAGCATTGTGCTCCTGGGTGATAGGCTATAACAGACTGCCAATTTTACCATGGAAATCCTGAAAATGTAACAGCCAGAATGGGCCCTGATTTTCCACCAGAACAGGTTGCTCCATATAGTTTATATGCAAGTTTCATAAAGCTTTGTTCACATGTTTAGGATTTCCATTTGTTCTATTTTAGAACGTTATGCCCAAAATAGACCCATTTGCTTACTGATGCAAATAAAAGCAGGACACCCATTGATTATTATGGGGTCGGACTTGTTTATGTCTCATGCAAGTTTTTGGAACAGAAGAAAGAGTTCTGCATGCTGCATTTTTTCTTCCGTTCTAAAAAACTAATATAACAGGGCCCATAATATTCAATGGCCATCGCTGCTTCTGTTTGCATCTTTAAACAATTGGATCGGTTTCTGGCATGAATTCTGTTTGTCTATTCTCAAACTGAGAGATGAACGATCTTAGGTTTCTGATAAAAAGTCTGGGTTCCATTGTGTTTGTTTTTAGAATGGAGCAAAAAGTTCTCCATGGTGCATTTTTTGTTCCGTTCTATTAACAAATGACAGGACTCAGGCAACCTCCATAGAAATCAATGAGACCCTTTTTGTTTCCTTTTGCATCATCTGTAAACTTGATTCTGTTTCCACAACAGAACAGACAAACAGAATTCCCAAAGGTTGGAGTTATAAATCACAGATAAATAAGGAAACGCTCTGGCAACAATCTAGCTTCAATCTTTGATGTTTCGAGACAACTTTCAAGCGATTGTAGCTGATCTCAGGTATTAAAACCCTCACAATGTCTGTGTTGCCTATACAACTAATCACAGTGCATCTTGTACTTTTCCACTAAAGTTTAAAGCATCTGACTAGCACTGGAGGGGCCCTTTAAATGTAAGCCCCCTGCCCCCTGTCATATACTCACCTTCCAGCATCTTCACCATTTACAGACGCTGCTCCAGTTTCACGGTGCCATCTTGTGCCAGTAACTGCTGACTATCCGGGAGAGAGAAGTTAACGTCACAATCTCCCAATGCAACTCTATGAGTGCCAGAACAAGGCTCTCATAGAGATGCATTGAATTGTGACCTCTGCTAGGCCACAAATTGCTGAGAATGACTAGAGTGGTGGTGATAGAAGGTAAAGCAGCTGGAAAGTTACTCTATAACAGAGGTCAGGGGATTTATATTCCTGGTTTTGGCTTCCAAATACTGAGGTAAAAAAAAAATCACCAAATATTTAATGTGTGCACGTAACCTGAAGCACCACTTCAGCGTTTTGTTTTTTTATTGCACTGCTGGAGTGGTGCTTTAAGACCATGTGCACACGTTTATTGTGTGAAAAATTGTCTGTAAACCACATTTTTTATGTAAACTCTGTGGTCATTCTTTAAAGGGAAGGTGTCGCCAAAATTTTTTTCGAAAAATGTAAAGTATTAATGTTTTAATTAAATATTTTAATTTGTTTTTAATTGAGCAAAATATAAAAAAAAAATAAAAAAGTTTGATATTTTCCACTGTTAAACACTAGGGGGAGCAGCTGCTGAAATCCTACTGTAGAACTAGCTCACATTACAGCTGCAGTAAAAGTGAGCAGAATCTGCTCTGCTGTGTGTGATGTCACCTCCCCCTCCCAATCTATTTGTTTCCAAAAGGAAAAGGGAAGAAGTTTAGGGACACGCACGCCCCGGTCCAGCAATGCTCTGCCGCATGCACGCCCACCCGCAATGTTCTGCTACATGCACGCCTGCAATGCACTGCCACACGCACGTGTCGCGGGCGGGGAGGAGGGTGTCAGCACACCGCGCTCACCCCTTCTGCTCGGGTCCGGCAGCTGCTCCTGGTGGCTCGAGCTGTGGGCCGGATCCCGGGGTTTCTCGAGCGACACTCCTCGCCCGTGAGTGAAAGGGGGGTTTTGTGGTTGGGGATTGTTATAGTTCGTGACGCCACCCACGGTTGTGGTGATTGCACCACCGCTGCTCAGTATGGGGGTCCCGGGGATGGTGATGCGGAGCAGCCAGGTGTTGTGTTGCCCCTCCGTGGGTAGGGGTTGGTGATCCCGGGGCCCAGTGGGGTGCAGGGGCGCAGGGGCAGCGCTGTGCCTTGCAGCACTGAGGTACTCACTCAGCCAGTAAACACGACACAGTTCTCGGTAAACAAACGGCTGGTTGGACGGGTCCCTCAGACGGTTCACGGTGCTGCGGTTCCCTGCAGTTAGCGGTGACGGTCTCTTCCCTGCACCTTTGAAATGTCTGTTTGGTAGCGGTGGATTCCCACCGGTTACCCGCTCCCCGACTGCAATCTGTGCCGGAGGAGCTCCACACTTTGCCCGCAGGCGCCGGCCCTGGGAAACTGGTGCCTTGGCGGTGGCGGTGTTTCCCCGTTGTGGTTGGACCTTTGCCGTCAATCAGGACTTGCTTGTTGGGGGATCTACGTCCCCTTCACTAACGGATTTAGCAATTTACAGCGACTCCAAGCCTTGCTGGGATCCGAAAGCCCCTGCTCTGGTGCTGACTGCCCTTTGTATACTGCTCCAGACCCCCGGATACACACAGCCTCCGTGGCCCTTCCAGCAACCTCCAGACAGTCCCACTGCAGATCTTCACCACTGTCTGCTGACCTTGCTGACTCCGTCTGGGCACACAGCCACAGACTAACTTCAGGCTTTCTTTCTTTACTTCCACTTAGCTGTTTACTCTAACCCTGTCTAGACTACTCCTTCACTCTTGCCCTGCCTGGGCTTCACTCCTTCCACTTCCTCCTCCTGGACTCAACTGCACTCAAGCCCTGCCTGGGCTAATCTGCTGTTCACTCTCTCACGTCCCTCACTGGACTCTATCTGCCTGGTTACTTCCTGCCTCCAGAGTTGTGAGCTCCTCGGTGGGCGGAGCCAACCGCCTGGCCCACCCCCTGGTGTGCATCATCAACCTCTGGAGGAAGGCAACAAGGATTTTTGGGTTAGCTGGTGTACCTACAGGGAATGTGGGGTGCGTGTGTGTTGTTATCTGTGTCCCCTGGCTTGCCCAGGGCGACACATTCCCCCTTAGCAAAACGCAGACCGTCCTCGGGCTGCCCGTCCAACACCGGTTTTATTTTCCTTTTTGTTTTTCTGAAAAGGTAAACGGTATAACATTATAAACGGTAAATAATATACATTTTTAATCACAACTCTTCCCAAGACGGGAGGAACATTTACTTTTAACGTTACAACGGTGTACGGTCACGGTTTCCGCTCTCTCCCACCCAAGCAACCTGGCCCTGATGCTGCCCCTAAGACCCAGGCAGCACCCCTTGACCCACAGTCCAGCACAAGTTACCCGAGCGGGATCTGTCCTTCCCCTCCAGAGGGTGGCCACCGGTTCCTTTGGTGGCTGGGCCCTGGCCTGCTCTGCTCAGGGCCCTCCCTCCAACCTGCCTCTCCGGAGGCGGCATTGCGGAAACGGTAACGGTACCCAACATATTTACAAGCCACTTAACGTTTGTGGTGCCCTGCTAGTTCACGGGCTTGTCCATGGATAGTTCCCATGCCAATAAACTTTAAACGGTCCCCACGGGGACAACGGTGCCGGCTCCTGCCGGTTCAATCACAAGGCCAATCAACAAACAAATCAGGTGACTTCTTCGGTAATTTCACTTATCATTTCAAACTTTTTAAACTTTTTCAAACAAACAACTTCACTCTTTTACATTTGCGGACCCCTTTCATTCATAGAACGGTCTCCCTGTACCTAAGTGGGGGTCTACCTAGGTTGGAACGGGTGGACCTTCGGGGCCCGGTGTCAGTAGTGCTAGACAGTGGGGTAGAGGGAACAATCGGTTCCTCCTCCCTGCTATAGTGTGGAGCAGGCGGAGGTGCAGGGGGGCTGGGTACAGGTTCATCCCTGGGCACTGGCACTGGTTCTGGCTCACGGTTAACCGCTTCCACTACTTCTTCATCCACGGGTTGTGGGAACAGTATCACTGGAAGGATCACCGCGCCGTTCTGTGTAGGCCAGTCTGCTGGGAAGTCACCCATTACAGTGTGGATTACCTCTGCTGCCTTCTCCACTGGTGGAGGAACCGGTACTTCAGCCTCTGCCTTCAGCGTTGGGGGGCATTTTTTTAGATGGTCCCGGGAAACTGTGGCTAGGGTGTCCCCTTGGTCACGACTGATCTGGTAGGTCTTCCCATCTCCCCATTCTGTGGGTTGTATGACATAAGGGACTGGCTCCCACTGATCATCCAGCTTGTGGGTTTTTCTCTTCCGTTTCAGCACCACATCTCCTGGCTGGAAAGGACCTGCGGGCGCCTTCTTGTTGAACCGGTGCTCCTGCTGCTCTCGACTTCGACTGAGGTTTTTCTCCACATACTCCTGGATTTGCCGGTACTGTGCCCTCCTCCGACTTTCCCACTCTGCCGTTGAGGGGAGTGCTTCCGGGGCTTCCAACCCCATCTCCAGATCCACCGGCAGGCGGCCAGGCCAAGCCCTCATCAGATACGCTGGGGTGCACTTCGTCGAGCTGGACGGGATATTATTATACATGTCGACCAAGTCAGGTAGCTTTTCCGGCCACATGTTCCGTTCTTCCAGCGGTAGCGTCTTGAGGAGCCCCAGGACCAAGTGATTCATTTTCTCGCACATGCCGTTGGTTTGGGCGTGGTACGGAGTGGTCCGAATCTTCTTGCAGCCGTACAACTGGCAGAATTCGTGAAACACCTCTGCTTCAAAAGCCGGGCCTTGGTCAGTCAGCACCTTCTCGGGGTACCCATGGGGTCGGCAGAAATAAGCCTGGAACGCTCGAGCAGCGGTTCGACCAGTTAGGTCCTTAACGGGGACTACCACCATAAATCTTGAGTAGTGGTCTACCATGGTCAATGCGTAGGTGTACCCACTTCGGCTAGGGGTGAGCTTGACATGGTCCAGGGCAACCAGCTCCAGCGGCTGATGGGTGACTATGGGATGTAACGGTGCCCTCTGGCTAGTCTCGTCCTTTCTCCTCAGTGTACAAGGACCACACTCTCAACACCAGGCTTCTACCGATTCACGCATCCCACTCCAATAGAACCGCTCCCTCAACAGCATCTCCAGCTTCTTCCACCCGAAGTGGCCAGCACCATCATGGTATGCCCGCAGGACAGTAGCGACCTCAGCTTGAGGAACGATCAACTGGCATATCTTCTCATGGGTCTTCGGGTTGATCAGCTCACGGTACAGCCTCCCTTGGTGTAGGTAAAGCCGTTTCCGTTCTTTCCACAAGCGTTGGGCTTCGGCTGGAGCGGCAGGGTCTATTCCCATAGCACCTTGTTCCACTAGAGTCTTGACAAGGCGGACAGCCGGCGCTTGATCCTGGGCGTCTTGCCACTCTTGACTGGGCCGCGGGTCCAGATCCACCCTTTGCTGACAGACTTGTACCCTCTCAGTAGGCAGCTGGTGAAACGCAGGCAACTCGATCTCCTCGAGGTCGTCATCCTCGCACCCCTCTTCTGACAAATGGGGCATCCGGGAGAGTGCATCAGCATTTATGTTGACACGACCAGCTCGGTACTTTATGGTGAAATCATAGTTGGCTAGCCGGGCTACCCACCGCTGCTCCAGCGCGCCCAACTTGGCCGTGTTCAGGTGAGTCAGCGGATTGTTGTCCGTAAACGCGGTGAATTTGGCTGCCGCCAAGTAGTGGCGGAACCGCTCTGTGATAGCCCACACCAACGCCAATAGCTCGAGCTTGAAGGAGCTATAGTTCTCAGGGTTCCTTTCGGTCGGCCGGAGTTTTCGGCTAGCGTAGGCAATCACCTTCTCTTTTCCATCCTGGACCTGGGATAGGACCGCTCCTAGCCCCACGTTACTGGCGTCCGTGTGGAGGATGAACGGGTTCCCATAGTCAGGGTACGCCAGGACCTCTTCTCCGGTCAAGGCCGCCTTCAACTGGCAAAAGGACTCCTCATGCTTGTCCTCCCACGACAGTGGGGGCCCCAATGGGTCTACCACCCTTGGTCTGTCCCACGAGGAGATCTTGCATGGGGGCAGCCATCTTCGTGTATCCCTTTATAAAGCGCCGATAGTACCCCACCAGACCCAGGAACTGCCTTACTTCCCTCACTGTAGTTGGTCTCAGCCAGCTCTGGATGGCAGTAATCTTCTCAGGGTCGGGGGCGACACCATCCGCACTCACCACATGCCCTAGATACTGCACTCTGGGTTTCAGCAGGTGGCATTTTGAGGGCTTCAACTTCATCCCGTACTTGGCAAGGGACGCGAACACCTCGGCCAGGTGCTCAAGATGGGCTTCATACGTCTGGGAATAAACAATCACATCATCCAAATACAGCAGGACGGTCTCGAAGTTTAAATGTCCCAGACAGCACTCCATCAACCGTTGGAAGGTCCCAGGGGCATTGCACAGCCCAAACGGCATGCTATTGAATTCGCAGAGCCCCATCGGGGTGGTGAAGGCGGTCTTCTCCCGGTCCTCTGGGGCCACGGCCACTTGCCAGTATCCACTGGTGAGGTCAAGGGTCGAGAAGTAGTTTGCAGTTCTTAGTGCAGCCAAAGACTCTTCAATACGAGGTAAGGGATAGGCATCTTTATGGGTTATCTGGTTCATCTTCCGGTAGTCCACACACATCCGCATGGTACCATCCTTCTTCTTGACCAGTACCAACGGAGCAGCCCAGGGACTACAGCTGTCCCGAATAACCCCTGCCTCCTTCATATTCCTCAACATATCTTTGGCACACTGGTAATGTGCGGGGGGAATAGGCCGGTACCTCTCTTTGATAGGGGGGTGTTCACCTGTGGGAATGTGGTGTTGGACCCCCTTGATCCGCCCAAAGTCTAGGGGGTGCTTACTGAAAACCTGTTCGTACTCCTGCACCACCCTGTGTACCCCGGCCCTGTGATGTGTAGGGGTATCATCAGTGCCTACATGTAGCTGTTGGTGCCACTCCTTTGTGTCCCCCTGGGGTGGGGAAGTGCTGGGGGTAGGTGGGAGTGTGGATGGACTGGCTTCATGGATAGTGTGGGGGTCCAGGGTGAGCAGCTTGGCAATGGTGGCATACCGGGGGAGCCTGACTTCTTCCTCCCCACAGTTCAACACTCTCACGGGCACTCTCCCTTTCTTCACATCTACCACCCCTCGGGCGGCCACTACAGTGGGCCAGTGTTCGGAGGGCATGAGCTCCATCATCGCAGGGTAGTCACGCCCCTGAGGCCCTACTGCTGCCCTACACCAGATCATCATCTCACTCCTAGGGGGCACAGTCAATGGAGCAACATCCATCACTCTCACTCCACCAATCTCCCCTCCTGTTGAGCTTACATGCTGGCGGTACATCAGGGCGCGGATCTCACGCTGCACAGCCCTCTGCCGGCTCCCCGCCGCTGTGGCGGCTAGCTGTTGCAATAGGTTCAACACATCAGCCATGCAGTGTTCCATCACATTGGTTCCCAGCACTATTTTCGGGTTATGATCACTGGGTTCATTCAAGATCACAATCATACCCTGGTGTTGCAGTTCAGCTTGCCCCACTGTCATAGCCACTTGTTTATACCCCACCTGGGTCAATGGAAGTCCGTTAGCGGCAATCAGATTTATACTATTGTCTGGAGGCGCCAGCTCGTCTGTGGCCCAATACTGCTGATACAACGTGTACGGTATGGTAGTTACCTGTGATCCAGTGTCCAAGAGAGCCATCACTGGTATGCCATCCACAGCCACGGGGATGATAGGGCGGGCCCCGACATATCGGTCTCGCCAGTCCGGGGGGCCACGGTGTTCAACTCCTGAGGATTGGCCCGGGGCCCCAGGGGTTGCTCGTTTAACGGGCACTGTCGGTAATAATGGCCCGGCTTACGGCACTTGTAGCAGATTGGGGGTCTGCTCCGTGGGTTGTTAGCGCTTCTCCGCTGCATCCAGGGAACATCTTCAGGACTGTCAGCAAGCTGTATCTGCACTGGAGGCTGAGATCTGGTCAGAGGTTGTAGCGCAGCAAGGATCTTGGCAAGGTCTCCGTCCATGCGACGGACCTGGGCTGCCAGCTCTTCTACTGTGCTGCTCGGGGCTGCAGGCATTAAAGAGGTTGGTTTGGCTGAGGCCGCCACAACGGGAGCTGTCTCGACGGGCCACGGGACGGGTTCCAGAACTTCAGCAGCTGGGGGCTGTAGTGCTTTGATAGCCCGCTCCTTTAACACAGCAAAGTCCACATCAGGGTGTTCCAGGGCCCACAGCCGGAGTTGTTTACGATCCTCAGGGGACCTCATCCCCTGCCCAAATTGCTCCACTAACATCTTGTTGCTATCCGCCTCATTAATAGAGTTCACCCGCTTCAGCGTGCGGAGGGCGGTCTGCAGACGTAGAGCATAGTCCCGAATGCTATCCCCAGCTCGTTGCCGGCACTAGTAAAACTGCATCCTCAGCTCAGCTTCAGTCCGGGTCTCGAAGGCAGTCTGTAGCTTCTCGAAGATGGTGGCTACAGAGAGCCGGTCCCCCTCGGCCCAGGTCTCCGCTTCCTGCTCCGCCGCACCGGTTAACTGGCCTAGCACTAGCACGCGCCAAAGATGGCGGCTTCTGAAATTTTTCTGCCGGATGCCTCCGGCGGTAACAAGGCGCACCTCTACCTGACGGCAGAGTGGTAAGATCCTGTTCGTGACGCCAAGTTGTCGCGGGCGGGGAGGAGGGTGTCAGCACACCGCGCTCACCCCTTCTGCTCGGGTCCGGCAGCTGCTCCTGGTGGCTCGAGCTGTGGGCCGGATCCCGGGGTTTCTCGAGCGACACTCCTCGCCCGTGAGTGAAAGGGGGGTTTTGTGGTTGGGGATTGTTATAGTTCGTGACGCCACCCACGGTTGTGGTGATTGCACCACCGCTGCTCAGTATGGGGGTCCCGGGGATGGTGATGCGGAGCAGCCAGGTGTTGTGTTGCCCCTCCGTGGGTAGGGGTTGGTGATCCCGGGGCCCAGTGGGGTGCAGGGGCGCAGGGGCAGCGCTGTGCCTTGCGGCACTGAGGTACTCACTCAGCCAGTAAACACGACACAGTTCTCGGTAAACAAACGGCTGGTTGGACGGGTCCCTCGGACGGTTCACGGTGCTGCGGTTCCCTGCAGTTAGCGGTGACGGTCTCTTCCCTGCACCTTTGAAATGTCTGTTTGGTAGCGGTGGATTCCCACCGGTTACCCGCTCCCCGACTGCAATCTGTGCCGGAGGAGCTCCACACTTTGCCCGCAGGCGCCGGCCCTGGGAAACTGGTGCCTTGGCGGTGGCGGTGTTTCCCCGTTGTGGTTGGACCTTTGCCGTCAATCAGGACTTGCTTGTTGGGGGATCTACGTCCCCTTCACTAACGGATTTAGCAATTTACAGCGACTCCAAGCCTTGCTGGGATCCGAAAGCCCCTGCTCTGGTGCTGACTGCCCTTTGTATACTGCTCCAGACCCCCGGATACACACAGCCTCCGTGGCCCTTCCAGCAACCTCCAGACAGTCCCACTGCAGATCTTCACCACTGTCTGCTGACCTTGCTGACTCCGTCTGGGCACACAGCCACAGACTAACTTCAGGCTTTCTTTCTTTACTTCCACTTAGCTGTTTACTCTAACCCTGTCTAGACTACTCCTTCACTCTTGCCCTGCCTGGGCTTCACTCCTTCCACTTCCTCCTCCTGGACTCAACTGCACTCAAGCCCTGCCTGGGCTAATCTGCTGTTCACTCTCTCACGTCCCTCACTGGACTCTATCTGCCTGGTTACTTCCTGCCTCCAGAGTTGTGAGCTCCTCGGTGGGCGGAGCCAACCGCCTGGCCCACCCCCTGGTGTGCATCATCAACCTCTGGAGGAAGGCAACAAGGATTTTTGGGTTAGCTGGTGTACCTACAGGGAATGTGGGGTGCATGTGTGTTGTTATCTGTGTCCCCTGGCTTGCCCAGGGCGACACACACGCACACACACAATGCTCTGCCACACGCACGTCCTCACACAATGCTCTGCCACATGCACGCCCGCAATGCTCTGCAACATGCACACCTCTCTGCAATGCTCTGCCACATGCACTCCCGCCTGCAATGCTCTGCCACATGCACGCCCGCAATGCTCTGCCACACACACACAATGCTCTGCAACACGCACGCCCGCAATGCTCTGCCACACACACGCTCGCCTGCAATGCTCTGCCACACGCACGCCCGAAATGCTCTGCCACATGCACACACACAAAGCTCTGCCACACGTACGCCCGCAATGCTCTGCTACACGCATGCCCGCCTGCAATGCTCTGCATGCATGCACACCCACACGCAATGTTCTGCATACACGCACACAATGCTCTACATGCACGCACGCCGACACGCAATGCTCTGCATGCACGCACACCCCCACACAATGCTCTGCATGTATGCATGCCCGCACACAATGCTCTGCATGCACGCACACAATGCTCTGCGTGCATGCAAGCAATGCTCTTCATGCACACATGCCTGCACGCAGTGCTCTTCATGCACACATGCCCGCATGCAATGCTCTGCATGCACGCACGCATGCACGCAATTCTCTGCATGCATGCATGCCCGCAGCAGCTGTGGCAAGGAGAGCGGGGGGGAGGGTAGCGGCGGTGTGGGGGTTGTCATTGGAGACGGTGGTAGCAGCGACGGCGGGGGGAGGGGCGCCTGTACTCACACAGTCCAACAGGTGACAGGCCAGGGGGGAGAGCGGGGCAATGTCATTGGAGACGGTAGCAGCGGCGGCGGGAGGAGGGGTGCCAGTACTCACACAGGCCAACAGGTGACAGACGGGGGGAGCGGGGTGGTGTCATTGGAGATGGTAGCAATGGCAGCAGGGGGAGGCACGCCGGTACTCACACAGGCCGAGCAGGTGATGGGGGAAAGTGCAGCACAAAGTATACACTGTGAGCTACACAAAGATGGCGCTGATCTCCTACCTCTGCTGTGATCTGGACAACCCAGGGGACACGTCCAGGTCACAGCAGGGAGCTGTCCTGTATTAATCATAGAGTCAGAGTCCAACCATCAGAGTGAATACACAGGGGGCTGCCATAAAGAAGGAGAGTAACTGTCGTTACACACAGCAAATCCAAAATGGCAGCCCCCAGTGCTTCAGTAAAAATAGAATTAAATACAAACTAAATAAACAGTGAGTTTAGTTTTGTATTACAAATACTTGATTTCCTAATCACTATTATTAATACAAAAAGAAAAAATGCGGCACCTTCCCTTTAAGTTACCTTGTTGATGCGGGACATTGTGGGTTAGGCCTTTTTTATCTATTGTTCCCTTGGCTGCTTTCCTCCCCTTTATTAAATTTTTGTTCCATGGTTGCCACCATTATCCCTATGGCCAATGCAAGAACAGCGCTATGTTCTTGTGGTAGTTGAATCATGCAATGACTTGGCGCCGGAGTCAGCGTGTGCACATACCGTGATCTCCGGCACCATTTTATTGAAGACACTGTCTCTGCGAATATGATCTGAACCAAACTGGTGACTGGTGATATTCGCAGAGACAGCGTCTTCAATAAAATGGCGCCGGGGCTCACAGAATGCACACATGCTAACTCTGGCGCCATTTTATTGAAGAATTCAACTACAATGTGAACATAGCGCATGCTTCTTCTTTATCTATTTCTCCCCTGGCTGCTTTCCTTCCCTTTATATAAATTTCAACTACAACGTGAACTTAGCACTGTGCACACGCCGTCCATCCCGGCTTCGGGCAGAACAATACGTTCAGCATTATATTATTATTAGCTGTAGTACCCGGGCGTTGCCCGGGATAGTAACTGTCTCTCTGTCTCTCTCCCAGTCTCTGTCTGTGTGTCGCTGTCTGTCTGTCTGTCTCTCTGTCTGTCTCTTTCCTTTTCTGTCTGTGTCTATGTCTCTGTCTGACTATTTCTATCTCTGTCTGTATTTGTATCACTCTATCGGTCTCCATCTCTGTGTCTGTCTGTCTCTCTCTATCTCTGTCTCAATGTGTGTGTCTGTCTGTCTCTTTCACCGTCTGTCTCTTTTCCATATGTCTTGGTCTGTCTCTTTCCCCATCTGTCTCTTTCCAGGTCTGTCTCTTTCCCGGTCTGTCTCTTTCCAGGACTGTTTCTTTCCCCGGCTGTCTCTTTCCCCGGTTGTCTCTTTTCCCGTCTGTCTCTTTGCCCATCTGTCTCTTTCCAGGTCTGTTTCTTTCCCCGTCTGTCTCTTTCCAGGGCTGTCTCTTTCCAGGGCTGTCTCTTTCCAGGGCTGTCTCTTTCGAAGTCTGTCTCTTTCCCCGGCTGTCTCTTTCCCCGGCTGTCTCTTTCCCCAGCTGTCTTTTTCCCCAGCTGTCTCTTTCCAGGGCTGTCTCTTTGCCCGTCTGTCTCTTTCCAGGTCTGTCTCTTTCCAGGTCTGTCTCTTTCCCCGGCTGTCTCTTTCCAGGTTTGTCTCTTTCCAGGTCTGTCTCTTTCCAGGGCTGTCTCTTTCCAGGACTGTTTCTTTCCCCGGCTGTCTCTTTCCCCGGCTGTCTCTTTCCCCGGTTGTCTCTTTTCCCGTCTGTCTCTTTGCCCATCTGTCTCTTTCCAGGTCTGTCTCTTTCTCTGTCTGTCTCTTTCCTGGGCTGTCTCTTTCCAGGGCTGTCTCTTTCCAGGGCTGTCTCTTTCGAGGTCTGTCTCTTTCCCCGGCTGTCTCTTTCCCCGGCTGTCTCTTTCCCCAGCTGTCTTTTTCCCCAGCTGTCTCTTTCCAGGGCTGTCTCTTTGCCTGTCTGTCTTTTTGCCCGTCTGTCTCTTTCCAGGTCTGTCTCTTTCCAGGTCTGTCTCTTTCCCCGGCTGTCTCTTTCCAGGTCTGTCTCTTTCCAGGTCTGTCTCTTTCCAGGGCTGTCTCTTTCCAGGGCTGTCTCTTTGCCCATCTGTCTCTTTGCCCGTCTGTCTCTTTGCCTGTTTGTCTCTTTCCAGGGCTGTCTCTTTCCTCATCTGTTTGTCTGTCTCTATCCCCATCTGTCTCTGTCTGTGTCTCTGTCTGTCTGTCTTTTTCTGTCTCTCTCTCCATCCCTCCACCGACATCATATAATCTCACGCATATGCTTCAACTAACAGTTTATTTTGTTCCTATAGCAACCACTGACAGTTGCTATTAATAACCTATAGCTCCTACCTCCATTCAGTTTAATGGCGGCAGGATTTTAGAGACTAACTGTAAAGCACGGGGTTAAATTTTTCTCTCAAAACATAGTCCATGAAGCTCCCTGGGTCACATGAGGCGTCTGTGCAAAATTTTGTGATTGTAAATGCGACGGTGTGGATTCCTTTAGCGGACATACACACATACACACACACACACAAACACACACACGCACACACACACACACATACACTCAGCTTTATATATTAGATAGAACATTATAGATTGGTTATGCTTGATAAGGTTCCATAACAACCAATCATAACTTAGCTTTCACTTTACCTCAGCAGCATCAATGCTGAAAGTTGCACTCTGGTTGCCATAGGCAACCAGAATGATCTTACTGGGAAGAAATTCCCATAAATGAGGCCCCAGTTAATTCTGCAGTGGCTATAGGCAACCAGAACAATCTTACTGAGAGGCAATTCACATAAATGAGGCCCCAGTTAATTCTGTAGTGGATAGCCTTTTTTTAAAATATAAAAATAGGCCATTTGACGTATTCAACCTGTCACGCTCCCCAGCTCCCCGGCCACGCTCTCCGGCTCCCCTGCCACGCTCCCCGGCTCCCCTGCCTCGCTTCCCGGCTCCTCTGCCAGGCGTTCCCCGCTCCACAGCCTCCATGCCCCATCACCTGCGGTCCCCAGGCAGCCTGGTCCCCGCTCCCGGCGCCCGTCGGCAACTCTGCTCCAGCCCGGCTCTCCTGCCTCCTGTTCACCGCTCCCTGCTCTGGCTTCTGGCACCCGGGCCTCGCGCATGCGCATTAGGGCGCGCGCGGTCATTGACCCTCTCTTAAAGGGCCAGTGTCCTCCAACAGGATATTGAAGAATCAGGTACAGGGTATATATCCTTTCCAAGTGGGCGGAGCCTGTTCTTCGTGTTTTGCTAAGCTAGGAGTCAAGTCTCCTTGTGTTTTGTGGTATACTTACCTATCTCTCTCCTAGAGCCGCTCCTGCCTCGCCAACCGGTTCTGACGATACCCGAACCCCGAACGGTGACGGTCTGCCGTCCCGTCAGTTCATACCATCTCCGATCCCTGTGGTGACCCATCTTCTCGCTCCGTCGATTCCGGACTCTGCCTGACGTCATCTCGGCCTCCGAACCTGAGCTCCGTCACCCGGACTACCTTCAGTGACTCCGTGGTCCCAGGGACTTCTACACTCCTCTGAACGGACTGTCCTGCTACCTGTAGTGCTCCGGCTACCGGGCACCTTGCCCTCGGTGAGGTGTTCAGCCCAGTAGATCCACCTCCTGGGTCTGCCCATCCACCTGGCCCTAACAGTAAGAACAGGCCATGGATCCTGCCGAAGCACTAGCGGCCCAGCTGGGCACCTTGCAGCAGGAACTCGTACGACAGCGCGAGACCCAGTCCCGCATGCTTACCTTCATGTCCTCGGTGGATACCCACCTGCACACGCTGCAAGCATCTGCCATGTCCCTGGCATCTCAGGTTACTACTGCACAGTCCACGGCCACTGTTCCCGTGGCGGCTACCTCGGAAGCTTCTAAACTCCGCTTGGCCTCTCCACCCCGATATGCCGGAGATCCCAAGACCTGCAGAGGATTCTTAAACCAGTGCTCCCTCCATTTCAAGCTGCTTCCGCACTTGTTTGCCTCCGACCAAGCCAAGGTGGCATTTGTAATGTCCCATCTAGAGGGTGAGGCACTGGCCTGGATGAACCCCTTGTGGGAGAAGGCGGACCCTGTGACCACTAACATCCAGGACTTCCTGCAGGCATTTAGAACCACCTTTGATGAACCCGGACGTGCCGCCGCATCCGCCTCATCACTCCTCAGGCTACGTCAGGGGACTATGATGGTGGGGCAGTATGCCATCCGCTTCCACACTTTGGCCTCAGAATTGGGGTGGAACAATGAAGCCCTCACCGCCGCCTTCTGGGAAGGACTCTCCAGCCGTATTAAGGACGAGCTGGCAGGCCGCGATGTTCCTTCCACCCTGGATGCCCTGATCGCACTAGCCACCCGCGTGGACCTCAGATTCCAGGAACGATCCAAAGAGGTGTCCCGTGAGAGACGTCCGATACGGCATTCCTCTCCTCCGCAGAAGCCCGCCGTACTTCAGTCAGCGTTGTCTGGTGTCTCTGTCCACGAGCCCATGCAGATTGACCGTTTGCGGCAGTCCGAACAACGCCGAGCAGAACGGCTCGCCAAGGGCCTCTGCTTCTACTGCGGAGAGGGCACACACCTGCTACGCTCCTGTCCAGAGAGGCCGGGAAACTCCAAAGCCTAGGGTTGGTAGGAGAGGCCACCCTAGGTGCTGGGACTCTCTCAGACCCGGTTACGTGGACTGTTCAAGTGACAACGGGAGAGACGCGGTTCACGGCCGAGGCGTACCTCGATTCCGGGGCAGCAGGCAATTTCATCCAGCAGGCCACGGTGGACAAGTACCAGGTGCCTGTTACTCCACTCGACAAACCCCTCGTGATTGCCTCTGTAGATGGGAGACCCCTCTCTGACACCATCTCGTGGATCACCAAGCCGGTGGAACTACGTATCGGTGCCCTGCACACCGAGAACATCGCTCTCTACGTCCTCCCACACATGTCTCATCAAATCCTGCTGGGACTCCCCTGGTTACGGACACACGAACCGTCAGTCAGCTGGTGTACTGGTGAAATCACCCGATGGGGCTCCTCTTGCCACGAGAACTGTCTGAAGACTATACAGCCCATCCGACGACCTCCGGTTCCGGAGTCCCTACCGGGACTGCCCTCGGCCTATTGGTCCTTCGCGGACGTCTTTGATAAAAAGGAGTCAGAGGTACTTCCGCCACATTGTCCTTATGACTGTGCCATCGACCTACTCCCGGGAACTACACCACCTCGAGGACAGATATATCCGCTGTCTCCTGCTGAAACAAGGGCCATGTCTGCCTACATCACGGAGAACCTGGCAAGGGGATTCATTCGGAGATCCTCCTCTCCTGCGGGAGCAGGCTTCTTCTTCGTTAAGAAGAAAGAGGGCGACCTACGTCCATGCATTGACTACCGGGGATTGAACCAAATCACCGTGAAAAATAAATACCCCCTGCCGCTCATCCCCAAATTGTTTGATCGGCTTAGAGGAGCTCGTGTGTTTACCAAGTTGGATCTTCGGGGTGCCTACAACCTGGTCCGCATCCGCTCTGGGGACGAATGGAAGACCGCATTCAATACTCGCGATGGGCACTATGAATACTGTGTGATGCCCTTCGGCCTGTGTAACGCACCAGCAGTCTTTCAGGAATTGGTGAACGACGTGTTCCGGGACCTTCTCTACGTCTGTGTGGTCGTGTATCTTGATGATATCCTGGTCTTCTCTCCGGACCTCCAGACCCACAGAGAGAACGTGCAGCTGGTACTACAAAGACTGAGAGAGAATCGTCTGTACGCCAAGTACGACAAGTGTGTCTTCGAGCAGTCTTCTCTTCCCTTCCTGGGTTACGTAATCTCCGATACCGGTCTGCAGATGGACCCAGAGAAGGTCTCTTCCACTCTCAACTGGCCCCCTCCTTCCGGACTGAAGGCAATCCAACGCTTTCTGGGATTCGCAAACTATTACCGTCAGTTCATCCCTCACTTCTCTGCTCTGACTGCACCTCTCTCCGCCTTGACCAAGAAGGGGGCTAATCCAAAGGACTGGTCACCTGCGGCCGACGCCGCGTTTGGCTCCCTGAAACAGGCATTTGCTTCTTCCCCTGTGCTCCACCGTCCTGAGTTAAACCGACAGTTCACCTTGGAGGTGGATGCCTCCTCCTCGGGAGCCGGAGCAGTGCTCATGCAGAAGTCCTCCTCCGGGAAGATGGTTACTTGCGGTTTCTACTCCAAGGGCTTCTCAGCGCCTGAACGCAACTACACCATCGGTGACCGAGAGCTATTGGCAGTCAAACTGGCTCTGGAGGAATGGAACTACCTTCTGGAGGGAGCAGTGTACCCCGTGATCATTTACACGGACCACAAGAACCTGGAATACCTGCGGTCCGCTCAGCGACTGAACCCACGGCAAGCCAGGTGGTCCTTGTTCTTTGCCAGGTTCGATTTTCAGCTCCATTTTCGACCCGCGAACAAGAATGTACGAACAGATGCCTTGTCCAGGTCATTCATGCCCATGGAGCAGGAGGAGGAGACATCCCAGCCCATCAACTGCCTTAGTAAAATCATTCCGGTGGCCCCTGTCACCCTGGCCCAGATACCGCCCGGGAAGACCTATGTCTCTGAGACTGACAGGCAAAAAGTGTTGCACTGGGGCCATGCCTCGAAAATAGCCGGCCATGCTGGTCAGAAGAAAACATAGAGTACAATTGTACGTCACTACTGGTGGCCATCCCTTCGCACGGACGTCGCTTCTTTTGTCTCAGCCTGCTCCTCTTGTGCCAGGAACAAGACGCCCAAACACCTGCCATATGGTCGTCTTCTGCCTCTGCCTATACCCTCCGTTCCGTGGCAACACATTGCAATGGACTTTATTACGGACTTGCCCCTGTCCTCCGGACACACAGTCATATGGGTCGTGGTGGATCGGTTCTCCAAAATGGCTCATTTCGTCCCTATGGCTGGACTGCCCTCTGCCCAGGAACTCGCTGACGCTTACATACAGCACATCTTCCGGTTGCATGGCTTTCCATCACACATTGTGTCCGACAGAGGAACTCAGTTTACCTCCCGCTTCTGGAGGGCCCTCTGCAAACATCTGGGAGTGACTCTGGACTTTTCTTCAGCCTACCATCCTCACTCGAATGGCCAAGTGGAACGAGTCGATCAGATCTTGACCTCCTTCTTACGTCACTACGTTAACGCCCAACGCCCAAGCGTGGACCAGTCGTTAACGACTGGTCCACGCTTCTTCCTTGGGCTGAATTCTCCCATAACCACCACGTCAGTGAGTCCTCCTCCAGCTCTCCCTTCCACGTCATTTACGGACTTCAGCCTTCCGTCCCTTTACCTGTATCCTCTTCCTCGGATGTCCCTGCTGCTGATGCTGTAGTCCGTGACTTTACGACAAATTGGGACTCTGTCAAGACGTCCCTTGGACGTGCTTCCCTGCGGATGAAGAGACACGCAGACAAGAGGCGTCTGGATCCTCCGTGTTTCTCTCCAGGAGATCTGGTCTGGCTTGCTTCCAAGTACGTCCGATTGAAGCTACCATCATACAAGCTGGGTCCTCGCTACATCGGGCCGTTTAAAGTCCTCAGCAAAATAAATGAGGTCTCCTACAAGCTGCAGCTCCCGGCCACGATGAGGATACCCAACTCCTTCCACGTCTCCCTGCTCAAGCCGGTTGTCCTTGGTCCCTTCTCCCCTGCTGCCAGTTCTGCTCCTCCTCCTATTGCTGATGATGACATCTATGCGGTAAGGGATATCGTGGCCATGAAAACCGTGCGGGGCCGACAGTTCTTCCTGGTGGACTGGGCAGGGTATGGTCCTGAGGATAGGTCCTGGGAACCCCGGGAGAATGTGGGTACTCCCCTGATACGTGCCTTCCTGTCCCGGTTGCGGGGAGGGCGGCGTGGGGGAGGGGGTACTCCCCGGCTCCCCGGCCACGCTCTCCGGCTCCCCTGCCACGCTCCCCGGCTCCCCTGCCACGCTCCCCGGCTCCCCTGCCTCGCTTCCCGGCTCCTCTGCCAGGTGTCCCCCGCTCCACAGCCTCCATGCCCCATCACCTGCGGTCCCCAGGCAGCCTGGTCCCCGCTCCCGGCGCCCATCGGCAACTCTGCTCCAGCCCGGCTCTCCTGTTCACCGCTCCCTGCTCTGGCTTCTGGCACCCGGGCCTCGCGCATGCGCATTAGGGCGCGCGCGCGGTCATTGACCCTCTCTTAAAGGGCCAGTGTCCTCCAACAGGATATTGAAGAATCAGGTACAGGGTATATAGGGAGATCCTTTCCAAGTGTGCGGGGCCTGTTCTTCGTGTTTTGCTAAGCTAGGAGTCAGGTCTCCTTGTGTTTTGTGGTATACTTACCTATCTCTCTCCTAGAGCCGCTCCTGCCTCGCCAACCGGTTCTGACGATACCCGAACCCCGAACGGTGACGGTCTGCCATCCTGTCAGTTCATACCATCTCCGATCCCTGTGGTGACCCATCTTCTCGCTCCGTCGGTTCCGGACTCTGCTTGACGTCATCTCGGCCTCTGAACCTGAGCTCCGTCACCCGGTCTACCTTCAGTGACTCCGTGGTCCCAGGGACTTCTACACTCCTCTGAACGGACTGTCCTGCTACCTGTAGTGCTCCGGCTCCGGGCACCTTGCCCTCGGTGAGGTGTTCAGCCCAGTGGATCCACCTCCTGGGTCTGCCCGTCCACCTGGCCCTAACACAACCCAACGGTTTGATACCGACTTTGGCTAATCAAATGGTTCAATCCCGGCTTCGGACAGAAAGACTCGTTCAGCATTATATAGTGAATCTTACTTGTGTCAGTTTCTGGGACATAAGTTTAAACCTCCATTGCCCTGATGTTTTCTGTGCATGTAGTGATGATAGTTAAATGATCCTCCACCATAGATGAGTAATGAATCCCTGTTCCACAGTACAAGTGTGAACAAAATCCACCTATCAGTTTCTAACATGCAGCTGCAACGTCTTTGAAGACTTAACCCAAAGTAAAGGGTCACTGGCGTACAAGGCCAAGACGTGGAATAAAAACCTTTTTTTGCCCCTTCCCTTTCAGATCAAAGATAAGGGACAGCAGAAGAGAAAAGTAATGGAACAATGGTAGAGTTGAATGATCATGTACTTCAGATGTTGGCAACGTAATGGAATGATGATGATGAGATTCTTGAAGGAAGTTAACATAATTCAACTTTAGACAAGTCTATTGAAAAGCATAAGTCAGTTTACCTTGTTTGGTTGATAAATATTAGTGTCGTTAATCCGACCTTAATTTGGTGATTGCTAAGTGCACATAAGACTATTACAAGTGTCAGCCACAGATAATAAAAAATCTCCAACGCTAAACACGCTAACAAAATAATAATATTGGAATACTCATTTTTACTTTCCTGGTTTTACATAAAGTTCAAACACTGGCTAATGTGGTGTAAGAAATTGTTAATGGGGATTCCCACCTGGGTAAGCGTCAAATGAATCCTAAGAAAAAGGAGGTGGCCATAGCGCTGCTTTTCCCTCACAGTTTTGCTTTGCAGTGAATCCAGGGCCGGCGTCAGCACCCGGCAAACCCGGGCAAATGCCGGGGCCCTGGAGAGCCGGGGGGGCCCACTCGGCCTCGTCAGTTCTCCTGTCCCTTGGCCGGGGCCCACTCGCCTTTACAGTTCTGCGGTCCCTGGCCGAGTTCCGGGGACCGCAGTCCTCGGCAGCAATCTGCGGCGCCGTCACTTTAAGGCGCGCAGACATCCTGGTTTGAATTTCATCTGTGGGCGGAGCTACCGCCTTCTCAGTCCCACAGATGAAGGAGGCGAGCTTCTGTCCGGCGCTGTGTGGGCCCCCTCTCCACCGTGACCTAATCGGGTAAGTGCCCTCCCCGCCTCCCCATTATGGGCCCCGGTGAGCTGCTTCTAACCCCCCAGATGTATGCCCTGGCCCCTGCCAATCCCCCCCGCCGATTCCGCGGGTGCTGTACCCACCGAGCCGCGGGTGTGGGCCCCGCCGAGCTGCGGGTGCTGCCGCGGGTGCTGTCCCCGCCGAGCCGCGGGTGTGGGCCCCGCCGAGCCGCGGGTGCTGCCGCGGGTGCTGTCCCCGCCAAGCGGCGGGTGCTGCCGCGGGTGCTGTACCCGCCGAGCCGCGGGTGTGGGCCCCGCCGAGCCGCGGGTGCTGTCGCCGCCGAGCCGCGGGTGTGGGCCCCGCCGAGCCGCGGGTGCTGTCGCCGCCGAGCCGCGGGTGTGGGCCCCGCCGAGCCGCGGGTGCTGTCCCCGCCGAGCCGCGGGTGTGGGCCCCGCCGAGCCGCGGGTGCTGCTGCGGGTGCTGTCCCCGCCGAGCCGCGGGTGTGGGCCCCACAGAGCAGCAGAGTTGTGTGTATTTGTCTGAATGTAGCAGAGTTGTGTGTGTTTGTCTGTATGTAGCAGAGTTGTATGTGTTTGTCTGTATGTAGCAGAGTTGTATGTGTTTGTCTGTATGTAGTAGAGTTGTGTGTGTTTGTCTGTATGTAGCAGAGTTGTGTATGTGTTTGTCTGTATGTAGCAGAGTTGTATGTGTTTGTCTGTATGTAGCAGAGTTGTGTGTGTTTGTCTGTATGTAGCAGAGTTCTGTGTGTTTGTCTGTATGTAGCAGAGTTGTGTATGTGTTTGTCTGTATGTAGCAGAGTTGTATGTGTTTGTATGTAGCAGAGTTGTGTGTTTGTCTGTATGTAGTAGAGTTGTGTGTGTTTGTCTGTATGTAGCAGAGTTGTGTGTGTTTGTCTGTATGTAGCAGAGTTGTATGTGTTTGTCTGTATGTAGCAGAGTTGTGTGTGTTTGTATGTAGCAGAGTTGTGTGTGTTTGTCTGTATGTAGCAGAGTTGTGTGTGTTTGTCTGTATGTAGCAGAGTTGTGTGTGTTTGTCTGTATGTAGCAGAGTTGTGTGTGTTTGTCTGTATGTAGCAGAGTTGTATGTGTTTGTCTGTATGTAGCAGAGTTGTGTGTGTTTGTATGTAGCAGAGTTGTGTGTGTTTGTCTGTATGTAGCAGAGTTGTGTGTGTTTTTCTGTATGTAGCAGAGTTGTGTGTGTTTGTCTGTATGTAGCAGAGTTGTGTGTGTGTGTTTGTATGTAGCAGAGTTGTGTGTGTGTTTGTCTGTACGTAGCAGAGTTGTGTGTGTTTGTCTGTATGTAGCAGAGTTGTGTGTGTTTGTATGTAGCAGAGTTGTGTGTGTTTGTCTGTATGTAGCAGAGTTGTGTGTGCTTGTCTGTTTGTAGCAGAGTTGTGTGTGTTTGTCTGTATGTAGCAGAGTTGTGTGTGTTTGTCTGTATGTAGCTGAGTTGTGTGTGTTTGTCTGTATGTAGCTGAGTTGTGTGTGTTTGTCTGTATGTAGCAGAGTTGTGTGTGTTTGTCTGTCTGTATGTAGCAGACTTGTGTGTGTGTGTCTGTCTGTATGCAGCAGACTTGTGTTTGTGTGTGTGTGTGTGTCTGTCTGTAAGTGTATATGACTGTATAGATTTGTCTGTTTATATGTATTTTTGTGAGTTTGTCTTTAAATATGTATATGTACGTGTTCGTATCGGTGTCTGTGTGTGGATGGGGCCCACTGGGACTCTTCCGCCCGGGGCCCACAAAAACTTGGAGCCGGCCCTGAGTGAATCGTTCCCAACCATGCTCCTTGGCTTAATAACTTACATAGCCGGCTGACAGAGATCACAACTTTGCATGGAAATGTATTCAATACATTGAAGGGTTCCAGTGAAGTGTTGCCTTCACTCTTTGGATCTTTGTATTCCCAACAGTCCAACCCCAGCAACTTCGCAATATTATTATTATTTATTATTATAGCGCCATTTATTCCATGGCGCTTTACAAGTGAAAGAGGGTATACGTACAACAATCATTAACAGTACAAAACAGACTGGTATACGAGGAGAGAGGACCCTGCCCGCGAGAGCTCACATTCTACAGGGAATGGGTGATGGTACAATAGGTGAGGACAGAGCTGGTTGCGCAGTGGTGTACTGGACTGAGGGCTATTGTAGGTTGTAGGCTTGTTGGAAGATGTGGGTCTTGAGGTTCCTCTTGAAGCTTTCCACGGTAGGGGAGAGTCTGATATGCTGAGGTAGAGCGTTCCAGAGTATGGGGGAGGCACGGGAGAAATCTTGTACGCGATTGTGGGAAGAGGAGATAAGAGAGGAGTAGAGAAGAAGATCTTGTGAGGATCTGAGGTTGCGTGCAGGTAGGTACCGGGAGACTAGGTCACAGATGTAGGGAGGAGACAGGTTGTAGATGGCTTTGTATGTCATGGTTAATGTTTTGAACTGGAGTCGTTGGGCGATGGGAAGCCAGTGAAGGGAGTGGCGAGGCTGGGGAATAGCGAGGGGAGAGGTGGATTAAGCGGGCCGAAGAGTTTAGGATAGATTGGAGAGGTGCAAGAGTGGTGGAAGGGAGGCCAGAGACCAGGAGGTTGCAGTAGTCGAGGCGGGAGATGATGAGGGCATGCACTAATGTTTTTGCTGATTCATGGTTAAGGAAAGCACGGATCATTTACAAAGATGGGTGTTGAGGAGAGCCATAAGATTAAATACTTAATTAACTTCTTGACAAGGGATTGTGGGAAATATGTCGATTTGCTTTACATAATTCAGGTTTCAGATCATATACATGACACAGATATAAAGATGGCTGCCATTGCCTGTTTCTCCACACCTTGCCTGGAATGCAAGGAATGTTCAGGTGTAAGAAGATACCATATAAGGGAAGACCCCTGGTCAAGCTAGAAGACCAAACCATCAGCATGGATCCACCAGATGACGTCCCTCCCATCACCATCACCATGGATCCATCCAATGATGTCATAGACCCGCCTACAATGACGCCCACCAATCAGCTCATGGACTAACACATTGTTCGACCCACTGACCAATGAACACATCCGGACATGCCCCTTTGCAAGGTTATATCAGAGCAAGCTCAGTTGTAATAAAGGCAGAGCATGGGCTGACTTCTGTCGAGGAAAGATGAATATCCGACTGTGTCTGATCTCATTTTTCAAGCATGCACTCGATCCACACCATTTAGACCAGGCAGTAGGCAACTAGTGATCTCTGATTAAGAGTTCACCTTAACATTAATGGCGCCCAACGTGGGGCCAGTATAGGAGAAACTCTACAATCTTGAGGACCGGCGATTGGAATGGCAGGACGTGCTGGATACCCTGAGCCAAGAGTCTGATCAACTCTTATACGAGAACACATGGTAAGTCTGCTGATTTTTATAATCTGAAGTCTTACTTGTGTGTCTCAGGGTGTGTGGCACTGATTGCCTGACCGTGTCCGGTTTTTGCGATCTCTGTGACGGCAGAAGAGTTTCTCCGCAGCTGGCCATATTTAATTGCAGAAGAACCGTCACATATTCAGTTGCCTGCTGCCTGTTGTGTGTATTTGTCTTGAGGGGAGATTGACTGGTAGTTAGGATAGCAAGTGGGTTTTTGAGCAGTGTTTGGAAACGTGGAGGACACTCCATGTGGTACGGTTTTTGGTTGTTGCCTGTCATATGTTTTGCGGTTCTGGTGGAGATTTAAATAGAGTTGTGGCTCGAGGCCTAGAGTGAATGACTCGGCAAGAGGCCTAGAGATAAAGCGCAGGTTTTAATTGGTCAGGTTAGGCACGTGTTTTTCACGGGCTCTCAAATTTGTTGATATGGTGAAGGATATTGTCTGTGGTATAGTATACGGTTGTCGCCTGTGGTACAGTTTATGGCTCTGTAAGGAAATACGTGGGACTGCTGGTACGTGGTAATCTTGGGGCCTAGCGCAGTGTAGCGTGGAATGGCTGGTACGGATACCATTGGGGCATAGCGTTTAAGTTGCGCATTGTGGCTGGTACGTGGTAGTCTTGGGGCCTAATGCTGGACGTGAAATGGCTGGTACGGATACCATTGGGGCTTAGCGCAAGCTTGGGGGATATAATTGGTATGAGGTGTCTTGGGGTCTAGTAAGAGCGCTGGACGTGAATCGGCTGGTACGGGCACCTTGTAGCCAGGGTGACACCATTGGTGTCTTTATGAATTACGGACCATGTAGAAACTGGGCAGGGACACCGTGACAAGGCGCCTGCTGCAGACTTAACAAAAACTTTACTTAGTGCTCAAGTTGTGTGTCAGTTCAAATAAAAAAAAATCAAATCTTTATTTTTCTATAGCGCTAACATATTCCGCAGCGCTTTACATACATCAGGAATGCTGTCCCCATTGGGGCTCACAATCTAAAGTCCCTATCTGTATGTCTTTGGAGTGTGGGAGGAAACCGGAGCACCCGGAGGAAACCCACGCAAACACAGGGAGAACATACAAACTCCTTGCAGATGTTGTCCTTGGTGGGATTTGAACCCAGGACCCCAGCGCTGCAAGACTGCAGTGCTAACCACTGAGCCACCGTGCCGCCCCTGTGAGTCATCTACTCCTGTGTTTGTTTGTTGGTTTTGTTGGTGTTGTTTATCTTGAAAGAAAGATTGAGAAATTGATGTTGTGTCTAGTTGTGCCGGAAAAATCCGGATGAAAGTGGACTTTGTTGGGATGTGGGGACTCTAGGCCGCAATCCTGTGATAAACCATGTGCTATTTTTGGTAGCAGCCATTTTAGGTCAGATTTTAAAATGGTGGACGAAGCACATGGCTGAGGCATGATTGAGACAAAGAAAAGGAAGTGAGTCAGGGGATGCGTGAAGAAGACCATGTGCTCTGTAAATGTTTGAACAATGGATTGGATGGAGTACTATATACTTAGACAGAAAAATAAGTGTTTTTATCTATAATTAGACTTAGATCTGGGACATGTGTGTGTGTATAAATATATATGTACAAGTACAGACTATAGAAAATGGGGAGAAAGAGTTTGAGCAGATGTGAGGTCAGTTTTCCCTTTTCTCTGCCACATGTTCCTACAGATTTTAAAATGGTGGATGAAGCACATGGCTGAGGCATGATTGATACAAAGACAGAGAGTGAGTCGGGGGATGTGCAATGGATTGGATGGAGCACTATATACTTAGACAGAAACATGAGTGTTTTTAACTGTAGTTGGATCAGGGCTGTGGATATCTGAATGTGTGTATATGAGATATATAAATGTATGTGTGGTGTGTATGTATAAAATCCAGACTATTGAATATAGGGGGAAATAGTTGAGAGAAAAAAAAAAAAAGTTTACCTTCCCCTCCCCCCACATGATGCTGCAATCCCAACAAAGAGAAGGAAATCACGTGCCGTGGGGCCATTTTCTACAGGCCTCAGTGGAGCTGACAAAACTGCAGCCACTGAATAACATGAAGTGTTAGTAAATGTTTATAGCACTAAAAGATGGAACATTGTATGATTGGGTAGTTGTGGAAAACACTAAATATAGATCCAGTGTGCAGGTTGGATTGAGTCAGGACAGTCACAAGGAGAAATATCTTATTAATTAGTAAGCAATAAAAGAAAAGAGAAAAACCTTAAAATAAACGTACCTTAAAACAGATCTGATGAAAATAAATAAATATTCCATTCTGATAGATTGATCCTGAGAGTTGTATGTTTTAAAAATAAATAAATAAATATATAAAAAGATAAATATATCCATGCGAAGAGAGGTCGCAATGTTGAGTTGTCTTGCAGAAGAAAAAAAAAAAAGAAACCCTGTTTTTGGCTACAGGGGGAGGAGGAAAAATACCAGGTTACAGGGGGGGAGGGGGTTAGTTCTATCTATTTAAGTTTACACCTTAAAGAGCAGCCCAAGGGAAAAAAAAGAGCTTTCTGCATTTAATTCATTGCAAATTATACTGGAAAAAGGTATAATTTATTTTACTAATTTTATCCTAAAGGAATAAAACTTAATTGTGTAAATGTTTAGATTTATTGGTAGATACAAGAGCATGGGAAGCTGTTTAATCAGATGGATTTCTATGGTAAATCAGCATTTTATAAAAAAGTAAAAGTATTTATGGACAGAATTATCACAGAGATGCTGAAAATTTCCTGATAATTTCCTCAATTTTGCAAATATGAACGCCTCTATAGCCAGAGGTTGTGTTACGTTATTAATATTATTGTTGTTAATAATAATGATAAAAATAATAATTATTAATAATAATTTATTCATAATTACAATAATTTGGTTTAAAAGTATGTGGATGATTTATGGCATTCTGTGTTTTATATATAATGTATTGAATCATCTGTTTCCTTTTTATAGAAAGAAAGATTGTAATGCAGATTTCTGTGGTTCAAGCGAAGGTTGAAGAGCCATTGAAATAGTTTTCTATTATAAGGTTATACATAACATAATATTTATTTTGTTCCCGATTAGGTACAATCTACACAATTTGACTTTTATGCCTAAATGTAGAGCTCCGGGGCCACACAGTTTCTCATGATTGCTCTGATGTAACAAGAATTGTCATGTCTCAGATGAGGCCATTGCTAATGCAGATTTTGAGTGTTTCCGTAGATGGATCCAGATACTAAGATGCTGGTTGATTCTGCACTGGATATTCTGAGGTTACGCAACATGAGGTAATAAAAATCAAACCACTCCCTCCTCTCTCATCGGAATAGGAGAACGAGTTGAAGATTTGCGATCACTGTGGTTTGTAGAGCGGAAAGGGGTAAGATAGTCAAAATGTGGATATAGGCAGCAGCCGGAGGAGATGCTCGCACAGGTGCACAATAAAGAAGCAGTGAATGGGCCTAGAGTTGAGAGTCCTTTACCAATACAGACCAGTACCTCGGTGGCTCCTGTCACGTCGTCCGTGACATTGGTCACTCCTTGTGTTCTTAAATCCTTACAGGAACAAGCGATTCAGCAAGGAACGGAGTGTGAGACGCAGGGAGCCAGTGACTGAGGAAGGTCTGTGGATAAAGGGCGGTAAGCTTTCTCTGCCATGAGCGTTCTACTCAATAATGGCCCAGGTAACCCATGTGACAAAGGTGTTGGGATGGACAAGATATGGGCGGCACCACTGCTTCAGTACTCAGGTGGCCAGACACATCCAGTCTTGTAAGACGTGTGCCTATTAAGGTAGAAAAAAACTGTAAAGACCTCGTAGAAACACCCCCCTCATCCGTTCTACTGCTCCAGTGATTGCAGATTAGTCATATACATCTACCATGAGTAGGTTTATATGAGTTTTGTGCGTGTTGTGTGAATTTCTTTTCAGGTCTGCTCTGAAACATATCCAGTGTGGAAAGCGTTACTGCTAAAAAACTCATGGTGCTGGTGGTATGTAAAGATGGAGTTCCTAAAAAGCGGTAAAAGTACATATTCTATAGCAGAGGTCACTATAGAGATCAGTACTTGGGGATGCCCCTGATGAACCCAGTCTGCCATTGTGAAGAGGGGAGAAACGTGTTGGGTCTTTCATGCTGAGTGTGTGACAAATATGCATTTATTTTATTAGCCTGAGTGTGAATTGTACAGTGGAGAGTCTGTGATTGGATGAGATCTCCTCATGACTTTACCTGGCCTTAGTATTATTATATTGATACAGTGGGTACATGTTATACATGTGAGATATTTAATTTCTTTTAGGGTTTGGTCCTTGAATTTGCTGTATCATATTGATTTAAGCTACCAAACAGCTATGTAAATACAGAGTGTGAATATGTAATCTTTGGGAATGAATTTAATATATATAATTGCATATTGACGCCTCTTTATCCCCGGTATCTCACGGTTTCTATATTCCCTCACTGACATTAGCAGCATGTATTTGCAGTGTAGGGATAGGGAGGGGGAGCTGTCGGTGAGCGGGGGCGCCAATTCGCCTTATAGGGTGCCGACCTCCGCTGCGAGGTAGGGAGAGTTTAGGGCTATTGCCCCCTCCTTTATTGGAATATTTAATTGTGTCTATACTCACATGGGTGTATGTTGTTTGAAATTTTAATGATTATAACATAAACATGTAACGATCCACAAGATAATGGTGAACGCTGCAAATCATGTAACAAATGTTCATTTTCCTTTAATAATTAGATCTTTATATAAGGTATTTTTGGTTTAGTACCTAGAACGTGATTATATTTCTCACAGATACTGCAGATACAGTGTGATATCCTGACCAGTGATGTATGAGCCGTATACAACTGCCTATATAGGGGATGATACATGGGAAATAACCATAAGGGAAGAATGGGTACAGGAACATTACACAAATAAGGGCTCATGGTGGGAAAAACATTATCTGACCTGAACCAATCAATTATTTTAAGGGTTTAAGTGACTTTTTAAGGATAACATACACTTGTAGGTAACTGGTATTGTTTTATTTGTTGGTATTTGAAGCCGTAAAAGTGCTACTCTGTGTTACTGAAGGTAATCTGATCCATGTGTAAAGCTGGTGTCACACTAAGCGACAGCGACAACGACGTCGCTGTTACGTCACCATTTTCGGTGACGTAACAGCGACCTTGTAAGTCGCTGTTATGATCGCTGCTTAGCTGTCAAACAGCAGAAGCAGCGATCATAACGTCGCTGTGCTACATGTGCAGAGAGCAGGGAGCCGCGCTTAGCGCTGGCTCCTTGCTCTCCTAGGTACAGTACACATCGGGTTAATTAACCCGATGTGTGCTGCAGCTACATGTCACAGTGCAGAGAGCAAGGAGCCGCGCGCACTGCTTAGCGCTGGCTCCTTGCTCTCCTTGCTACAGTATACATCGGGTTAATTACCCGATGCATACTGCAGCCACATGTCACAGTGCAGGAGCCGGCAGTGGCAGCAAGAGCGGAGGCTGGTAACCAGCGTAAACATCGGGTAACCAGGGAAAGGTCTTCCCTTGGTTACCCGATGTTTACGCTGGTTACAGCTTACCGCAGCTGCCAGACGCCGGCCCCTGCTCGCTTCATTTCGTCGCTCTCTCGCTGTCACACACAGCGATGTGTGTGTCACAGCGGGAGAGTGACGACCAAAAAATGAAGCTGGACATTCAGCAACGACCGGCGACCTCACAGCAGGGGCCAGGTCGTTGCTGGATGTCACACACAGCGACAGCGACGGGACGTCGCTGCAACGTCACAGAAAATGGTGACGTAGCAGCGACGTCGTTGTCGTCGTCGTTATGTGTGACACCAGCTTAAGGGAAATCTTGTTAAAGGCCTCCTGGTGGTAGATTATAGACCCGAGACAAGAAGCGATCCATTAGTGTTGTGATACAATCAGGTGTATTCGGGTAGAAAAGTCTCGAAGACGCGGACAGCACTCGGATATTGACTGAGAATCAGTCTTTCAGAAACAGTAATGCTAAAAGCTGCAGCATAACAGTAAGAAGCTTATTCTTACAATTGCCTTACTCTTTCTAATCGATTAATCTCAAATTCTGAGTAAGCTCTTCGGCATTAAATAGTCTGTTCTAGTTACCTATACCTCTGTGAACTGTGTGTGCGGGATGTGATCAACTCTCTGATCAGCAGTCTGTACCAGCGGGGGCAAAGGCTTAGTATTGCTTGTATAGCGGATAGAAAAATGAAAAAAGGTTGCAGTTAAAGCATTAGAGCTGATGTGTTAGAGGACCACGGTAGAGTCAGAAGGTTAATAAAGTATTTAGGGGGGACTGTTGAGGAGAGCCATAAGATTAAATACTTAATTAACCTCTTGACAAGGGATTGTGGGAAATATGTCGATTTGCTTTACATAATTCAGGTTTCAGATCATACATGACACAGATATAAAGATGGCTGCCATTGCCTGTTTCTCCACACCTTGCCTGGAATGCAAGGAATGTCCAGGTGTAAGAAGATACCATATAAGGGAAGACCCCTGGTCAAGCTAGAAGACCAAACCATCAGCATGGATCCACCAGATGACGTCCCTCCCATCACCATCACCATGGATCCATCCAATGATGTCATAGACCCGCCTACAATGACGCCCACCAATCAGCTCATGGACTAACACATTGTTCGACCCACTGACCAATGAACACATCCGGACATGCCCCTTTGCAAGGTTATATCAGAGCAAGCTCAGTTGTAATAAAGGCAGAGCATGGGCTGACTTCTGTCGAGGAAAGATGAATATCCGACTGTGTCTGATCTCATTTTTCAAGCATGCACTCGATCCACACCATTTAGACCAGGCAGTAGGCAACTAGTGATCTCTGATTAAGAGTTCACCTTAACAATGGGAATACCACTTTATAGTTCTTTGGAATTAGGTTTGACCAGATTGCTACACTACACTATATGGACAAAAGCATGAACGGACACAGACACAAGAACCTGTACAACGGGCCCTTTGCAGTCCAATAGTTCATTATAATGAACAATTGCATCTGGTTTGGAGCTGTAAGTGGGTCTCCTAACTTCTTGGGCCCCTGTGCAGCTGCAGAGGTTACACCAATGGTAGGTCTGTGCCACCCCCACGCCAGCAGCCGGTTCTGTTCGGATCCGGATCTGCGGTATGGCTTGAGGGACTCTACCAGACCAGGGGGTCGCGCAGTCAATTCGAATAAATGGGGACGTATTTGTACGGATGTTGTTGAAAACTGTCTGTGACGTCACCCACGGTGTGTGGTGAGTTGTAGCACCACCGCTGCTGCAGTGGGACTCCCGGGGGCGATGGGCTGGCAGCTGGATGTTAACCCCTCCGTGGGCAGGGATGGATGCCCCGGGGACCAATGTCTCTGTGCAGGGGATGGTAATGGCAGGGGCCGGCGCACCTGGTCAGGCCGGAGATGTTACAGTTGAATAAATCACACAAGTCCTTTGGCAAACCAAGGTGTGGTGGCCGGCTGCCGCGGCTGGGGGTGTATTTCTGGTCCCACACCCGGGCCGGTGGTCAATGCCCCTTTCCTCTGCACTCAGTGTTTTCTGTGATGGACTTCCCGGTGTGTAACGCAGGAGTCCGCTCCCGGTCCTTTGGTTGGGAGCCATGTCCGTCAGCCGCTGACCCGTGGGATCTACCGGGCCCTGGCGGATGCCCTATCCCTCTCGGTGGGTGGTTGTCTACTTTTCGGGACTTAGGTTGGGACAGGACCTAAAATCCTGCCCTCAATTGGTTAATTAGCTAAGCCGTTGGTGCCAGTCCTGGCTTCAGGGTCCAAGTACCCCCTTTTGTGCACGGTTTCCGGGTCCGTTCTCCGGTGTCCATACCGGCGGGCTATAACAACCCTGCCCCGGTCTACCTCGGATCTCCAGCAGCTGTCTTCCTGTCTCCTGCTGGCACTGACCTATGTCTGCCACCTAGCCAGCACGCCGGGGCTTCAACCCCCGACGCCTGTCAACTTGAACTCCTCACTTCAACTCCCTGAGCTTACCTTTCTCACTCCTCCTCCACTACTACTCCAAACTTCACTACTTGTTTTCCCGCCCCGGGTTCTCCAGACCCCTAGGTGGGCGTTCTCCTTCCGCCTGGTCCTGCCCACTGGTATGTCTGTCCTTCCCTGAGGGGGTGACTAGGATTTTGTCGGCTGGTTTAACCCTGTGTGGGAGAGGTGTTATGTGGGGGCCTAATATGTGTGACTACCCGGTTTTGCCAGGGCGTCACAGGTCCACCCCTGGACAAAAGTATTGAGGCAAGCAACAAAATCTATCTACTGGAGATTTATGAGATTCCACTCTAAATCCATAGACATTTATATGGACTTGTACCCACTTGGCACTGAAACTTTCTCCAAGCTTTTGTAGTGATTAGATCAAATTTTGTGCTGCTGCTCAAGTTCTTCCACATTAGGCCATTTACGCCATGTGTGCACGCTGTGGATTTACCGCGGATTTGCTGCAGACAATGTTTCTAACATTTCTGCAGTCATTCCCCAGCAAAACCTATGGGTATAAAAAAATGCTGTGCGCACACTGCGTTTTTTTTATACCTGCAGATTTACCCGCGGATTTTCCGCTGCAGAATTAATGTGCATGTCACTTCTTTTACGCACGTACTTGGTTTTTGCCATAGATAATGGTAAAAAAAACAGAGGTGCCAACCTGCGAAAAAAATCGCTGCAAAACTGCGTCAAACAGCGGCAATACCGCGGGTGCATTATTACCGCGGTTTTCGCTGGTACGGTATTCTGCCACAGGGTGCGGGTATTCTGCCACAGGGTGAGGGTGCCATTTTCTAGTGCACACATAGCCTAAAATCACCCAACCGTGCATTTGTGGTCCTTGCTTTGTGCCATGGAGCACAGTTATTCTAGAACAGAAAAGGGCCTTCGCCAAACCATTCCAACTAAGTTGAAAGAGATCTTCTGTTCCAAATGTTTTGGTATACTGAAAAATTATTTCCCTTCACTGGAATCAAGTGTTCTAGGCCAGTGATGGCTAACCTCTGACATGCCAAGCCATTTTGGATGACATGCACGGCAGGGGCAGGCGGCCGCATCCCGATCTATAAGACAAGCCGCGGCTGTCAGTGATTTAACATGTGCAGCTAAACTGTTCCGAAATGACCGGCCCGAGGGGGCCGCACATGCAGGTCTAGTTAAATCACCAGCAGCCGTGGCTTTTCTTATAGATCGGGATGTGGTCACCATCACCAGTAATTTGTGTTCTGTACCCTTAATCAGAGTCCTGAGTGAGGCATGCTTACATACCATGCAGTACGAAACACGCCTCTCTCTAACCCAGGGGTCTCAAAAGTGGCCCGCAGGCCCCCTGACGATAGCGGCCCTATGCCGAGGGCCACAGTCACCTGGTCTTTAATTAGATGATTGATTTTACACCGCTGCACACAGGAGTTCTCTGCAGAGCTTCACCAAAGGCAGCCACCGGCCAATCAGAGACCAGCAGGTGACGACGTTCAAAATAAGCTACTTAATTAAGGGGTTAAGGATCTTATTGCCTGTTTAGAGCAGCACGGTGGCTCAATGTTTAGCACTGTAGCCTGGTGTTCCTGGATTCAAACCCCACCAAGGACAAAATTTGTGAAGAGTTTGTATGTTCTCCCTATGTTTCTGTGGGTTTCCTCCCACACTCCAAAGACATACTGATAGGGAAATTAGAATGTAAGCCTCAATATGGATGGTGATGATGATGTCAGTAAAGCGCTGTGGAAATTAATGGCGATATATAAGTGAAGTAAATACATACTGTCTATCCTGATATATTGATATGCTGTAGCTCTTAAGCTTACCCTAGTCGTGGCTTATAGCAACCAGACTGTTACCCTTTAATTCTGTAACTGTTCAGTACATTTGAAGCTCTGCAAATTCAAAGCTCAACCCCTTTTATACCCTTCCCGACCTTGGCTTACCGGTATGCCTTATTTTTCGGGTGCTTCTCGCCCTTGGACGTACCAGTACCGTGATCGCCATCGGAAACTTGAGTTTCACGACAGCCGAGCCCTGCCTCTGACAGCAAGGGACAGTCTTTGTGCTGTCCCTTGCTGTTTAACTCCCTAAATGCCACAATTGATATAGATCACAGCACTTAGGGGAGTGGGAGAGGGATCATGCTCCCACTCCACTCCGATCAATTCCCCGGCGATGTAATTGTGAGGTCCTACAATGCCATAGTGACCCAAGGTTGTCATGATGACCTCCGAGTCACCAGACTACAGGAAGCCTCAGGGATCATGCCAGGAGCATGACCACTTAAGCTTCTGACAGTGCAGCTCTCACAGTCACACTGTACTGCAATGATCGAGCATTGCAATACAGTGCAGCTGTGATTAGGTAATGTCCATTATAGGGACTAAGTAACAAAGTGTAAAAAAAGTAAAAAAAAAATCCATAAAGAAATCAGAAAATGAAGAAAAAAAACCATTATATACAGTATAGATATTTGGTATTGCTGTGTCCATGACAACCCAATTTATAATACTCTCACACTACTTAACCCCTTCAGTGAACATTGTAAAAAGTAAAAAAGGTAGCAAAACTACATTTCATGATACAGCTGACAAAATAGTGGAAAAAAAACAGAATCATAAAAATTGTAATGGAAAAAAACTCAAACTATAACTCTCAGAATACAGCAATGCAAAAACCATCTTTTTTCTATAAAACAGTTGTTATGGTATAAAAGGGGAAAACAAAAAAAATGCCTATATAAATGTGGAATTACTGTAATCGTACTGACCCGAAAAATAAAATTGTCTTATCACTTTTACGACACGGTGAACATGTGATGTACCTAAACCACAGTTAGCGTCCACATGTTTGGCATTGTTGTAGTGAGGAGAGCCCACTTCATTTACAGTGTGCAGGTTTCCAAAAGCAAAAGCTGAGCACAATGTATGAGCACCTCAATGTACAGGGCACAACGAGGACCTATTTGTAATTTACAATTCTGCAGCATTCATTGCATTTGACACCATGGGTGTTTTCCAGAGACTAAATCATCACTACACCAGTAGATGAACTCCCAGAGGGTTGTGATTTCCAAAAATTGGTCACTTGAGGGGATTTCATCTGTTCTGGCACTTAACCCCCTTAACTACTGCGGGCCATAATACTAGTTCCTAAGTGGTCATAGTGTAATCACTGGCAGCTGCCGTGGGCAGCCAGCGGCGATCCGCGCACGTCAGCTAATTTGAACAGGGGACATGTGTGCCTCACAGGTACATGTGGATCCGTGATCCACTCGTGCCTGTTAACCCCTTAAACTGTGATGTCAAAATGTGACATCACGATTAATATCCCCGTCGTGGTAAATCTTCACTTATCTGCTCCATCGGCAGCGCGGTGACCTGATCACTGTGAGTCGATGGTTGTCATGGTAGCACAGGGTCATGTGACGACTCCTGTAGCTAGCATGAGTTACTTCCTGTTTCACCCAACTGAGTGCTGCCAGTAACAAAAGTTGAGAGTTTCTGGTGATCACAGCTGTGTAAGGAGAAAGGACGGGACTCAGCCCCAATTCCAGGATAGCAAAAATATAAATCCAACGAAAAAAATATAAAAGTGTAGAAACTTTATTCAATGATTAAAAATCCAAGAAAAACATCATCGGTTCCATGAAAACATCATGGCTTGACGCGTTTCGGACAGTTGGAATATAGATAAGTCCTTAATCATAAGCATTTTTAATTGTTTTTTTATATATTCATTCTCCATGGTAAGCTTTATATGTTTGGTTCCACTGTGTATTTTTATGCTTATGATTAAGGACTTATCTATATTCCAACTGTCCGAAACGCGTCAAGCCATGATGTTTTCATGGAACCGATGATGTTTTTCTTGGATTTTTAATCATTGAATAAAGTTTCTACACTTTTATATTTTTTTCGTTGGATTTATATTTTTGCTATCCTGGAATTGGTGCTGAGTCCCGTCCTTTCTCCTTGCTATTGCCTCTACGGACCTGCCTGTCCGGTGGACATCCTGCATCCCACCTGAACTGAGCAGATACATATACGGGTGAACTGAATAATGTTTTTTTTTCTTTGATCACAGCTGTGTACCTGTGATAAACAGAAATGAACAAGCAATCAAACTGCTGTTCCCTATAGTTCCCTAGGGGACTAGTAAAATTGAAAAAAATAAATAAATAAATTAAAAAAAGTTAGAAAAAATTGAAAAAAATAAAAAACCTAAAAGTTCAAATCAACCCCTATTCGCCCCATTGAAAATGAAAGGGTTAAAAAAATAAATAAAATATACACACATTTGGTACCACCGCATTCAGAAGTGTCTGATCTATCAAAATATAAAATCAATTGATCTGATCAGTAAACGGCATAGTGGCAAAAAAAATTGCAAACGCCAAAATTACGTTTTTTGGTCACTACAAATTTTGCAAAAAATGAAATAACAGGCGATCAAAATGTAGTATATGCGCAAAAATTGTACCATTAAAAACGTCAGCTCGAGACGCAAAAAATAAGCCGTCACTGAGCCATAGATCCCAAGTGAGAACACTACGGGTTGCAGAAAATGGTGACATTTTTGCAGTTTTCCAGTACACTATATGGTAAAACTTATGGTTTCATTTAAAAGTACAACTCATCCCGCAAAACAAAAGCCCTCATATGGCAAGATTGACAGAAAAATAAAAAAGTTACAGCTCTCGGAGAAAGGGAGAAAAAAAATCAAAAACGAAAAATGGAAAATTGGCCAGGGGTGAAGGGGTTAAGGGCTCTGCAAATGGAATCTGCAAACTATTCTAAAAAAATCTATGCTCCAAAAATCAAATGGTGCTCCTTACCTCCCGAGCCCTGAGGTGCAGTCGAACAGTACTGTAGAGTCACATGTGGGGTATTGCAAAGTTCAGCAGAAATTGTGTAACACATTATGGGGCCTTTTCTACCTATTTCCCTTGTGAAAATATGAAATCTGGGGTTAAAACAACATAAACATTACATTATTGTTTGTTCACTGCCCAATAGTATACATTTTTGTGACACACCTGTAGAGTCTATATGCTCACTGAACCCCTGGATGAATTTTTTGAGGAGTGCAGTTTGTAAAATGTCATCACTTGTGGGGGGTTCTTCTGTTATGGAACCTCAGGGGCTTTGCCAATGTGACATGGCACCCGCAAACCATTCCAACTAAATCTGAACTCAGATATGGCGCTCCTTGTTTCACATTGTACTGTGCCTCAAAAGTAGTTTTCCACCACATATGGGGTATTGGTGAACTCAGGAGAAATTGCACAACAAATTGTACTGTCCATTATCTCCTGTTACCTTAGTGAATTTGAAAAATTTGGGATTAAAGCAGTATTTCTGTGGTTCAAAGTTTATTTTTTCATTTTGAGGGCTCATTGTTATAAAATTCTGTGATGCACCTGGGGGTTTAAGGTGCTCACCAAAAAATCTAGATAAATTCCTTGAGGGGTCTAGTTTCCAAAATGGTGTTACTTGTGGGGTAACTGCACTGTTTAGGCACATCAGGTGCTCTCCAAACGCTACATGGCATCCGCTAATAATTTCAGCCAAATTTGAGTTCAAAAAAGTCAAATGGCGCTCCTTTTCTTCTGAGTACTGCTGTTTGCCCAAACAGTAGTTTTTCACCACACAAGAGATATCAGTATACTGAAGAGAAATTGCGCAACAAATTGTACAATGCATTTTCTCCTGTTACCATTGTGAAAATGAAAGACATTGAGTATCAGCAACATTTTTGTGGTAAAAATGTACGGTATTTGTTTATTTTCACAGCTGAATATTATAAAATTCTGTGAAGCACCTGTGGGTTCAAGGTGCTCACCAAACATCTAGATAAATTCCTGGCAGGGTATAGTTTCCAAAATATGGTCACTTGTGGAGCGCCACTGTTTAGGCGCTCTCTTAGGGGCTCTCCAAACGTGACATGGCGTCTGCTATCTATCCAACACAATTTTGCACTCTAAAATTAAAATCCCTTCTGAGCCCAAACAGTAGATTTCCACCACTCATGGGGTATCGGCGTACTCAGGAGAAATTGCAGAACAAATTGTACCATGAATTTTCTCTTGTTACCCTTGTGAACATGCAAAAATGTTGAGGCTAAAGTAATATTTTTGTGGGAAAAATTACAATTTTCATTTTTTCCTTCCACATTGCTTTAGTTCCTTTGAAGCACCTAAAGGGTTAATAAATGTCATGGATGTGGCAGTGTGAGGTGTACAGTTTTTAGAATGGTGTCACATTTGGGCATTTTCTGTCACCTAGGCCACTTAAGGTCACTTCAAATGGGATGTGATCCCTAAAAAAAATGGTTTTGTAAATTTTATTGGAAAAATGAGAAATTGCTGATAAACTTTGAACCTTTCTTACTTCCTAACCAAAAAAATAATGTTTCAAAAATTGCGCTGATGTAAAGTAAACATGTGGGAAATGTTATTTAGTGTGACATAGAGATCTGGGTTAAGGGCATAAAATTTAAAAGTTTGAAAGTTGTTAAATTTTCAAAATGTTTCGACAAATTTCCAATGTTTTCACAAAAAAAGAAAAAATATTGTCCTAAATTTATAACTTTAAAGGCCCCGTCACACACAGAGATAAATCTTTGGCAGATCTGTGTTTGCAGTGAAATCATGGACATATTGTTCCATTTGTACACAGCCACAAACCTTCCACTGATTGTCCACAATTTCACTGCAACCAGAGATCTGCCGCAGATTTATCTCTGTGTGTGACAGGGCCTTTATGAAGCACAATATGTGACAAAAAAACAACAATCTCAGAATCTCTAGGATCCATTGGAGTGTTTCAAAGTTATTATAAAGTGACATTGGTCAGAATTGAAAAAATTGGCCTGGTCATGAAAGTGAAATCAGGCTGGGGGGGTGAAGGGGTTAAAATCAACACGGTTGACTTTCATTTGGATAGTATTGATTTAAGTTAAAATCCGTACTAAATGGTTGGTCAAGTTGACTCAATACTCCTTTATATATACAATTTGTTTACTGTGAAGTACGGTATGTGTTTTCTCTATCCTCCCCCATCAGACGTTTGGTAGGCCGTCCAGGGGGTGCTATTATTTACTTTGTAATGAACATCTAATATATGTCTTTTAAAGAGAGCTGTTAGGCGAATTACTACTTAGAAGTGTTAGAATCTATTAAAGTAGCACTCTGGGGATTTGTTTAATTTTATTGTGCATTAGCCATAGTTATTATGTGCATGGCATGTATTAATTCTCAGGGGTATCTGTATCTTAAAGTTACTTTGACCTTGTATATGGGTTCATGTTCTTCAGCAGGATTCTGTTTCTTATATGTATGGGGATTAACCTCTTACATATATACTAGTCTGGCTATAAACGTTTGGACTATAGAATACATTTGAGTGTAATGTTTCTTGTACAGATGACAATACTGAAAGAATGTAAGCTGTGCAACCTTTTATATTACGGGGGACAACTAACCCAGTGGTAAATATATAAGGGGTCACAGCTGTAACCGTAGAGCTTGCCTCTGGCTCCTAAACCATAAAGGCCAAGACACACCTCTCACCACATAGCCTGGGCTTCTACTAGTTCTGCATTGATAGGTCACTTAAAGGGGTTTTCCCACGAACAACGTTCATTTTAGTGTTAATTTTAATCAATAGATCTTATAATAATAATTTATACAATTGGATGTATTTAAAAAACATGTTCCTGTACTGAGATAATCTTATGTATTTACCATTGCTATGTACTGTGTAATTGCCGTGTCTGACCGTGCACGAAACACAGTCTGATCCAGGGGTGGGATTCAGCCGGTTCTGTCCGGTTCGGGGGAATCGGTTGTTAAAATAACAGCCGCTTCGCCGAACCGGCAAGAATTAGCGTCGCGACCCGGTCTTTAAGATGCCGATACAAATTAATCCCCGTACCTCCGTGCACGCCGCACTTCTGGGTTCAGTGGAGCCAGTTTGCTCTCTGACCCGGCATCTGGCGGCATGATGACGCTGCAGAGGTCATGGCAGCGTGGTGAGATTACCTCACCATGCTGCCGCCTGTCAACGTCAGTATGCAGAGTGCCGCGGAGGAGGAAGGAGGAGAGACCGCCGGCACTTGGAGCAGATAAGCGCTCCGTGAGCCGAAGATGCGACTCTGCAGGGAAGAGTAGGCCACATATAATGGGAGCCTGTAGGGAGAGGAGGCCATATGGGACGGGAGCCTGCAGGAAAGAGGAGGCCACATGGGACGGGAGCCTGCAGGGAGAGGAGGCCATATGGGACAGGAGCCTGCAGGCGAGAGGATGCCACATGGGATGGGAGCCTGCAGGGGGAAGAGGAGCTCCAGCTAGCTGATACTGTCTGATGTAGAGGCAGGGGAGGCAAGGATGTGGGATCTTAGAATCTTCACCCATGGACAGTTGTCGGTAGCACGCAGCTTCCTGGTCATGGACACCTGTAAAACGCTATGTTTGGCAGGGACGTAACTACAGCCCCATAGACCCTGATTAAAAATGTCAGCTTGAGGTCCTTCCCCCGACTTCTGATAAAAACAAAATAGGGTTTGTTGCTGGGTTTACACACTGCAACATCTCAAACGACATCGCTGTAACGTCACCGGTTTTGTGACGCAATAGCGATGTTGTTTGCGATGTTGCAGTGTGTGAAACCTATCAGCGACCCGGCCCCTGCTGTGAAGTTGTAATAGTTACAAATCGTTCAGGACCATTCCTAGGTCCTTTGTTTCCCGCTGTGCAGCATGAAGTTTCAGTGTGTGAAGACTTTGCAGCGACTTTGTTAGCAACTTCCCTTTCAAAAGGCTGCTTATCAAAGTCCCCAACAACCAGCTAGGTCGCTCTGCAGGTCCGGATCGCTGTTGAGTTGTTGGCCAGGTTTGCCTGTTTGACAGCTCACCAGCGACTTAGCAGAGACTTAGGGAGGTCGCTGTTACGTCACAAAACCGGTGACGTTACAGCGATGTCCTTTGCGATGTTGCAGTGTGTAAACCCAGCTTAGGTGACCAGCTCACCATGCAAGATAGGGACACCAGGAGGTCACTAAGATAAAGCCTGCATCTACTGTATAAGACATTTATGGCATATTCTGTACAAATGCCAGATACACTACTCACTAAAAGTTAGGGATATTTGGCTTTTGGCTGAAATTTATGTAAAATGTAAAAAATTCACGCTGATATTTTATCATAAAATTAGAACATTTAATTAGAAGAATCTAATGGTGATTTCCTCATTTCAAACAATTTATTGAAACAAAAGCCAAAGACAGTGGGTGGTCCAGTCATATGAAAAAGTTTGGGCACCCCTATTAATTTTAACCTTTTTTCTTTATAACAAATTGGGTTTTTGCAACAGCTATTTCAGTTTCATATATCTAATAACTGATTGACTGAGTAATATTTCTGGATTGAAATGAGGTTTATTGTACTAACAGAAAATGTGCAATCCTCATTTAAACAAAATTTGACCGGTGCAAAAGTATGGCCACCATTATCAATTTCTTGATTTGAACACTTCTAACTACTTTTTACTGACTTACTAAAACACTAAATTGGTTTTGTAACCTCATTGAGCTTTGAACTTCATAGGCAGATGTATCCAATCATGAGAAAAGGTATTTAAGGTGGCCACTTGCAAGTTGTTCTCCTATTTGAATCTCCTATGAAGAGTGGCGTCATGGGCTCCTCAAAACAACTCTCAAATGATCTGAAAACAAAGATTATTCAACATAGTTGTTCAGGGGAAGGATACAAAAAGTTGTCTCAGAGATTTAAACTGTCAGTTTCCACTGTGAGGAACATAGTAAGGAAATGTAAGAACACGGGTACAGTTCTTGTTAAGCCCAGAAGTGGCAGGCCAAGAAAAATATCAGAAAGGCAGAGAAGAAGAATGGTGAGAACAGTCAAGGACAATCCACAGACCACCTCCAAAGACCTGCAGCATCATCTTGCTGCAGATGGTGTGAATGTGCATCAGGAGAGTGATGCGAAAGAAGCCGTTTCTGCAAGCACGCCACAAACAGAGTCGCCTGAGGTATGCAAAAGCACATTTGGACAAGCCAGTTACATTTTGGAAGAAGGTCCTGTGGACTGATGAAACAAAGATTGAGTTGTTTGGTCATACAAAATGGCGTTATGCATGGATGCAAAAAACACGGCATTCCAAGAAAAGCACTTGCTACCCACAGTAAAATTTGTTGGAGGTTCCATTATGCTTTGGGGCTGTGTGGCCAATACCGGCACCGGGAATCTTGTTAAAGTTGAGGGTTGCATGGATTCAACTCAGTGTCAGCAGATTCTTGACAATAATGTGCAAGAATCAGTGACGAAGTTGAAGTTACGCAGGGGATGGATATTTCAGCAAGAAAATGATCCAAAACACCGCTCCAAATCTACTCAGGCATTCATGCAGAGGAACAATTACCATGTTCTGGAATGGCCATCCCAGTCCCCAGACCTGAATATCATTGAAAATCTGTGGGATGATTTGAAGCGTGCTGTCCATGCTCGGCGACCATCAAACTTAACTGAACTGGAATTGTTTTGTAAACAGGAATGGTCAAATATACCTTCATCCAGGATCCAGGAACTCATTAAAATCTACAGGAAGCGACTAGAGGCTGTTATTTTTGCAAAAGAAGGATGTACAAAATATTAATGTCCCTTTTATGTTGAGGTGCCCATACTTTTGCACCGGTCAAATTTTGTTTAAATACGGATTGCACATTTTCTATTAGTACAATAAACCTGATTTCAATCCAGAAATATTACTCAGTCCATCAGTTATTAGATATATGAAACTGAAATAGCTGTTGCAAAAACCCAATTTGTTATAAAGAAAAAAGGTTAACATTAGTAGGGGTGCCCAAACATTTTCATATGACTGTATATCCCGCCAAAAACAATGTCAATGTCTCAATAACTTGTCTTGTGGCCTTGACATGACATCAATAATAGCTTGACAACGAAGTCTCCTGCTGCAAGTTATTGTCTGCTGAGGCATGGTGACTAAACTCTTCTTGAAGGGTGGCCCTCAGGTTATTGAGGTTCTGGGGAACAGAGTTACGAGCCTCTACATGATGACTTAGCTGATCCCAAGGTCTTCAATGAGATTCTGGTATGGAAAAAGTGTAGGCTACTCCATTTGAGGTACTCCAGTCTCAGTCTCCAGCAGCTGTTCCCTAATGATGCGACCTCCATGAGCTGGCACATTGATATCCATAAAGATGAAATTAGGCCTGTGATGTTCATGCAGAGGCACAATGACTGGATCAAAGATGTTATCAAAGATGTTATTCATGTAGTAGGGGCTGTAACATTCACAAAGTGTAGGACCGTTCTGTATGGACTAGACAGACCTGCCAACACTGTAACGCAACCACCACCAAAAGGCCATCTGATGACAACAGTGGCTGATGCATATCGCTCCTTTTGATGTCTCCAACATCATTGGTGGACATAATTTTTGTTCAGCATGAATTGACTTTGATCAGTAAACAGTACTGAGGCCCATTGGTCCGTCGTCTAGCAAGACGATGACGCCTGTGCCTGGTGGTGTGGTCAGGTACGCATGCACGTCGTCTAGCACGCAGTCCATGCTGATGTCAATGGTTTCTAAGGGTCTTATGTGACACTTGGATGCCTCTCACATCTCTTAAATGTGCCTGGAGTTGCGCTGCATTCATCATCCAGATCTGAAGGGCATTGTTCACAATGAAGTTGTCATCAGTTTGGGGTTTTGTCCACTTCTATGCATTTCTGTGACTCTTCCAGTCTCACTGTATCTCTGTTGCAACCTGCTGATGACACTTTGTGACACTCTAAGCTCAGTGACCACTTCCATCTGAAAACATCCTGCTTGAAGCCTTGCAATGGAGAGATACTGTTGATCAATAGTCATTGTCATCTTGGTCTCATTCTAATTGAACCCCAAAATTTATTGGGCGATTCATGGATCAAACACCTGTTGTGAATTTTGCCATTAGGCTCCATGTTAGAGAACAGCAAGTTGTGCAAAAAGTACTAAAACATTGAACAGCTGGACATGTGCATTCAAAAGTTTAGAGAAGGTCTCATTAAGGTCACCTGAAAAGGTTCGAGGGCATTTTACCCGAAAGCCAAATATTCCAAACTTTTTGTGCGTAGTGTGTGTCTCAGTTGAAAATTTTCCTAAACATTAAAGCAGCATTAGTGAGGATGAAGTAACTTCTTATTTGTTCAAGATCTTATTTGTGTGAGGGCATCCCAACTCTTCACCAAAAGATTATATCGGGGGAAGTGGGACAAGGCATGTTGAAATTTAATGCCCGATCTTTTTGTTCTCTGGGAGGGTAAGCTGACAGTGGCAAAATCAAGTGAACACGTGTAAGGGGGTTGGAGGAATAGCTGCAGGGTGAACTAGCATTCTGCTGACTGCTAATGAAGGGGTAAGACTATTTTAAGGTCCATTTGGCAACCACTGTATTAGGGAATGATTGCTCTACATGAGGATGGGCAACATATTTTAAAGGATGTGATGACATTTCAAATACACTCATACACAATTAATTGCAGTACCATAAATTAAATTAGGTGACAAGAGACATGAATAGTGCCTATTATCATCCAGATTGGCATGATACCACAATCACACAGGGCAATCTTGTTTCTTGTAGCAGCGTCATGCCATGTACACATCTGTAAACATTTTATCTGTGCAGCTCTGAAGCATCTTATAGCTTCCAGATGGTTTTACTACTTCTCTGTGTGATGAGCTCTCAGTCACAGGGGGGTCATAGAGAAGACAAAGCGTACACAGACCAGTGCACCTTTATAGAGACAATTATGGCCAATAAAACAGCACAGATCCAGTGTTCGGACAAAGAGTTGTGTTTACAGATAATCTGCCATAACATTCTCCTTATGTCAGAAGTATCTAGAACAACTGTGCATTATGACTATATTAAAAAAACGTTTGCATCTGTGCATCACATCTTCCTATTGATTATCGAGTGTTTTTTGCTGTTCTACAAAGTGTGCAGTCTATGCTTATAGAGCAGCGAATAAATGAAACAGCATTATCCTTCTGGACAATGTGTCGCATATGTCTTTTGGAATACAATCTGATATGTGAAGCGCTCACTACAAAAGCCAGAGATACTTCAAAGTTAGGGACCACTTTCGGGAACGGCGAAAGACAAGATCAAGCCTTATTTTGATCCTGCTTCAACTAAAATGCTGCACGCAGGTATGTATAAGCAGGTCTTCTATCTATCTGTCAGCAGTTTTGCAAGGTCAAAGAGGCTGACAGGTGCCCTTTAATAAATCTACCCTTAAGGGTATGTGCGCACGTTGCTTTTTACCTGCTTTTTACCTGCTTTTTTGCTGCTTTTTCTTCTGCGCTGTTTAATGCCAAAATGGATGTGTTCTTCTATTCAAGCAAAGTCTATGGGAATTTGGGTTTCTTGTTCACACTATGTTGTTCAAAATGCTGCCTTTTTGAGGCAGAACTTTGGTCAAAAACTCAGCTTTTCAAAGAAGCAACATGTCAATTGTTTTTGCCATTTGGGTTTTGCACTGCAAAGCTGAGTTTTTGACCAAAGTTCTGCCACAAAAAGGCAGCATTTTGAACAACATAGTGTGAACAAGAAACCCAAATTCCCATAGACTTTGCTTGAATAGAAGAACACATCCATTTTGGCATTAAACAGCGCAGAAGAAAAAGCAGCAAAAAAGCAGGTAAAAAGCAGGTAAAAAGCAACGTGCGCACATACCCTTAGTGTGTTTTGAAACCAGCTTCAAAAACATTCTTCTGGCCAGAGATTATCATTGATCATGGTTTGGTGCTCCATACTTTTATCCTATACTTTTAGTTATACAATTGACCAATTCCTCCAATACTAAATCAGAATCATGTGATACTGGTGCTCCATGTTACAAGGCAAACAATTTAAAGGGATTGTGCACTAATGAACAACCCCTACTAAATCAAGACCTCAATTAAAATAAAAACAGTAAGTGTATTTTTGTTTGATTTATTTTTAATAGTGAAAAAGTGGGGTGATATGAATGTCGCGGACAGGTGCCGCCTCCGCTGCGGCAACCGGGGCTGCTCGAGTGGCGCTCGGATCCGGGATCGTGTCCTGGGCTCGAGTGGTGGCCGGACCCGGGGCTCGTGCAACCGCCCGTCCTCGCACACAGTGAAAAAGGGAGGTATTTACAGGGGAGATTGTCTGTGACGCCACCCGTGGGTTGCGGTGATGTGATGGTGGCACCGCCGCTGACTCTCAGGACCGGTGTCTGGGACCGATGACGTGGGGGCAGCACGGATAGGGGAAAGGTGTAGTCCCGGCACCCGGGTGTAAGTAAGGAGCATGGCTGGGGCGCTGTTGGCAGGTTGGACCGGATGACACCGGTGTACTCACAATTAGGAAGAAATCACACCAAGTCTGTATTGTAAACCAAGGCCGGATGCCGGTTGCCTCTGGAGGGGTGTGCTGGTCCCGCACACGGGTTGGCAGTGTAGGGGCTCTTCCTCCTGCACTCGTGTTTTGTGGTGTATGGATTAACCCCGCGTGGAACGGGAGAAATCCGTTCCCCTGCAGTTTTGGACACAGAGGGAGCCGTTGCCCGCAGACACTGACCTGTGGGACTTCAATGGGTTCTTGGCGGACACCCTGCCCCCCGCGTTGGGCTGCCGGTCTGCTCTATCTGGGCTTCTCTCTTCGGGAACAAGGCCTGGTACCTTTTCCCACTGGTCAATTAAGAAGGGGCTTGAAGCTTGCCTCGTCCTAGGGTCCAGGCACCCCGCCTGTGCACAGCCTCCGGACCAGATTCCTGTCGCCGTTACCGGCGGGCTACAACCCTGCCCCGGTCCACTTCAGGTCTCCCGCGACCGGATCTCCGTCGCCTGTGGCCCTACAAAGCTGTTCCGCCACCTAGTCGGTCCTCCCGTGGTCCAAGGGCTCCAACCCTGACCACACTGCACTTCAGCTCCTCACCGACTCCACTCCACTCCAGACTGCACTGAACTCTCCTCCAGACAAACTGAATTGTTCCCACCCCCTGTCACCTCAAGACCCCTAGGTGGGCGTTCCCATCCACCTGGTCCCACCTACTGGCGTGTACTGGATGTCATGGGGGGGCGACTAGGATTTGTGGCTGATGTTCCAATGTTTGGGATGTGTGTTGTTAATGCCCAAGGAGGAGGCGATTCCTGTACCCTTGGTGGGGGGTACAGTCATCTGCCAGGGCGTCACATGAACTTTTGTTTTGTTTTTTTTTACTTTTTCTAGTTCAAATTGAAATTTATTAATATCATATGATTGACATTTCACTTTACATAGAATATTCAAAACAAGATACGCTATAGAGCATAATACATTTTTTTTTTTTACTTTTTCATATTTTAAAAACATTTTCTTTTTACTGTATTTAGTAGTCCCCTTAGGGAACTTGAAGCTGTGATTATCTGATTGCTTATATTATACATATATTATACATAGTAGTGCTGAAAATCACATTTTATGAACACCAGCTATAAGCTGACTTTCATAGGAGAATCATAACGACAGGCACAGGGGTTATCAGCAGACCACCGGCTATGATGGCAATCCATCAGCACCCCACAATCACATCACAGGCGCTCTGATGGGCAAGTGAAATGGCGAACTCCCCGCTGCTGGCGCGTGGTAAATGCTGCTGTCAGAGATCCACCTGCGGTTGTTAAAAGCATATGATGGTTAATTACATCAGCCATCATATGCCAGGAAAGATGCGGGATCGGTGTACAAGCCTGCTTCAAAGTCAGTGACATGACTTTTGACGTTCATGTACATCAAGGGTTGTGAAGGGGTTAAAGGGATAGCCTGAAGGCCAAAGTAATATTAATTCTAAATCCCTATGCTATGATTGTGTAATCAACTCACAAAGGAGAAATAGGTAAAATACTAAAAACTGCAATTGACACAACTGGTTCCTGTACAGACTAGAGATTCAAACCCCGCAGTCTCTAGTGGTACCTGGGTAGATTAAAATGGCTCTAACCTCAGACTAAACTATGGTAGCTCGGACCTTTGCCGCCTGAACGGCCGTCAAGTGCTTCACGTACCTCCTAAGGAACTGGAGGGCAAAGCAGGGTGCAATTTACCTAGAGAAAGAAGGTGTGCTGAGATAGGAAGAGATCCCAGGATGAGTAACAAAATGAAAAGGTAATGAAAGTATTGCTAGATACTGTGAAGCCCCGAGAACGCTGTGTCGGTGCATTACCTTCAGGGACTCCACTCTGCTGGATCCTGTCACGGGTAGGAAATCTTCTATTTGTCGTGACGCCACTCTCAGAATTGCGGTCAGTGGTGACCGCCACTGCAGGTTGAGGGTCGCCTGGGGCTGATGGTGTGTGCAGTCAGTTGGGATAGCCTCCTGAGAGTGAGGCAAGCCCCAGGGCCCTGTGTAGGTGTGTAGAACCACAAGGCGCAGAATAACTCCACACAAGCAGGATGTCTTTCAGGGGTTTTACTCACAGTTGATGGCAGGGTGAGTAACCCGGGCGTAGCTGGGATGAACCAGGCTGGAACCAGGTATCCTTCAGGCTGACTTCTGATGGTGACTACCAACTCGCCTTCCTTAGCCCTTGGTGGTTTGGGGTAACCCCGACTTTTAGTCCCTATGGGGGTCACCCAGGGAAGTTGCTGAAGCCTCTCTCCCCTTCGTTTGCCGTTTGCTTGTTGCCTGGACCAGATCACTCCAGCTGCTTGCCTCCTGTGAACTATGGGCCCTAACTGTGGCTACGTGGCTGCGGCTTTTGGGTGTTGTGGTGTGGGCTTTGAGGGCCCCACACCGGCAGGTTTAGCAAGGAAAGGTGGATCTATCCCCGCTCCGGGATCTGCCGCCCGTTTGGGCCTGGTACTCCCTAGCAGTCTCCTTACTTCCCACTCTGTGCTCTCTCTTTAGCTGGAGACGGGTTTCGGGTAGCACTCCTAGGTGACCGTTCTCCCCCGTCGGTAGTCACTGCGCGGACGCTGTTAGACTGCAACAGCTCCAGGGTCTGCTCCTCACGTCTGCTCTCCCTGAGCTGCACACTAAAACCGACTCACTACTCCTCCTCTCCTGTTCTTGCCTACGCCACCTAGCAACCAGGCTCTCTACCACACCCCTTGAGTGGAGATGGAGGCTTCGCCCCCTCCACTCCTCAAGTGGAGGTGAAGGCTTTTACCCCCTCCTGGGATCCCCAGGGGTCCTCTCAAAGGTACATGTGTGAGACCTGATCACTATGCGCCTGTGTAGTCACACCTCGGTCAGCCTTCTGGATTACCTGTTTGTACTGTCCCCAGCATGGGTGCAGTACTCAGTGGTGCCTGACCAGGTCAGGGGCGCCACATTCCCCCTTAGTTATCACCAGCACGTCCTCGGGCTGCAAGACAACATTTTAAAATGCATAAAACATTAAAACATGGTAAAACTTTTAAAACCACCAGGTACCATACATCACCACCCTCCACCCACAAGTCCGTTAACCCACCCTAAACCCCTTTCAGGAGGCAGGTCACCGGTTTCTTTTGGTAACCAGGTCTGGGCCATCCACTTCCCCAGACCTTTCCTCCAATCTGCCTCTCCCGTTGGCCGTGCCTTCAGCCACTTCTGGCAGGATGTAGAGGTGGCTTTCATGGTCTAGTGGTCTTCAGGGCATACCTGGCCTGGTGGAGCCGCGCCTTCAGCCTCTTCTGGCAGGATGTAGAGGCGGCCTCCACAGTTGGTGCTGACCAGGTACCCTCTTTGTGGTGGAGAGCCAGGCCCCATAAACAGGCATGCTCCCTGGTTGCAGGCGAGCCAAGGCCCCATAAACAGACGTGCTCCCTGGTTGCAGGCGAGCCAAGCCCCTAAACAGGCTGGCTCTGGTGGTGGTACCTCTGGGGTAACTATGTACACTGCGAGAGTTTGTGGCTATAGCCAGTTCATAGCCTTAAGGTTCATTTCTCACATTAGTTTATGTGGGCACATTGCTTAAACTTGAAAACGTTGCAAAACTTCAAACTTGTCAAACTGGGAACTTCTATGCTTCTTTTTGTACTTTATGTGGATTCCTCCTCACCAGGGCTTGGGCCTGTAGGGCTGTGGCACCTGTTGGTTTCTCGATCTCTTTCTTCTTCCGTGTCTGTTTCTTTTTCTTTAGGACATGGTGTAACATCTAGCGCATACCAGCCTCTTTCGCCTTGATGCATGGTAAACTGCACTGTGTCTCCCATCCTTAGGTTTCTTCCAGGATGTCCTCTGGGCAAATGAGCTCTAACGTCTCTTCTGTTGACAAAAATGCCTTCTTTCATACCAGGTGCTACGATGAAGCCGTATCCTGATTTTAGGCTAAAATCTTCGACTACTCCTCGACAAAGGGGTCCTCTGACCTGGGCTTTGGCTCTTCTCAGGAACCGTTTCTCCTCTAGGTCTCTGGCCGTTATGTCATCTCTCTGCTCTGGGGACTGCGGTGCAGGGAAAGACTGGGTTCTGTTACGGCGCCGTGTCTTGCGGGCTGAATTCTGCGAGGTACAGCTTACAAGCTCCCAGGTGAGGCTTTTGGGCAGATCTTCTTCAGCAGACGGTGTTAGGTCTTCCTCATCCCAGCGGGAATATGGCAACATCTCCGGCTCTGGGCATGGATCCACTGCTGGTGGCTCCTGAGTCAGCTCCTCAGCTTCCTGGCCTCCCCTCCCCCTTAGTTCTTCTGAGCACTCCGGTGGTGGCAGTGCTGGGGATGGGTGCTCCTCAGCCGGCCCAGGCGGGGATCTCTTCGGCATGGTTGCTGCAGGAGTCGTCTTGGGGGTATGCGGAGGGAGCATGTACCGGTCCACCATCTCCTGTGGGAACTTGGCCTCCAGGTCAGCCTTCAGCTGCCAGTATGCGGGGTCCTCACCTACCAGGGACTTCCTAGCAGGGACTTCCTTAGACTGGGGAGCGGTGTCTGCTCTGGCCTTGCAGGCCGGGGTAAACAATGGTACGTCTGTCTTTTCTTGGCGGGCCGCGCCCGATATGGCGGCGGCCTGGTCTTGGCGGGCCGCGCCTGGCATGGCGGCGGCCTGGATGGGCGTTTCTGGCGCAGCTTGGATCGGCGTCGCAGCTGCGATGGGGTCTTTGCAGGCTGGGCTGGGCGTCGCTGCAGCGATCGGAGCTTGGCGGGCCGCACCTGGCGTGGCTGCGGCCTGGTTCAGCACCTCACTTGCGGCGCGGACGAGCGTTGCGGCTGCGGTAGGGTCTCGGCGGGCCGGGCCTAGCATGGCGGCGGCGCCTGGGTCAGCGTCACACCTGCGGCGCGGATGAGGGTCGCGGTGGCAGCCGGTTCTCTGCGGGCCGGACTGGGCGTCGCTGCAGGGACCGGGTCTTGGTGGGCCGAGCAGGGCATCGCTGCGGCGGCCTGAGCTTGGCGGGCTGCACCTGGCGTGGCTGCGGCCTGCTTCAGCGTCGCCGCGCCGGACGCCTCTTCAGGGACCGCGGACGTGGCAGCAGGGGTCGGGGCACTCGCGCTGGCAGGGGCATCACTGGACTCACCCATCGGTGGCAGCATCGGGGTCTGAGTCGTCACCGCCCGGTCTGGCACTCGGCACGCGGCTCTCTCTTCGTAGGCCTGAACCGCCGCGGTCATTCCCAGGAACTCCGCACGTCCCTCTCTGATCAGCCTTCCGACCCTGGCCTCCAGTTGATCGCAGAACTCGGCGAGCTCCCGACACCACCAGGCAGCGGAGCCTGGCTCTGGGTCTCTGCATTCAGACGCCATTTTCTCTAACAACAAGCTGCTGGCTTCTTTTCCGTTCCGCCGTCTCTGGACGCTTCCGCTCTCTTCACAAGCGAGGTCAGAGCTCTGCAGGGGATCTCTGGGTAGCCACACCTCTTCGTGGGCGGTAACTTCTCCCAGCGCGGGCTGCTGTTGTTTTTCAGCGCGCTTTTCATGGTGGCAATATGGCGGCGCTTCCAATTTTTCAAGCGGACCGCCCAGGCACATGGTCACCTGTCTGAACAGGTCTAGTCCTTATCCTGTTCGTGACGCCAGATGTGAAGCCCCGAGAACGCTGTGTCGGTGCATTACCTTCAGGGACTCCACTCTGCTGGATCCTGTCACGGGTAGGAAATCTTCTATTTGTCGTGACGCCACTCTCAGAATTGCGGTCAGTGGTGACCGCCACTGCAGGTTGAGGGTCGCCTGGGGCTGATGGTGTGTGCAGTCAGTTGGGATAGCCTCCTGAGAGTGAGGCAAGCCCCAGGGCCCTGTGTAGGTGTGTAGAACCACAAGGCGCAGAATAACTCCACACAAGCAGGATGTCTTTCAGGGGTTTTACTCACAGTTGATGGCAGGGTGAGTAACCCGGGCGTAGCTGGGATGAACCAGGCTGGAACCAGGTATCCTTCAGGCTGACTTCTGATGGTGACTACCAACTCGCCTTCCTTAGCCCTTGGTGGTTTGGGGTAACCCCGACTTTTAGTCCCTATGGGGGTCACCCAGGGAAGTTGCTGAAGCCTCTCTCCCCTTCGTTTGCCGTTTGCTTGTTGCCTGGACCAGATCACTCCAGCTGCTTGCCTCCTGTGAACTATGGGCCCTAACTGTGGCTACGTGGCTGCGGCTTTTGGGTGTTGTGGTGTGGGCTTTGAGGGCCCCACACCGGCAGGTTTAGCAAGGAAAGGTGGATCTATCCCCGCTCCGGGATCTGCCGCCCGTTTGGGCCTGGTACTCCCTAGCAGTCTCCTTACTTCCCACTCTGTGCTCTCTCTTTAGCTGGAGACGGGTTTCGGGTAGCACTCCTAGGTGACCGTTCTCCCCCGTCGGTAGTCACTGCGCGGACGCTGTTAGACTGCAACAGCTCCAGGGTCTGCTCCTCACGTCTGCTCTCCCTGAGCTGCACACTAAAACCGACTCACTACTCCTCCTCTCCTGTTCTTGCCTACGCCACCTAGCAACCAGGCTCTCTACCACATCCTTTGAGTGGAGATGGAGGCTTCGCCCCCTCCACTCCTCAAGTGGAGGTGAAGGCTTTTACCCCCTCCTGGGATCCCCAGGGGTCCTCTCAAAGGTACATGTGTGAGACCTGATCACTATGCGCCTGTGTAGTCACACCTCGGTCAGCCTTCTGGATTACCTGTTTGTACTGTCCCCAGCATGGGTGCAGTACTCAGTGGTGCCTGACCAGGTCAGGGGCGCCACAATACTATGCCACCTACCGTACTTCCTAGCTGCAAACAGAAGATAGGTGCAGAGTGAAGTGCAAAACAGCAGAGGTAATCCCCAGCTAGTCTTACATTGATTGGCATATACAACAGTAGTATGGCTGGACATCCAAATGAGAATATCAGCAGCAGAAAACACTTGCAGGGGGAAGGTATATATAGTTGCATCCAAAAGGTGATTGGACAGAAACATGTATAAATAAAAACCACCTGTTAAGATAAAAGACTAAAGCAAGGTTAACAGATAGAAAAAACTCATAGAAAAGGTGTATGTACTGTAGGCTCAGTGGACAGATAAACCAAGCACAGGGTCACCCCGATGCATGACACCCTTTCTATGTAGTGTCGTTATCTAAACTAGTTTCTGATATAGTTGTATTAACCCCTTAACGACTGACCGATTTTGCGCTTTCCATTTTGTTTTTTTTCGCCACCCTTCTTCTGAGAGCCGTAACGTTTTTATTTTTCCGTCAATTTAGCCATGTGAGCACTCTTTTTTTGCGGAACATGTTCTACTTTTAAGTAAAATCATGAGTTTTACCATATAGTGTACTGGAAAACAGCAAAAAAAAATTCCAAATGCAGAAAATAGCAAAAAAAGTGCGATTGCACAATAGTTTTTGAGATATTTTATTAACTGTGTTCATTATATGGTAAAACTGATGTGTCGGTGTGATGCCTCAGGTCGGTGTGAGTTCGTAGACACCAAACATGAATAGGTTTACTTTTATCTAAGAGGTTAAAAAAAAAATCAGACGTTTGTCCAAAAAAAGTGGTGTACGTTTTGCACCATTTTCCGCGACCTGTAGCATTCTCATTTTTCGGGATCTATGGCTCAGTGATGACTTTTATTTTGCGTCTTGAGCTGACATTTTTAATGATACCATTTTTGCGCAGATGCTACGTTTTGATCACCTGTTATTGAATTTTACGCAAAATTTGTGGCGACCAAAAAACAATTTTGGCGTTTGGAATTTTTTTGCCGCTACACCGTTTACCGATCAGATTAATTGATATTATATTTTGATATATCGGACATTTCTGAACACGGCGATACCAAATGTGTGTATATTTTTTACTTTTTAAACCCTTTAATTTTCAATGGAGCGAAAGGGGGGTGATTTAAACTTTTAAGTTTTTTTATTTTTTTTAATATTTCAAAACTTTTTTTTTACTTTTTCTTATTTTACTAGTCCCCCTAGGGGGCTATAAGAATCAGCAATCTGATCGCTCTTCCATATCTGCTGATCACAGCTACACAGCTGTGAACACCAGATATGCTCATCTCCTATCTCACACAGCTCTTTGCCATGTGAGACAGGAAGTGAGTCATGTGAACTACAGGAGTCATCACATGACCCTGTGCTACCATGACAAGCATCGGATCCACGTGAGCACGTCACGTGACTTCCGGTGTTGGGCGGTGAGTAAACGGAACACCGTAACCGCTATTATAATCCCACTGTGACAGTTTCACAGAGGCATTTAAGGGGTTAACAGGTACGGGCGGATCACGGATCTGCTCGTACCTGGTAGGCACAAATGTCAGCTGTATAAATCAGCTGACATGTGTGCGGATCCCCCCCGACTGCCAGCGGGGGATTAACACTATAACCGCTAGGATGTAATTTTATGGCCTGCGGTCGTTAAGGGGTTAAAACTTCTCTATCCTTCCCTAACTACAATATCTAACTGCTATTGTACACCATGTTCCAAATTATTAAGCAAATTGGTTTTAGTGTCATAGCGATTAATTTTTTTTTTCAATGAAACTCATTGATGGTATTGTGTCTCAGGGTTCTGTGGATCACTGTAATCAATGTCAGATACCTGTGATAATTAGTTTGCCCGCTGAGCCCAATAAAAGGAAAACTGTATGTTCCACAATATTAAGCAGGCCACAGTTTTCAAGTAACATGTGAAAGAAAAGGGATCTCTCTGCTGCCGAAAGCATCAAATAGTGCAATGCCTTGGACAAGGGATGAAAACATTAGATATTTCACAAAAACGTAAGCATGATCATCGTACTGTGAAGAGATTTGTGGCTGATTCAGAGCACATAAGAGTTCGTACTGATAAAGGCAGAATGAGGAAGGTTTCTGCCAGGCAAGTTCATCGGATTAAAGCCCCCGTCACATTTAGCGACTTACCAGCGATCCTGAAAACGATGCGACCTGATAAGGATCGCTGGTAAGTCGCTGGGAGGTCGCTGGTGAGATGTCACACAGTCAGACCTTACCAACGACGCAGGAACAATACAGGTCGCAGTAGCGACCTGTATAACGATTTCTGCTGTCATTGGGACCCTATCACACAGTGTCAAACATAGCGATACGTCCTGCCCAGCAGGACATCGCCTTTGTCCAGGACATTCAGCAACGACCGGCGACCTCACAGCAGGGGCCAGGTCGTTGCTTCATGTCACACACAGTGACATCACTAGCAAGATCGCTGTTGCGTCATAAAAACCGTGACTCAGCAGCGATGTCACTTAGTGAGACGTGGCCTTAACCCCTTAGTGACGGAGCTAATTTTCACCTTAATGACCAGACCAAATTTTGCAATTCTGACCAGTGTCACTTTAGCAGGTTATAGCTCTGGAACGCTTCAACGGATCCCACTGATTTTGAGATTGTTTTTTCGTGACATATTGGACTTCATTTTAGTACCAAATTTTGGACAAAATTTTTTGCGTTTATTTGTGAAAAAATATGATTTTTGGCAAAATTTTTGAAAATTTTGAAATTTTCAACTTTGAATTTTTTTTCCGTTAAACCAGAGAGTTCTGTGACACAAAATAGTTAATAAATAACATTTCCCACTTGTCTACTTTACATCAGCACAATTTTGGAAAAAAAAATATTTTTTGTTAGGAAGTTAGAAGGGTTCAAAGTTTATCAGCAATTTCTCATTTTTACATCAAAATTTACAAAACCATTTTTTTAGGGACCACATCATATTTGAAGTGATTTTGAGAGGCCTAGATGACAGAAAATACCCAAAAGTGACACCATTCTAAAAACTGCACCCCTCAAAGTACTCAAAACCACATTCAAGAAGTTTATTAACCCTTTAGGTGCTTCACAGGAACTAAAGCAATGTGGAATGAAAAAAGCAAAAAATAAAATTTTACCTAAAAATGTTGCTTTACCCCAAATGTAATCAATTTTAGAAGAAATAACACAACAAAATGGACCCCAAAACTTGTTACCCACTTTCTTATGAGCGCGGTGATACCCCATATGTGGTCAGAAACCTCTGTTTGGGCAAATGGGAGGGCTGGGAACACAAGGAGCAATATTTGAAGTTTGGAAAGCAAATTTGGCTGAAATAGATTGCGGGCACCATGTTGCATTTACAGGTCCGCTAAGGTACCTAAACAGCAGAAACCCCTCACAAGTGACGCCATTCTGGAAACTAGACCCCTCAAGGCTTCTATCTAGGGGTATAGTGAGCATTTTGGACCCACAGGTACTTCACAGATTTTGATAACGTTACGTTGTCATATTGAAAATTTTCATTTTTTTCTCAAAAATGTTGCTTTAGCATTAATTTTCTTACTTTTTCAAGAGGTAATTCCAAAAATTGGACCCCAACGTTTATTACCCACTTTCTTATGAGCGCGGTGATACCCCATATGTGGTCAGAAACCTCTGTTTGGGCAAATGGGAGGGCTGGGAACACAAGGAGCAATATTTGAAGTTTGGAAAGCAAATTTGGCTGAAATAGATTGTGGGCACCATGTTGCATTTGTAGGGCCCCTAAGGTACCTAAACAGCAGAAACCCCCCACAACTGACCCCATTTTGGAAACTAGACCCCTCAAGGAATTTATTTAGATGTTTGGTGAGTACCCTGAACCCCCAGGGGCTTCACAGAACTTTATAGCGTTGAGCCATGAAAATAAAAAAATTAAAATTTAACACAAAATTGTTACTTCAACCATGTAGCTTTTTTTTCACAAGGGTAAAAGGAAAAAAAAACACCATAAAATGTATTGTGCAATTTCTCCTGAGTTCGCCGATACATCATATGTGGCGGAAATCAACTGTCTGGGTACACGGCAGGGTGCGGAATGAAAGGAGCGCCATTTGACTGCAAAATTGGCAGGAATCATTAGCGCACGCCATGTTGTGTTTGGAGACCCCCTAAAGTGGCTAAACAGTAGAGCTCCCCCACAACTGACCCCATTCTGGAATCTATACCCCTCAAGGATGTTATCTAGGGGTATAGTGTGCATTTTGAACCCACAGGTACTTCACAGAATTTTATAACAATAGGTTGTCATATTGAAAATGTTCTTCTTTTTCACAAAAGTGATGCTTTAGCACCAAATTTTCCACTTTTACAAGATGTAACACCAAAACGTGGACCCCTCATTTTGTTACCCACTTTCTTACGAGTCCAGCGATACCCAACATGTAGTCAAAAACGTCTGTTTGGGCAAACGGCAGGACTTGGAAGGGAAGGTGCACTTTTCAAATTTTGGATTATTTGATTTGCAGAGCCTATGTATTATCAGAACTGAAAACCCACATAAATGGATTTTTTGTACATTTTATCTTGGAGTGAAGGGCAAAATGTGGAGGAAAATACCGCCAATTATATGGCAGACTTGTGCTTGTTCCAGAGATGAAGGAACACCAGGAGGGCTAGAAGGACACGTTAATTTTTCAGAGACTGGTCGTACAATGTCTGTTTAGCATCATCAATCCCTATATGAGGGACAATTGTGCCAGCCGACATGGTACACCATAACAGGCTCCTACCTGCCAAGGTCGGAACCGCTATATGCACAAAACAACCAGTCCCCCACAGGGTTATAAAAGTATTGTCCAGTGCAGGAGGTTCGGCAAGAACCATGCAGTAAAGCCCATGGTGTAAAATTACAGAACAGCTTCAGATCCTCCAATAAAATTATCATGCCCGTATCACCAAGACGTAGTTGTAATAGCAGTCAGACTAAGATGACTGGTGCTAACACTTTGAGTGATCAAATCTTGGAATTATTTGTCAGATGATCAGATGTTTCAAGAACATTTGCGGGGTCCACATTCTGGAGTACGCAGACGTGGGCATATGACGAGAATTTGTCTGCATAACACTTCGGTATGTGAGTGATCAAGTCCTGGAATTATTTGTGAAATGGGGTAAAATGTGTTTTACTGATGAAAATAGTAAATTTTATTTGACAAGTAACACAGGGGCTCACTACACAGGAAATATAAATGTTGTGAAAGAAAAACCCTACCACACAATTTGGGAATAGTGTATGATGTCTAATAATTGTGGGATGTGTGGTAGATCTCGAAGCAGGGGGTAACACAAAGTCCTGGCTGGGAAGGGCACATGGGACAGTAATATCTTGATTCGCTCCTACTGCCCTGTTTGCTGCAGACCCGGCACCTTTTTTTAGGACGGTTTTGGGTGGGAGTAGGAGGCATGAGACGCATAAAATGCCGTTCTGTTAGTCTCCGGGCATTCTCTGACTCGAAGGCTGCCTCTGGTGACGCTGAGTCAAACATGAGGGACTCAATAATTTTTTCCTGGTATTGCAGAAATGTGAGGGCCCCTTGTGATTTTTTATACAGTACAAAACTGTTGTAGGTAGCAATCTGTATCAGGTAGATTGCTACCTTTTTGTACCAGGCCCTCGTTTTCCGCTTTACCAGGTATGGTTGGAGCACCTGGTCAGACAGGTCCACGCCACCCATAAACCTGTTGTATTGGGTCACACAGAAGGGTTTCTGTTTGTCCCTGGTGGCTCCCCTCTCTCTGACCGACACAGTGGTGTCCTCATGCAGGGTGGTGAGCATGTAGACGTCCTTGCAGTCATTCCACTTTACGGCAAGCAGTTTGTCACTTGCCAGTGCGAATGACGCCCCCTTCTCTACACGTCTGGACACTAACTGTGCCGGCAAACCAACACGGTTTTTCCTTATTGTCCCACAGGCCCCTGTATTTGCAGCATGGAGGGATTGGTATAGGGGGATACTAGTGTAGTAGTTGTCGGTGTACACGTGGTAACCTTTACCAAGAAATGGCGTCATTAGCTCCCAGACAATTTTTCCTGGGATGCTAATTGTCTGGGGACAGTTGGGTGGGCTTATTTGGCGGTCCCTACCCTCATAAATGATAAAGTTACACGTGTACCCGCTGGTGCTTTCGCACACTTTATATAATTTTATGCCATACTTTGCTCTTTTGGAGGGAATAAACTGACGGAATGAGAGACGGCCCTTGTAACTCATTAGGGACTCGTCAACCGAAACGTTCTCCTCTGGGCTGTAGGAAGTTAGGAAGGACTCTTTCAGGAGGGATATTAGGGGTTTCAATTTATTAAGGCGGTCATAATTGGGGTCAGTTCTTGGGGGGACTTGGGAATTATCACTAAAATGGAGGAATCTCAATAGGGTCTCATATCGGGTTCTGGGCATTACGGCTGCAAATACAGGGGTGGTGTGGACAGATTTAGTTGCCCAATAGGAGCGTAAACTGGGTTTTTTCACTATTCCCATGTTGAGGGTAATGCCTAAAAATTTTTTGATTTCCGGGACGCTTGTGGGGATCCAGGAACGGGAATGGACAGATGTTGGCTTTTGGGCAATATATTGACAGGCGTACAAGTTGGTGTGGTGGGTGATATGCTCAAGTACTTGTTGGTTAACAAAAATTTGGAAAAAATCCAGTGGGGCAAAATTGGTGACATTTATTTTTATGCCAGGGTCTCCTATGAAAGGGGGAATTTGTGGGGTAAAGGACGGGTCGGGGTACCAGAGAGCATGGGGGACTGCAGAACTAGGTCCTGCCCCTGACGCTTCAGCAGTGGCGACTGGCGGGATGTGGGACCCCGTGGAGGAAGCCGAATCGTCACCGCTATCCGAAAAATCTCTTTCTGAGGCCGATTCGGTCTCTGACCCAGAACTGCCGGAGGCAAGCAGTGAGTACGCTTGCTCTGCCGTAAACATCCTGCGGGCCATGGTTTTTGTTTTTATCCCTGGCTAACAAAAAATAAAAAAAAACCTAACACTAGTATTTTTTTTTTTTTTTTATATATATAAACCCTAAATTTTTTTATAAAGATTATAAAAAAAAATATTTAGGGGAATGACGCAGCGAAGGATGACGGAATGATGGAGGAGGGGATGATCACAGGGGGTGATCAGAAAAATTGGGAATATGATGATCTTTGTGAATTTATAACTTTTTCTCTCTATATGGCAGCACGTAGTCTCTCTCTCTTCTCTCCCAGATCAACTACAAGGGAGAGAGGAGAAAGGCAGACCTAAATGCTGCCATATTTATCAAATATTGGCATTTTGACTACTGTGATAGGATCTATCACAGTATTCAAATCTAAACAGCCAATCAGAATTTTTTTTTTGTTGCCGGGTGCAGGAGGCAGATTATGCCAAGCACACTGCGCATGCGCCCGCCATTTTCCCGGAGAAGGGAGGAAGGGGGGCCGCGGGGGACCAGGGGACCGGGGGGCCCAGCGATTCTTTATTGAGGTACTGTGCGGGGGCGGTGGGGGAACGGGGGATCCCAGATCGGGTGGGAGATACCGGGATATAGTGGATCGGACCCCGGTGGACCAGAGGGAGGGCTCTGGAGAACCGGAGGGGGCTCCGGGGAACCAGAGAGCTCCGGTGGACCGGAGGAGGGATCAGGGGGAGGACATTTCCCTCCGATCTGAAATGTTTGATCATTTCAGATCGGAGGGAAATGAATGCGGCGGCAGCAGCAGCTTTCAGCGCGCGCCGGCGCCATCTTACAAGGTCTGGAGAACCGGAGGGGGCTCCGGTGACCAGACAGCTCCGGTGGACCGGAGGAGGGATCAGGGGGAGGACATTTCCCTCCGATCTGAAATGTTTGATCATTTCAGATCGGAGGGAAATGAATGCGGCGGCAGCAGCAGCAGCTTTCAGCGCGCGCCGGCGCCATCTTGCAAGGTCTGGAGAACCGGAGGGGGCTCCGGTGACCAGACAGCTCCGGTGGACCGGAGGAGGGATCAGGGGGAGGACATTTCCCTCCGATCTGAAATGTTTGATCATTTCAGATCGGAGGGAAATGAATGCAGAGCCGGCGGCGGCGGGAGTTTTCGCCGCGCGTCGGCGCCATTTTGGATGTCCGGGGGGGGGGTGGGGGTTGATTTTCTCCGGTACCGGGGGCTTTGGGGGCACTAGGGGCTTATATTTCTTTATCATCTGACATGTTTGATCATGTCAGATGAGAAAGAAATTAGTAGTATTTTCCATTTTTTTTTTTAATGTTGTCGCCGGTATACGGTGTATACCGGCGATCACATTATCGGGGAACAAAAAAAACACCCCGATTCATAATCTTGGGGGTCTCAGCTACCCCCGGTAGCTGAAACCCCCGAGATTTTCTGTCACTGGGGGGCGCTACAACCTTTTTCCGGCCTGACGTCTCAAGACGTCGGAACAGAATAAGTACCCTGTTTTTCCGACGTCTTGAGACGTTAGGCCGTCGCTATGGGGTTAAGAGAGCAGCTGCTAAAAAGCCATTACAAACAAGCAAACAGATATTTGAAGCTGCTGGTGCCTCTGGAGTCCCTCAAACCTCAAGGTGTAGGATCATTCAAAGGCTTGCTGTGGTGCATAAACCTACTATTCGGCCACCCCTAACCAGTGCTCACAAGCAGAAATGGTTGCAGTGGGCCCAGACATACATAAAGACTAATTTTCAAACAGTCTTGTTTACTGGTAAGTGTTGAGCAACCCTGGATGGTCCAGATGGATGAAGTAGTGGATGGTTGGTGGATGGCCACCATGTCCCAACAAGGCTGCGACATCAGCAAGGAGGTGGAAGAGTCATGTTTTGGGCCGGAATCATGGGGAGACATCTGGTAGGCCCCTTTAGGGTTCCTGAAGGTGTGAAAATTACCTCTGCTAAGTATATAGAGTTTCTGACTGACAACTTTCTTCCATGGTACAAAAAGCAGAAACGTGTCTTCAGAAACAAAATCATCTTCATGCATGACAATGCACCTCATGCTGCAAAGAATACCTCTGTGCCATTGGCTGCTATGGGCATAAAAGGAGATAAACTCATGGTGTGGCCACCATCTTCCCCTGACATCAACCCTATAGAGAACCTTTGGAGTATCATCAAGCAAAATATCTATGAGGGTGGGATGCAGTTCACATCAAAACAGCAGCTCTGGGAGGCTATTCTGACATCATGGAAAGAAATTCAAGCAGAAACTCTCCAAAAACTCAGAAGTTCAATTGATGCAAGAATAGTGAAGGAGATATCAAAGAAGGGTTCCTATGTTAACATGCAACTTGGCCCGTTTGGATGTTTTGGATTTAAATGGCTTTTTATTTCAGTGAATGTGACCTCCTAATGCTGCAAATTCCACAAATGAGCATTATCAGTTCTGTAAAACATATAAAATGTTTAGAAACTCTACTGTGCCTAATAATTTGGAACAGTGCACTTTGAGGTTTTTTTTATTTTGAAATTTATACTGTTATCATTGGGAGATTTCGTCAATAAAATTAGATGTATACTCTTATGGGTGATGACTTTTATTAGACTGACTGTCATTTGCACGGACCATTTAGGAAAATCAGAGAAAAATATCATTTGCATAATAATTTGGAACATGGTTAATTTTTTCCCCTCCTTTTTTATGACATTTTGAGGATCCTATTGCTTGCAGGGATACTCAAACAAAGCGTCATCAGGGGCCAGAGGCTGTGGTGACTGCCACGGCCTCTGACCTCTCCCTGAAACAAAGTGTCATCAGTGATGCTTAATTTAGAGGCTAGGCTCTTCCTTGTGCAATGTACTGAATGACAGCGTGCTTTGTTCTCGGCTCAGATTAGCAGTAATGAGCCAGCAACAGACCATTGTCAGAATACCCAGTGTTCTGAGACCAGAGATGTAGCTTGGTGACCACAGACTTTGTTCCCTGATGACGACACATTTGACTATTCCAGCATATACTGGGATTCTCAGACAAACTGTTATCAATGAGGAAGTAGGGAAAAAATAGACTAGCAGTTAGATAGTGTAGTTACGGAAGGGTAGGGAATATTTAATGCAAATATAATGGAAAACTGCTTCGATTAATGCACTAAATAGATAGGGATTTTAGGAGGAACATTAATTTGCCTTTAAGTGGGGTTGTACAGTTGTAAGAACAATACATACTGCTGTAGCACCCCAGAGGGTTGGGGGAAAATACTCGTCACCAGGCCGGTGAGGGTCAAGGGATGTCATGGCTGGCCCTGCCCGGTTTCGTGACCCCGAGGTGTACACAGAGGGAGAGGGGCAATAAGGATGATGGTGGAGGTTGATTTCATGACGCCACCTGTGGTATGCAGCCAAGTAATTAGCCACCGCTGCTGTCGCTGTCATCCGGAGCGGATGATAGTAGCAGCTGAGGTGTTTCTGCTCCCCACAGGTGGAGCGGGCCCCGGGGAGGATGATGAGGGGAGTAGTGATGGTGGATGCCGAGGTGCGGGACGGCGGCACCGGAAATGACAGGCAAATGACAGGCAGACACAGTCTCTGTGGGTTCCAGGTGTTTAACTCACAGTTCTTTAAGTAACTCTTCGCCACTCCCGAAGCACTGGTCACCGCTGTGATGGGCCCCAGCCGATCCCAAGCAATTCGAGGTCACCACTGGTGTTCCCACTGTGAGTCCTTTCTGGTTGGGGTCCCTCCAATCCCGGTGTATGTGGAATATGGAACGGGTCGCGGGTGTTTCCGGCACTCATCGCAGACCCTGGAATCCCGTGCAGCTGTAGGGAACCCGGGCTGAGCTGGATTCTCTAAGCCTTGGGTCCCGTGTCGCTCCCAGAAGTGTGAGGTAGTAGAGAGTGGACTGAGGTCCCCAAGTGCGTCTCAACCCAAGCTGTGCCCGGGACTAACTGACTATGTGTGAAGATGCTTCTTCGCTTTTCCCCAAGTGCTGCCCGCCCCCCAGGTGGCTGTCCCAGTGACCGGGAAAGTTCCATGCTTTGTGATGGCCACCCCCCTATCTACCCCAGGCCATTCCCCCAGTGGGAAGTCACCTAACTGTGTGTGGTTGTGAATGTGAGAATCACCAGCGATCAACCTCTCCTTACCCGTGATGAGTACTACATTTAAAGGAGATGCAGTACCCTGTGGCGACTGAAGCCTCAGGGGCGCCACATTCCCCCACAGCAAATGGCAGCACTCCCGGGCTGCAAACAAACAAAGTTAGTAACACCGCAATTTTTGTATGCAATAACAGGTTAACAATTTCCCTTTATGGGAGGCAGCATCAAACATTTCAACCATTCAAACAGTTACCGGTCAGCAGTATCATCAATGCAATAAAACATCAACATTTGCATATGAAAACAATTATTCTTGCTTGGCTGGTGGTGGTGCCAGAGGACTGGTCCCAGTCCACTGTCTCTGGGCACTCAAATGGGCATTCAAACAGTTACCGGTCAGCAGTATCATCAATGCAATAAAACATCAACATTTGCATATGAAAACAATTATTCTTGCTTGGCTGGTGGTGGTGCCAGAGGGCTGGTCCCAGCCCACTGTCTCTGGGCACTCAAATGACATCCGCAGGCAAATTGTCCAACCTTGTCGCAGCTCCGGCATATCGGCTGCCCATCAACATCATAACAATCAGGAACCTGGGGCAATGAGTTCCTCCCGCATTGCCACCAGGGTAGGTCCTCAGCACTGGAAGCCAGTTCAATGGTTGCAGGTTGCTGAGTCCCTTGCTTGGATTGCACCGCTTTGGTCAGAACAGCCATGCCTTGAATCAGTTATAGGATCTGTAGCCGCAGTCGAAACAAGCTGTACAATTTATCTTTGAAGTCACTCAGGTATGCGATTCTCCTCTGTGGACATGTCCTTGCATGCACAGAGTTTCCTGCTGGTTTCCTACAGCGGGGCTCTCTGTTAGCACGCTTTCTGGACTCCGCCCACAAAGGCACACCTCCCTCTTTTCCCGCTCTGGCGACTGTCCTTTTTCGAAGATACAACTTCACACAGTTCTGTAAGGCACACAGTACCCGCTATGTAATCCATAGGGAGAGCCCATGACGTCTGCAGACTCAATGTTCCAGCCTATGAAGAACAGAACGTCCCCAAATGGCTGAAAGAGCGTCCACTGCCGGCTCTCATACTGTGCTGTGTGAGAACCACAGCAGTGAACTGCGATGACCTCATGAGGACACCATAGGTCACAGCAACGGGGTCACAGTAGCATGTGACCCGCCATGGGCAGTGACGAGTGGTGGCATCATGAGCTGGAGCTGCGGAGCTGTGACGTGAGGTGATGTGTGAGAATTTTTTACCAACGGATGTGTGCAGGATCTGTTCTAACGGACGATAACATGACATGTGAGCTCAGCCTAACAGAGATCAGTCAGTGTGCAGACTGCAGAAGGTTTGAAAAAAAAACCCAAACACATATACATATAAAAATAGAAAAAATTGTAATGACCCCATGGTCCCCCCCAAAAAAATGAAATTAAAAATATAAACATACTTTGTTATCTCCGCATCTCAAAAAAGGTCTTCTTGCAGCGGTGAGAACAAGCCAGGCAGCCTAAAATGTTCTCACCGCTGGATCAAATCAAGTGAAGTGAATTCATGGATGAAGTTCCCACAAAGAACTAACAAAAAAAGTACAAAAAAAGTAATAATAACATTCAAATCACCTCCCTGCCCTTCTTCATTGAAAATATATATATAAAACAATAAACATAGTTGGTATCGATGCATCTGTAAAAGTCCCGGCTATCAAAATATACAATTAATTAACCCTTACAGAAAATGCCATAAACAATAGCATAATAAAGCAATATACTTGGTTTTAATGACAAATGTTACCAACTGCTCCCCCTAGTGTTTAAAAGTTAAAAATAAAACTGTCGTGAAAAAAACGCTATTAACTTGCAGATATGGGTTAATCTGCAGGTTAATACAGCCACAATTCACTGTATACTGATTGGTAACTGAACCCGTGCTGGCTTTGCCTTTATGACTGGGAGCTGAGCGCTGCTGGGAGGAATTAAGTTAATTTCCTCCCGGCAGCGGGGCTCTAAGTGTGCGCGCAAGGCAGAATCAAAACACTATTAACCTGCAGATTAACCCCACACCTGAAGAGTAATAGCATTTTTTCACATGACAGGTTCCCCTTAAAATAATTTTCATATTTTATAATATTAAAAAATAAATAGTTAAAAAAAAATGAGAGCATTAGTATTTTACATTTTGTTCAATTGTTGAAAAAAAAAAATAGTGGTGGGGGAGGGGAATGACACATAGCCTATAAGGGGAACTTTTACCATGGATTTCACATGGAACCTTTGTAGAGCTGCTTATACACATTGGGTAGCTGTGTGTTGGACAATAGTTCAGCTGACAGCTCTCTTTGGACTCTACCATAGGCAGGAACACTTGGCCGAACCGTCCTGTATTAGAGAAAGCCACTGCCAGTCATCTTTGGCTACAGCTTATCTCCTCCCTCTCGCGATTGAATTCCAACCTCTGGTTCCATACATTACCTAATATTATCTTCCGGGGGACAGTCAGGAGGCCTCCATACATATTAGATGGTCGGATGATCCTCTCTTCTCTTGTACCAGTCTGTGTTTTGTATTGTTTATGATTATTGTACTTGTCCATACTACGTATACCCCTTTTCACATGTAAAGCGCCATGGAATAAATGGGGTAGTAATAATAATCATCATCATCATATTTCACTTTGAAATCTTCTGGTGTTTCAGAGGAAATATTCTTTGAGCAGGGGACCCAGAATGAGGTGACAAATTAATGAGGTGGACTCCTGATGTTTTCGCTTTCCCAACACTCATGGTTGACAGATGGATGTACAGCGAGAGACCTGTCAATCAGGCAGAGCTGAGAGGCCGGTGGGGGCTAATCTTGGTGACTGGTCCACTGCTGAAAGTATGTTTTCGCTGAAAAGGTGGAGGGCTGATTGGAACAAAGGCATCTGTAATAAGGCAACCCGTTACTGATTTTTGATGCATGTGGTTTCAGACAGAATTTTTTTTGAGGAGCTCAAAGGCAACAATATTTTTTTTAGTGGAACCCACCTCAGGAACCCTCCTCGTTTTGTGTAGGAGTTTTTAGTTTCCTGAAGCCTTGTTAAAGAAAAGCTCAATGAAGGAGACCAGAATTTCAAAATAAGCTCTTTAGTTGTTAACTTGGTAGGATCGATCGATGGCTGGACCATATATAAGCTTACGAGCAGGGCCCTCACTCCTCCTGGTATCTTAATTTTGTTTTTTTGTATTGTCTCAAATTGTCTGTACATGTCCCCTCTGAATTGTAAAGCACTACAGAATATGTTGGCGCTATAGAAATAAAACTTTATTATTAAATTATTAGGAAGTGTATACAGTTGATAGCATATGCATAACTTCATGAACATTTCTTTTACAGCATGGAGCATTGTCATACACAGTCTATTACTTCTACAAACACAATCTTTCTACCCTTTCAATACAACCTTGGTTCCTTCTGAACAACCCAGCTCATTGCCACAGTTCAGTGAGTGAGGGTCCTATTCTCAACCCGCGGTTCCACATCTTCTTCCTCTTAAAGGAAATATTTTGCCAATATGGCCGCACTTAAATTCTCTATCCCTGACGCTTTGAGAACTCCCGCCCGGGACACCCTCTTCATCTCACATACTGTTTTGTCTTGTCTCATGAACTCTCTTATAAACTCGGGGGCTGTACTGCTAGGCACCCTCTCTCAGGACACGTCTCATCTAGTGGTAAGCGAGTAGTTAACTATTCATACTCGCTATGCTCTTAACGAGTACTGTCTGCCACTCACATATTTGTTACGAGTAGCGGGTGCAATGTAAGTCAATGGGAAATACTGGTTAAGTAGCGAATAACCCAAAAGCCGTACTATTCACTACTCGCACGAAAAGTACGGCTTTCGGGTTACTCGCTACTTAGCGAGTATTTCCCATTGACTTACACTGCGCCCACTACTCGTAATGAATGTGCGAGTAGTGGACAGTACTCGCTAACAGCATAGCGAGTACGAATACTTAACTACTCGCTCAACATTAGTTTAATCTTGATCAGTCCATCCTTCGGTCAACTCCCACTCTTCTCTGTATTCAGGATCACGCTATCTTCTACTTCGGTCTCTTCTCACGTCTGGGAAACCAATGTCATGCGGTTCTGCACTTTAGTAAGACCTTAGGTCCATCACTACTGCAGGCTGGGCCCTATCTGCCCTCCTGACAGGAAACCGATGCTGTTCCCTCACTCTAGCCCCTCCCACTCTGGGCTAGTCCCAAACAGTAAAGTCGTATAAGACTGACAATCATTGCATCAAAATGCCCAGACTGGCTGGTGGCTCTCTTGACCCGAGCATGACAGCACCATAGAAATACATGAAGCTGTAAACTCAGGTCAGGACAGCTGCGGCCAATGTGTACACTGCGATGCAATCCTCGTCTGAGTTGCATAGCCATCTGAACCTGGCCCAACTCTATCTTTCTCTGCAGTCAAACAAAATACACTGTGCCATAAATAATGCATGCCACAATACACACTACACATCTTAACAATACTGATGTCTTCAAGTGGGAATGTGGCAGTGTGGTGCCCCTGAGGCTTCAGTCGCCACAGGGTACTGCATCTCCTTTAAGATGTAGTACTCATACCGGGTAAGGAGAGGTTATTCGCTGGTGATTCTCACATTAACAACCACACATAATCAGGTGCCTTCCCACTGGGGGATGGCCTGGGATAGATAGGGGGGTGGCCATCACGAAGCATGGGACTTTTCCGGTCACTGGGATAGCCATCTGGGGGGCGGGCACCACTTGGGGAAAAGGGATGGAGCATCTTCACACATAATCAGTTAGCACCGGGCACAGATTGGGGTGAGACACACTTGGGGACCTCGGTCCACTCTCTACTACCTCACACTTCTGGGACCAAAGGCGTAACTACCACGGTCGCAGCGGTCGCCATTGTGACCGGGCCAGGACGCCAGGGGCCCAGGGACTGCCCGGCAGATCAGCAGCCAGCTCCTGTCAGTGAGAGAGGAGCTGCGCTGATCTGTCACAGACCAGGCGGCCGCTATATGACCCACTGCCCTCCTGCCTGGTGTCAGCAGCTGTGGCGGCATCGGGGCCCCCTCCCCCATCACCGCGCACAGTAATGTTGAAGCATAGAGCTGCCGGTGGCACTCTATGCATCGTCATTCCCCCCCTGTGCCTGCGCGGTGACATCACTCCTGTGCGACTGCTCTGCTCAGAGCACAGAGCGCAGGACGGGAGGACACCGACCGGAGCACCGGGAGAACGAGGAGAAAGGAGGACAGAGCAGCAGTGGAAGAGGAGAGCGGTGAGGACAGAGCAGCGGTTTGGGAACAAGGAGAGAGGTGAGGACAGCAGCAGTGGAATGAGGAGACGTGAAGACAGAGCAGCGGTGGAAGGAAGAGAGAGGGTGAGTACTTGTTTTTTTCATTATATAAATTAGTGAGTACATGGTGGCCAGAGGCCTGGGGAGGCTGCATTATATATGGAGGCCTTGGGAGACTGGCTGCATTAGTATACATGGAGGCCTGGAGAGGCTGTATTATACATGGAGGCCTGGGGAGACTGGCTGTATTAGTATACATGGAGGCCGGCTGCATTATTATACATGGAGGCCTGGAGAGGCTGGCTGCATTATGATACATGGAGGCCTGGAGAAGCTGGCTGCAGTATTATACATGGAGGCCTGGAGAGGCTGGCTGCATTATTATACATGGAGGCCGCCTGCATTATTATACATGGAGGACTGGGGAGGCTGGCTGCATTATTATACATGGAGGCCTGGAGAGGCTGGCTGCTATATTATACATGGAAACCTGGAGAGTCTGGCTGCTATATTATACATGGAGACCTCGGGGAGAAACATGTGATGGTGTCACTGCGGCATTCTTGTTTTGCATATTTTCCCAGGGGGCCTTGTTCTAGTGTCACTGCGTTGAGAAAGACGTGATGGTGTCTCTGCGGTGTTGAATGTTAATCTCCCCGAGGTCAACCATCTTTACCTATGTAGTCTTCTACTAGGCATTGCTCCCACTAGCCAGTTTCCTACTCCCCACTGATGAGGGGCAAATACCCCGAAACAGCTGTCTGTGGATGGATACCATGTTTTGGTATAAGTGGTTTGCATGACTGGAGACTGCCCTTCCCGTGGTTGTTCCTTCCCGGTGAAAGACCTGGCTAGTTTCAATGCCAGCGTTGCGAAACATGTGATGGTGTCTCCGTGGCATTCTTGTTTTGCATAATAAACATGAAAGACACCTTATACATGGACTATAGGGGTGTATTATACATAGAGGTCTATGGGGCTGCATTATAGTGGAGGTCTATGGGGCTGCATACTACAAAATGAATGACACCTTTTACATGGAATATAGGGGTGCATTATACATGGAGGAGTATGGGGCTGCATAATACAATATGAAGTTTTATGGGCTTGCGTTATTATACATATAGGACTATGGGGGCTATGTGACACCCTGGCAAAACCAGGTGGTCACAAATAGGCCCCCGCATAACACCTTCCCTCACTAGGAAACACACAGCCAACCAGAAACCCTAGTCACCCCCCCTTAGGGAAAGATAGACACACCAGTGGGCGTGACCAGGCGGTTGGGACACGCCCACCCAGGGGTCTAGACAGCTCGGGGCGGGAAAATCAGCAGATTAGTCTGAAGTTCAGTTTGGAGAGGAGTGTGGGCTGGAGCTAAGTGTAGCTCCAGCAGGAAAGTTCAAGGTGAATGGTACCAGGGTAGGAGCCCTGGTGCCACTGGCTAGAAGGCAGACGGTGGTCTCCGTCAGCAGGAGACAGGAAGACGGCTCGGCAGAACCGAGGTGGACCGGGACAGGGTTGTAGCCCACCGGTACCGTCACGGGGAACCGACCCGGAAACCGTAGCACAAAGGGGGGTACTCGGACCCTGAAGCCAGAACCGTAAACAAGCGGACTGGTTAATTCACCGATTGAGGACAGGACTAAAGGTTCTGTCCCACCCAAAGTCCCTCATAGAAGACAACAGCCCACCGATAGGGATAAGAGGTCACCGCCAGGGCCCATAGATCCCACGGGCCAGCGTCTGCGGGCACGGCTCCTTAGGCCACATCCAGCCGGGAGTGGACTCCTGAGTTTCACGCTAGGAAGTCCACCTTACACAAAACAGTGCAGAGAAAAGGATGGAGACCACCAGATGGGTGGGGGACCCGAATGCAACCGGCCGCGGCACCGGCCACCATCACCTTGGTTTACCAGAGACTTGTGTGGTTTATTAACTGTGAGTACACCAATACTCCCTGCGGTCGCTATCCTGCACAGAGTCACCGGGTCCCGGGGCCACCATCCCTACCCACGGAGGGGTTAACAACTGGCTGCACAACATCTCCCCCGGGTGTCCCACAACAGCAGCGGTGGTGTCCCACTTCACCATACACCGTGGGAGGCGTCACAAACTTACTACGGCCTAGCCTGTACATTTACGTACCCCCATTTATTTGGCGTGTCCGCGAGACCCCCGGGTCCAGAGACCCTCGAGCCACCACCCCAGAAGGCTCGGACCCGAGCAGCGGCGGCTGCTGGCATGGGGGCAGCACAGCTACATTACAATATATGGAGGACTATGGAGCCTACCTTGTACATGGACTATGGGGGTGCATTATAAAACATGGAGGACTATGTGGTGCAGTATAATATATGGAGTACTATGGGGTGAATTATAATGCATGGAGAACTATGACAAATTCATTATAATTGAAGGGCTACTTTATACAAGGAGGATTATGGGGGTGCATTATCATATATGGAGGACTATGTGGTGCAGTATAATATATGGAGAACTATGGGGTGAATTATAATACATGGAGAACTATGGGAAATGCATTACAATATATGGAGGACTATGGAGGTTCATTCTAATATATGAAGGGTTATGTGGGACCCTTTATACTATATGGAAGGCTATGTGGGGGCCATTATAGTATTTGGAGAACTATATACAAGGGGAGACAAAGATACAAGCATGGGATGGGAACGTTTTGTGCTGAGGGAAAAAGGCTCTTTCCCTCAGCACCGAGCTTTCCCATGCTCTTATATACATCTTCTCTCAGCACCCAGCTTTCCCATGCTCTGATATGGGAAAGCTGGGTGCCGAGGACAAGATAAATATCAGAACATAGGAAAGCTGGGTGCTGATAAAGGGATTTCAGATCATGGGAAACCTGGATGCTGTGGGTAAGAGCCAAGTGTCAGTGTCATTATCCTGTACCCTGAGTGTCAGTGTCATTATCCCCTACCCCAAGTGTCGGTGTATGTGGAGGGGGGGGGCCAGGTCTGAACTTTGCACCGGGGCCCATCCAACTTTAGTTACGCCACTGTCTGGGACCGACACGGGAGCATACAGCTCAGCCTGGGTTCCCCACAACTCCACGGGATTCCAGGGTCTGAGTGCCGGAAACACCCACGACCCGTTCCATATTCTACATACACCGGGATTGGAGGGACCCCGACCAGAAAGGACTCACAGTGGGAACACTGGCGGTGACCACGAATTGTTCGGGATCGGCTGGGGCCCATCACAGCAGAGATCAATGCTTCGGGAGTGGCAACTGGGTTACTGAAAGAACTGTGAGTAAAATACTTGGAACCCGCAGAGACTGTGTCCGCCTGTCATTCCCGGCGCCACCGCCTCGCGCCTCGGTGTCCGCCATCACTACTCCCCTCATTATCCTCCTCGGGGCCCACTCCACCTGTGGAGAGCAGAAACACCTCAGCTGCTACTAGCACCCGCCCCGGAGGACAGCGACAGCAGCGGCAGCTAATTACCTGGCCGCATACCGCAGGTGGCGTTACGAAATCAACCTCCACCATCATCATTATTGCCCCTCTGTGTACACCTCGGGGTCATGAAACCTGGCAGGGCCACCCGTGATATCCCCTGACCCTCACCGGCCCGGTGACGAGTATTTTCCCCCGACCCCCTGAGGTGCTACATTTGGCGTCATGAACAGGATAACATGCACACTTAGAGCCCCGCTGCCGGGAGGAAATTAACTTCATTCCTCTCAGCAGCGCTCAGCTCCCAGTCATAAAGGCGAAGCCAGCACGGGTTCAGTTACCAATCAGTATACAGTGAATTGTGGCTGTATTAACCTGCAGATTAACCCATATCTGCAAGTTAATAGCGTTTTTTTTCACGACAGTTTTATTTTTAACTTTTAAACACTAGGGGGAGCAGTTGCTAACATTTGTCATTAAAACCAAGTGTATTGCTTTATTATGCTATTGTTTATGGCATTTTCTGTAAGCGTTAATTAATTGTATATTTTGATAGCCGGGACTTTTACAGATGCATCGATACCAACTATGTTTATTGTTTTATATATATATACTTTCAATGAAGAAGGGCAGGTAGGTGATTTGAATTTTATTATTACTTTTTTTGTACTTTTTTTGTTAGTTCTTTGTGGGAACTTCATCCATGAATTCACTTCACTTGATTTGATCCAGCGGTGAGAACATTTTAGGCTGCCTGGCTTGTTCTCACCGCTGGAAGAAGATCTTTTTTGAGATGCGGAGATAACAAAGTATGTTTATATTTTTAATTTCATTTTTTTGGGGGGACCATGGGGGTCATTACAATTTTTTCTATTTTTATATGTATATGTGTTTGTTTTTTTTTCAAACCTTCTGCAGTCTGCACACTGACTGATCTCTGTTAGGCTGAGCTCACATGTCATGTTATCGTCCGTTAGAACAGATCCTGCACACATCCGTTGGTAAAAAATTCTCACACATCACCTCACGTCACAGCTCCGCAGCTCTAGCGCTACTTTGTGTGCGAACCACCACGGGAAGTGACCTGTGAACTCATGATGCCACCACTCGTCACTGCCCACGGCGGGTCACATGCTACTGTGACCCCGTTGCTGTGACCTATGGTGTCCTCATGAGGTCATCGCAGTTCACTGCCGTGGTTCTCACACAGCACAGTATGAGAGCCGGCAGTGGACGCTCTTTCAGCCATTTGGGGACGTTCTGTTCTTCATAGGCTGGAACATTGAGTCTGCAGACATCATGGGCTCTCCCTATGGATTACAGAGGACCTGGATTAGGATTTTGAAGGGTAATAAATTGGTGAATGAAGCTGTTTCTTGTCTTTTTTCTTTAATACTTCTCTCTATTTATGTCTTTCAGGTTCACTTTGGAGGAACGTCGTGGAACTGTGACGCCCTGGCCTATCAGGTCGTCACAAGGATGCCGTGCAATCTGCCCTTCTGCATGGTACCCGCTCCTCCTTAGTTACGGGTCCTGTCAATTTGGTGTTGCTACCAACAGGTGTACTAAAATCTTGAGAAACACTCTGCACCACACCCACCAACCACATATTGGGCAGCCTGAGGGGAATAGGGCCACCCAGATGGAGGGATGGACGAGGGAGGGCAGAGATGTCAGTTGAGGAGTGACTCTCCAAGGGAGAGGTCACAAGTCAGTTAGAGAGTACAAGTTGAGCAGTGAGCAGCGGTGAGAGGACAGGTCACGCTGTGGAGCTTGGCACCTGTACCCGTCCCAGGTGCCAGACGTTGGCCTGGCCAGAAGGAGCTGGAACCCCGGTCGCAGGGGGTAGTGACAGAGAGCACGGTGCTGTTACAGAGAGCAGGCAGGCTGCATTGTGCTACAACCGGGCAGGGACCGGGGCACGACGGGGTACGCGGACCCTAGGCTGGGAAGTAGCTTCACGCAGCCCAGTAATTTACCCGACCGGAACGGAATCTTCAGGAACCGTTCCCCACCCGCTCCAGAATCGGGGTACTAGCGCAACGAGGGGGATAGGACTTCCCACAACCGTCCAGAAAATCCCAAGCGTGAACCCTGAGAGTAAGCTCACCCTGCTAGCCACGCAGGTAAGCGGGACCCGAAACGCTTCAAGTGTAAGGGATCCACACGTAGGACACACAGTGCTAAGGGTCAAGGCTTCAGGTCAATTTGCAACACTAAAAGGGCAGAGACCCAGCGTGTTCGCCCAAGAAAAACAGGATACTCAAGAGTTTGGTTTACCTGGTGTCAACGTCAGTGACTTTGGACTGTGTGAGTACACGTTATCCCTTTGCAGCCGACGGGTTCCCCACGCCATCCATCACCGGACCCCGGACACCACTCCCTCTGCCCACGGAGGGGTTAACAACTAGAGCTGCCACACACCAGCGTCCCCGGGCTCCCCCCAAACCGGCAGCGGTGGTCCCTCACGTTACCACACACCTTGGGTGGCGTCACGAACATTATCCCAAAACCACAAATCCCCCCTTTTATTTCCGAGGTAGCCGCGCGATGCCGCCTCGGATCCGGAGACCCCTCGATCCGGGTCCGAGCAGCCCGTCGGCTGTCGCAGGGGCGGCACAGTACCTCCTTGTAGATTACGGTGGACCTGAAAGAATTTTTTTTCTAATAAATTGGTGAATTAGGGCTGGTGTTGGGGGGGTTTCATTGTAAATAAAAAATGTTAGTTGTATTTTTTACCATTTACAAATACTGGATTAGTAATGGGGGTGTCTGTTAGATGCCGACCCATTACTAATACCAGGGCTTGATGCTAGCTGGAAATTCACAGCTGGCGTCAACCCCATATATTACCCCGTTTGCCACTGCACCAGGGCAACGGGATGAGCCGATGTGAAGCGCCAGGATTCTAATGGATGCACCACTTCAGGGGTGTTTGCGACCTGCTATTTTTAGGCTGAGGAGGGCCCAATAACCATGAGAATAGCAGACTCCAGCTGTCCATTTTACCTTGGCTGATGATCGAAATTGTGTGAGACCCCACTTTTTTTTTTTTTATTATTTATTTAATTTTAAATAAATAATTTAAAACAACAGTTGACCTCTGTTTTGGATTACCAGCCAAGGTGAATCTGCCAGCTGCGGTTTGCAGCTATCTGCTTTATCTTAGCTGGCTACCAAAAATAAGGTGGGACCACACGTAGCTTTTAAAAAAAAAAAAAAGATTGAATTTGGGGCTAAAGACAAGGCTAAACACTTTTTAGTGCCACATGAAAGGCACTAAAGGGTGCAAGCTTAGAATATATATTGGGGGTGACATTATATAGGTGTTTGACCTCTATCCATATCTATCTATCTATCCATTCATCGATCTCTCTATATCTAGCTGTTACAGTATGTAAAACTCCATATTAAAAACGCATGTCTGTGTGCCGTGCGTTTATCTTGCACCCATTGTCTTGTATTGGCGAGGTATGGAGAACCCTAAGGCTGGCATACACTGGGCAATAGTCCAAATTTGTGAAAAAGATATAGCATGTAATATATCCATTGAAATCCCTTCCTTTTACAAGTAGGAGTCCAATGGGTGGCCTTTACACACGCTCATACAGGCCTGTCACTGAATAGGACCGCCCACTGGACTCCTAAGCACAGATCAGGGATGTCAATGAATTAAACACAAATCATATTGAATGATTTCTCACAAGTTAATATATTATCTCCTCCTGTTCTGCACCAAGCTGCTGGCAGATCAGACACCATGATCTACGTGACAGGTTCCTATTACATTGGGATGTGGAGAGCACTGTATGCACCATTACATATCAGCAGGGTTCTTTACCTTTTTTTTAAATAATAAAAAAAATTGGAAGCTTTAAAAGGGTCATCATCCTTTGGGGGCTCTTTTTTTCTTAAATACATAAATTTGTGGACTTAAAATACTTTTTTAAATTGGGATTATTAAAAATGTTGCACCATTTGGCTTTTCCAGGCTCTTTTGTTTCCCTCCCACGTTTCACTTTGAAGTGATCTTTGGCCACAAATCAGCAAAGAGCTGAAAACAAAATGATGAACTCCCAGTCCGATCATAAGGAGCTCACTGATGGAGTCTCAGTTCACCCATTCTTCAGCCAGTAGACAATACAACTCGGAGCCTATAAATACAACTCGGAGCTTATAGAAGGTAAACGGTGCCAAGATTGTTAAAGCGCCTCAACTGTAAAAAAAAAAAAAGGTCCCCTAAATGGACAACCCCTTTAAAATGTTTTGTAGGAGTCACGTGGTTGGTTACTACAGACTTTCTTGTTTGTAGGTGTCCTCTCTGTTTGTATTAAATTTCAGAAAACCGACCACCTGACCAGCAGTGGGCTCTGATCAGTTCTTTCCCAAAAGCTACTTGTTGTCAGCCCCTCGTCCCACCTGTAGCCCCATCTGACCCCCTCACGTGACCTAAACCTCTCCAGACCTCACATTTACACACGGCCATCACCAGGCATATATCGCGCATGCGCAATACATGACACAACAGAAGCTACTACGGTTCTGACGCTTCAATACGTAAATAAAAAAAATACTGCGCGCATGCGCGCTTTTAGGCTACTGCGTTTATGTACGCATGCGTCATGTCCCTAGCACTATGGTCGTCGCCCGGGGTGAACGGAGCAGGTTGCGCATGCGCACTGGCCCCGGCAGGTCGGCCGCCCGGCCCCGGGGAAAGCAGTGGCGGCGGCTCCATGGGAGGATGAAGGAGATGGTTGGAGGCTGTTGCGTGTGCTCGGATGAGAGGGGCTGGGCCGAGAACCCGCTGGTCTATTGTGACGGCCACGGGTGCAATGTGGCGGTGCACCAAGGTGGGGCAACGCGTCCTGGGGGAGGGGCAAGTATTGACAGAAGGGGCGGTAGATAAACACCTTGGGGCAACTGTTCGGGTGAAGGGGTCAGGTGTATGGAGCTGGGCAGTGCTGGGCTGAGCTCGGGGTAATAATGGGGCTGGGCTATTTACATATATGCTAATGAGGTGTCAGTAACTTGGCTCTCAGCAGTGCTCATTACTGCGCAGGGGTGCTGCGTGCTGGTTTGTGGTGTATTCACATTGAGCAGTTGTGTGTATGAGAAGCAGCAGACTTCTCCCCAGATGCTCCTCCTGCCCAGGATCTGAGTATAGGACCCCAATCCTAATAATGGGCATATAGGAGATCTGGGGGATGGCTTTCCATAGTGTGCTGTACATAAGCCGGTGTGTAGGTGTTATCTGGACGTGTGCAGCATCATTGATCATCACTGAGCGTCTGTATGGTGACAGCTCGCTGAGCGTCGTGTGGTTGTAGTGCGCTCCTTTGTGGTCACTCGTGTGACAGCGGATGTGGCCTCCATATGACTGCCTTGTCGCTGTCATTCACACTACAGGAAACCAGCGCTGTGTGATGGTACATGGCAATCTGACTTGTAGATCAGGGCAGGGGGTGTGTTATGAGCTGCACCTCTATGGGGGTTATTTGTGTGCAGCGCAGAAGTCATCCGTTTAAGGCATGCTCGTTAAAATTCCAAAGAAATTTTGCAATTTGCCTATTAAAAATCCTCGTTCTTCTCAAGAACAAAGGACATTTTAGTTTTGTTTGTTGTTGGTTGCCTAGGATACCGACCATGGCTGCAGCCCAATAGCAATGTTCAAACGTGCAGTACTAGCTCTTTCCTTTAGGGCTTCTATACAATGCCTTGAACCTGTTCGGATCCCTGGAGGGCACGGTTAGCGCCCAGTCCGGTCAGCTTCAGTGTGACTGCGCTCCTCCAATGCTGCACAGGCAAGCCGACGTATAAAGCGGCACCGGAGGGCGCATTGTTCAGACCAGCGACGTGACAAAGGTGAAGCCACCCTACCAACAAGCAGGGAGCTGTCCACTCCTGACAAGAGCGTGACAGCTCTTTAATGGGTTGTCCTGGTCTAGAAAAATATGTCTGTTTTTACCAAAAATGGCACCGAACCTCGGCAAGGGTTGTCTTTGGTATTGAAGCTTCGCTATCTTGAAGTTAATGGAGCTGAGCTGCAATATCATAAAAAACGTAGATAGGAGCAGTATTGTGGATCTTGAAGCAAAGCTGCCATCTTTCATAAAGAGTGAACAAAGCTGTTAATACCGGTTCTTGTTTTAATGAAGGCTCAATGTCTTTCCAAAATGAAAAGTAACCTGTAAGGGAAGGACTTCTCTACTACCGTATGTCTTCACTAATGCTCGCGGGCTCATAAGACTACATTGCTGCAGAAGGCTTGATTGTTGGCAGTCCAGTTACAAATCAGAATCGGCTGATCTAATATATAGTGACATAAAACATAGAGAGTGTAATTCCCACTAAGACCAGTAAGGAGAGACGGCGCTGCCAGTCTGAGCTGACGTTGCTTTTGCCCCTTTCTGGTGATTGATAGTGGTTTTATGTATTGGCGTTCTGTAGATTTTGTCTTGTTTAATCTTGTATGTTTCTCCCTCCTTTTCCAGCATGCTATGGGATTGTACAGGTGCCAACAGGTCCATGGTTCTGTCGAAAGTGTGAGTCACAGGAGCGAGCCGCCAGGGTGGTAAGTAGTGAAGTGTATGTATACCCCGTGTGGTTCAGTCCCATCAGCGGATGCATCCTGTGTCCGCAAATCCATAGACACGGCACAGGCTGCTGTTCTTGGCAGTTGTGGGGTTTATTTCTTCACTGCTTGTGTTGAGGATGATCTGGGGGTTGCACATTGAGCAAAGAGTGTAAATCCATTTTCTAAAGCCTCACTTTATTATTGTAGGCTTTTTAGAGAACATTGCATGTATCTTGTGGTCCTGACTCTTAGGTGGGCTTTACACGCTGCGACATTGCTAGCAATGTCGAGCGCGATAGCACCCGCCCCCGTCGCACATGCGATATCTGGTGCTTGCTGCCGTAGCGAACACTATCGTTATGGTAGCCTCACACGCACATACCTGGTCAGCGACGTCGCTGTGGCCACCGAACAATCCCTCCTTCAGGGGGGAGGTGCGTTCGGCGTCACAGCGACGTCACCGCGACGTCACTAAGCGGCCGGCCAATAGAAGCGGAGGGGCGGAGATGAGCGGGACATAACATCCCGCCCACCTTCTTCCTTCCGCATAGCCGGTGGAGGCAGGTAAGGAGATGTTTGTCGTTCCTGCGTTTTCACACACAGCGATGTGTGGTGCTGCAGGAGCGACAAACAACATCGTACCGGCAGCAGTAACGACATGGAAATGAACGACGTGACACAGATCAGCGATTTTTTTTTTTTTTTTTTTTTTTTTTTTTTTTTTTTTTTTTTTTTTTTTTTTACGCTTTTGCGCTCGTTCATTATCGCACCTAGGATTTACACATTGCAATGTCGCTACCGGCGCCGGATGTGCGTCACTAACGACGTGACCCCGACGATATATCGGTTTCGATGTCGCAACGTGTAAAGCCCCCCTTAGACCTTGTGCGCACACTGCGATTTTACCCGCGTTTTTTTTGCGTTTTTGCTGCAGAAATTTCTTGATAAAATGGTTGTAACCTTTCTGCAGACATTCCCCAGCAAAACCTATGGAAAAAAAATAGCTGTGCGCACACCGTTTTTTTTTCTCAAGCACATTCTTTCTGCAGAATTTCTTGAGAAAAAGAATGTGCATGTCACTTTTTTTCTGCAGGTACCTGCGTTTTTTGCCATAGATAATGGTAAAAAACCACAGGAACCAATCTGCGGAAAAAACGCATGCGGTTTTCAGTGCGGTTTTTGTTTTTACCTCAAGTGCACTAATCTTTCAGACTCAAGATATTTCTTGAGAAAAATCCATTTTCTAGTGTGAACAGAGATTGATATTACATTCATGACATCCTAATACACCATGGAGTGTGTCAGGGTGTTTGTAGCAGGTTCTCGAGCAGAGCCTGCGACATACATAGCCAGCATCTGGCTATAAAGGTGCGATGAGATCTGTGTATAGAAAATCGCTGAGAAAAAAAAATGCACACTCGCATGACATACGGATGCTAGGTGAGAAAAAACATGACACTCGCCAACTTTTCTGGCGGAGAATCTGAGCGATTTTATATACACAGGTGTGATCGCACCCTAACAGCAGTAATCTGCACTATTGCCAGTCGCTGCTGCTAACCTCATAAATACTGTTGTCAATCACTGACAGCAGCTTTTAAATGCTGCAATTCAGCCCGGGTTTCTGTTCAGCGGCCACCAGCCCTCCCGCAACACCAGGACTCAGCTGAAGGCCCCTGTACCTGTTCTGTTAATTCAACTGTGATGTCCATTGAGTGTATACAGCTATACTGTGGTACACGGAGCTAGTGGATATTACAGACCTTGCGTTCCTCCACCTTCCGTTTGAAAATGCCCCACAGTTGTCCAATAGTATTTAGGTCTGGAGACATGCTTGGCCAGTCAAGGACCTTTACCCTCAGTTTTTTTAGCAAGGCAGTGTCATCTTGGAGGTGTTCAGTGAAGCTCTGGTGAACGCCATGCCCAAGAGAGTTAAGGCAATGCTTGAAAATAATGGTGGCCACACAAAATATTAACACTTTGGGCAAAATTTGTCCATTTTCACTTAAGCGGGCTTTACACGCTATGAGATCGCTACAGCGATCTCGTTGGGGTCACGGATTTTGTGACGCACATCCGGTTGCTGTAGCGATCTCCTTGTGTGTGACTCCTAGGAGCGATTTTGAATCGTTGCAAAAACGTCCAAAATCGCTCCTCGTTGACATGGGGGTCCTCTCCCAATTATCGCTGCTGTCGCTTGGGTGTAGTTGATCTTCGTCCCTGCGGCAGCACACATCACTACGTGAAGGAACCTCTCCTTACCTGCCACACGCCAGTAATGAGGAAGCAAGAAGGTGGGCGTGATGTTCGTCCCGCTCATCTCCGCCCCCTCCGCTTTGATTGGGCGGCCGCTTAGTGCCATCGTGTGACGCCCCCCTTAGAAAGGAGGCGGTTCGCCGGTCACAGCGACGTCGCCGAGCAGGTAAGTATGTGTGACGCTGCCGTTGCGATAATGTTCGCTATGGCAGCGATCTTCACATATCGGCATAACGATAGGGGCGGGTGCTATCACGCTCGCCATCGCTAGCATCGGCTAGTGATGTCGCAGCGTGTAAAGCCACCCTTAGGGTTGTACTCACGTTTGTTGCCAGCGGTTTAGACATTAAAGGGGTGGTTGAAAGGCAAAAGGTAATTTCATTTAAATCCCAATCTATTTAATGCTATAATCAATAAACTTTCTAATATAGTTGTATTAAAAATCCCCTACTGTTCCCTAACTACTAGTCTATTTTTCTTTGTCGCTCCATTGGGAGACCCAGACAATTGGGTGTATAGCTTCTGCCTCCGGAGGCCACACAAAGTATTACACTTTAAAAAGTGTAACCCCTCCCCTCTGCCTATACACCCTCCCGTGCATCACGGGCTCCTCAGTTTTATGCTTTGTGTTGAAGGAGGCACACATTCACTCAAGCTCCACATTTTAGTCAGCAGCAGCTGCTGATTGTATCGGATGGAAGAAAAGAGGGCCCCAGGGCCCCCGGCATGCTCCCTTCTCACCCCACTAAGTCGGCGGTGCTGTTAAGGTTGAGGTACCCATTGCGGGTACAGAGGCTGGAGCCACATGCCGTTTTCCTTCCCCATCCCTTAGAGGCTCTGGGAGAAGTGGGATCCTATCCGGTCATCCATTCACTGGGACCGGGCTCCCTCCGCAGCCCCTGTGGGAATCTGCCGGACAGGAGACTTGGTATCATCAGGGACAGGGCCCTGCATCTAAAGGTACTCTGTGTCCCCATGGGGATGGTGCATGGAGCGTTTGTGTCACACACGCTGCAGCGGCTGCTGTTTTTTTCTGACGACCGGGACTTCCGCGCCGACCGCGCCTGTTTGTCGGCCGCGGTATTAAATTTAGTCCCCGGCTTCATGCGGCCTAGTACCATAACTCCCGCCCCCGGGCCTGCCAGTCAGGGGTAAGGGCGGGACGGTCGAACTGACGTCGACAGTGAGGGCTGGAGCATACTTTAGGTGTCCTCCTCCCCCCTCACTGATCACTGTGGAGCACCAGATTCCCGCACTTTATTAGTCGCCGCCCACGGCTCCCTCCTCCCCTGAGAGCTCCGGCAGCCATTTTTACAATCATTCTGCCGGTGGAGGATTTCAGGAACGAGCTCTGCAGCTCTGGGAGGCCCAAGGCAGGGAATCTGGTGGACACACAACCGCTTTGGGCGGTCGGTAAGCCACACCGGTCACCCGGTGCTGGTCCCCCTAGGGTGCCGAAGTGTGTGTATGTATATATATATATAATATATATATATATATATATATATATATACAGTTAGGTCCAGAAATATTTGGACAGTGACACAAGTTTTGTTATTTTAGCTGTTTACAAAAACATGTTCAGAAATACAATTATATATATAATATGGGCTGAAAGTGCACACTCCCAGCTGCAATATGAGAGTTTTCACATCCAAATCGGAGAAAGGGTTTAGGAATCATAGCTCTGTAATGCATAGCCTCCTCTTTTTCAAGGGACCAAAAGTAATTGGACAAGGGACTCTAAGGGCTGCAATTAACTCTGAAGGCGTCTCCCTCGTTAACCTGTAATCAATGAAGTAGCTAAAAGGTCTGGGGTTGATTACAGGTGTGTGGTTTTGCATTTGGAAGCTGTTGCTGTGACCAGACAACATGCGGTCTAAGGAACTCTCAATTGATGTGAAGCAGAACATCCTGAGGCTGAAAAAAAAGAAAAAATCCATCAGAGAGATAGCAGACATGCTTGGAGTAGCAAAATCAACAGTCGGGTACATTCTGAGAAAAAAGGAATTGACTGGTGAGCTTGGGAACTCAAAAAGGCCTGGGCGTCCACGGATGACAACAGTGGTGGATGATCGCCGCATACTTTCTTTGGTGAAGAAGAACCCGTTCACAACATCAACTGAAGTCCAGAACACTCTCAGTGAAGTAGGTGTATCTGTCTCTAAGTCAACAGTAAAGAGAAGACTCCATGAAAGTAAATACAAAGGGTTCACATCTAGATGCAAACCATTCATCAATTCCAAAAATAGACAGGCCAGAGTTAAATTTGCTGAAAAACACCTCATGAAGCCAGCTCAGTTCTGGAAAAGTATTCTATGGACAGATGAGACCAAGATCAACCTGTACCAGAATGATGGGAAGAAAAAAGTTTGGAGAAGAAAGGGAACGGCACATGATCCAAGGCACACCACATCCTCTGTAAAACATGGTGGAGGCAACGTGATGGCATGGGCATGCATGGCTTTCAATGGCACTGGGTCACTTGTGTTTATTGATGACATAACAGCAGACAAGAGTAGCCGGATGAATTCTGAAGTGTCCCGGGATATACTTTCAGCCCAGATTCAGCCAAATGCCGCAAAGTTGATCGGACGGCGCTTCATAGTACAGATGGACAATGACCCCAAGCATACAGCTAAAGCTACCCAGGAGTTCATGAGTGCAAAAAAGTGGAACATTCTGCAATGGCCAAGTCAATCACCAGATCTTAACCCAATTGAGCATGCATTTCACTTGCTCAAATCCAGACTTAAGACGGAAAGACCCACAAACAAGCAAGACCTGAAGGCTGCGGCTGTAAAGGCCTGGCAAAGCATTAAGAAGGAGGAAACCCAGCGTTTGGTGATGTCCATGGGTTCCAGACTTAAGGCAGTGATTGCCTCCAAAGGATTCGCAACAAAATATTGAAAATAAAAATATTTTGTTTGGGTTTGGTTTATTTGTCCAATTACTTTTGACCTCCTAAAATGTGGAGTGTTTGTAAAGAAATGTGCACAATTCCTACAATTTCTATCAGATATTTTTGTTCAAACCTTCAAATTAAACGTTACAATCTGCACTTGAATTCTGTTGTAGAGGTTTCATTTCAAATCCAATGTGGTGGCATGCAGAGCCCAACTCGCGAAAATTGTGTCACTGTCCAAATATTTCTGGACCTAACTGTATATATATTTGTATACATTTTCTCTGTTCGGCCGCATTGTTTTGCTTTTGGCTATATACCCTCAGTGATCACTCTCCTAGGAGACAACAGCATGTCGTCCACAAGGAGCAAGGGTGCCAAGACACAGGGTTATTTTGCAACCTGTACCTCTTGTGCGGCTATGTTACCTGCAGGTTCCACCTACCCTCACTGTGAGCAATGCTCGGCCCCTGTTGCACTCGCTCAGCCGGAGCCTCGGGCGCTGGTGGGACCCTCGGCTCAGGCAGAACCGCCGGCTCCCCCTGCCCAGGTGGCAGGGACAGAGTTTGCAGTTTTGGCTGAGAAACTCTCTGAGTCGCTTTCACAATCCATGGCTCAGTCTATGGATAAATGGTCTGCTAAGATACTAGAAGCCTTGCAGTCCAGATCGGTCCTTACACAGGCCCCGGGCACTGTGGGATCATCGCCCCCAGGCCCCTCTCGGTCTGCGCCGCAGCGTGCTCCTGGGGTGGCACCTAGGTCTCACGGGGAGGACTCCGGCACGGACCGCAGTCCCAGACCGGCTAAGCGGGCTCGCTGGGAATCTTCCCCGACTTCATCACGCTGTTCGGGGTCTCAGCTTGAGGACTCTCTGGAGGATGAAGCGGATGTCGCAGCTCAGGGCTCTGACCCTGACGTTGCTCTCAATCTTGATACACCTGAAGGGGACGCCATAGTAAATGACCTTATAGCGTCCATCAACCAGATGCTAGACCTCTCTCCCCCCAACTCCACCTATAGAGGAGTCGGCTTCGCAGCAGGAGAAACACCAGTTTAGGTTTCCCAAACGTACACGGAGTGCGTTTTTCGATCACTCTAACTTCAGAGATGCTGTCCAGAAGCACAGAGCATTTTCGGACAAGCGCTTTAGTAAGCGTCTTATTGACACACGTTACCCCTTCCCCTCTGACGTAGTTAAGGGTTGGGCTCAATGTCCCAAGGTGGATCCTCCAGTCTCTAGACTGGCGGCTAGATCTGTAGTATCAGTGGCAGATGGCTCATCGCTCAAGGATGCCACTGACAGGCAGATAGAGCTCCTGATGAAATCCATCTATGAAGCCACAGGCGCGTCTTTTGCCCCGGCCTTTGCAGCAGTGTGGGCACTCCAAGCTATCTCAGCTTGTCTGTCTGAGATTAATGCGGTCACACGTACCTCTGCTCCGCAAGTTGCGTCTTTGACTTCTCAGGCGTCGGTATTTTCATCCTACGCCATGAATGCCGTCCTGGACTCTGCTAGCCGTACAGCGGTAGCGTCCGCCAATTCGGTGGCAGTCCGCAGGGCCATGTGGCTACGCGAATGGAAGGCAGACTCTGCTTCCAAGAAGTTCTTAACCGGTTTGCCGTTTTCTGGCGACCGATTGTTTGGCGAGCGATTGGATGAAATTATTAAGCAATCCAAGGGAAAGGACTCGTCCTTACCCCAGTCCAAACCAAACAGACCTCAGCAACGGAAAATTCAATCGAGGTTTCGGTCCTTTCGGCCCTCAGCCAGATCCCAATCCTCCTCGTCCAACAGGCCACAGAAGGGCCAGAGGAACTCTTATGCATGGCGGTCTAAGTCACGTCCTCCAAAGACCGCCGGAGGCACTGTCTCCAAGGCGGCCTCCTCATGACTTTCGGCATCCCCAAACCGCATCCTCGGTCGGTGGCAGGCTCTCCCGCTTTTGCGACGCCTGGTGGCCACATGTCCAAGACCGATGGGTGAGAGACATTCTGTCTCACGGTTACAGGATAGAGTTCAGCTCTCGTCCTCCGACTCGTTTCTTCAGAACATCTCCGCCCCCCGAGCGAGCCGATGCACTTTTTCAGGCGGTGAAAACTCTGAAGACAGAAGGAGTCGTGATCCCCGTCCCCCTTCAGGAACGTAGTCGCGGTTTTTACTCCAACTTGTTCGTGGTACCAAAAAAGGACGGATCATTCCGTCCCGTTCTGGACCTCAAACTGCTCAACGGACACGTGAGAACCAGACGGTTTCGGATGGAATCTCTCCGCTCAGTCATCGCTTCGATGTCCCAAGGAGACTTCCTAGCATCAATCGACATCAGGGATGCTTATCTCCATGTGCCGATCGCACCAGAGCATCAACGCTTCCTGCGTTTCGCCATCGGGGACGAACACCTTCAGTTTGTGGCACTGCCTTTCGGCCTGGCGACAGCCCCACGGGTCTTCACCAAGGTCATGGCATCCGCTGTGGCGGTCCTACACTCTCAGGGACACTCGGTGATCCCTTACTTAGACGATCTCCTAAGTCAAGGCACCCTCCCGGGTGGCATGTCAACACAGCCTGACCGTCGCTCTGGAGACTCTCCAGAGGTTCGGGTGGATCATCAATTTCCCAAAGTCAAAATTGACACCGACCCAATCACTGACTTACCTCGGGATGGAGTTTCATACTCTCTCAGCGATAGTCAAGCTACCGCTGGACAAACAGCGTTCGCTGCAGACAGGGGTGCACTCTCTTCTTCGGGGCCAGTCTCACCCCTTGAGGCGCCTCATGCACTTCCTGGGGAAGATGGTGGCAGCAATGGAAGCAGTCCCCTTTGCGCAGTTTCATCTGCGTCCACTCCAATGGGACATTCTCCGCAAATGGGACAGGAGGTCGACGTCCCTAGACAGGAACGTCTCTCTTTCCCTGGCAGCCAAAACCTCTCTTCAGTGGTGGCTTCTTCCCACTTCTCTGTCGAAGGGAAAATCCTTCCTGCCCCCATCCTGGGCTGTGGTCACGACGGACGCGAGTCTGTCAGGGTGGGGAGCGGTTTTTCTCCACCACAGGGCTCAGGGAACCTGGACTCCGACAGAGTCCTCCCTTCAGATCAATGTTCTGGAGATAAGGGCAGTATATGTTCTGGAGATAAGGGCAGGTATCTAGCCCTAAAGGCGTTCCATCGGTGGCTGGAGGGCAGGCAGATCCGCATACAGTCGGACAACGCCACGGCGGTCGCGTACATCAACCACCAGGGCGGCACGCGCAGCCGTCAAGCCTTCCAGGAAGTTCGGCGGATTCTGCTGTGGGCGGAGGCCACAGCCTCCACCATCTCCGCAGTTCACATCCCGGGCGTAGAAAACTGGGAAGCAGACTTCCTCAGTCGCCAGGGCATGGACGCAGGGGAATGGTCTCTTCACCCGGACGTGTTTCGAGAGATCTGTTGCCGCTGGGGAACGCCGGACGTCGATCTCATGGCGTCTCGGCACAACAACAAAGTCCCGGCATTCATGGCACGGTCTCAAGATCACAGAGCTCTGGCGGCGGACGCATTAGTTCATGATTGGTCGCAGTTTCGACTTCCCTATGTGTTTCCTCCTCTGGCGATGCTGCCCAGAGTGTTACGCAAGATCAGGTCCGACTGCCGCCGCGCCATCCTCGTCGCTCCAGACTGGCCGAGGAGGTCGTGGTACCCGGATCTGTGGCACCTCACGGTGGGTCAACCGTGGGCACTCCCAGACCGTCCAGACTTGCTGTCTCAAGGGCCATTTTTCCATCTGAATTCTGCGGCCCTCAACCTGACTGTGTGGCCATTGAGTCCTGGCTCCTAGCGTCCTCAGGGTTATCTCAAGATGTCATTGCCACTATGAGACAGGCCAGGAAACCAACGTCCGCCAAGATCTATCACAGGGCTTGGAGGATCTTCTTATCCTGGTGCTCTGATAAGGGTTTTACCCCCTGGCCGTTTGCCTTACCCACGTTTCTTTCCTTCCTTCAATCCGGAATGGACAAGGGTTTGTCTCTCGGCTCTCTCAAGGGACAAGTATCGGCGCTTTCCGTGTTTTTTCAAAAGCGTCTAGCCAGGCTTCCGCAGGTCCGCACATTCCTGCAGGGAGTTTGCCACATAGTCCCACCTTACAAGCGGCCGCTGGAACCCTGGGATCTTAACAGGGTCCTAAGGGCTCTTCAGAAACCACCTTTCGAGCCGCTGCGGGATGTTTCTTTATCACGTCTTTCGCAGAAGGTGGCTTTTTTAGTGGCAGTTACATCGCTCCGTAGAGTGTCGGAGCTAGCAGCGTTGTCATGCAAAGCCCCCTTCCTGGTTTTTCACCAGGATAAGGTGGTTCTGCGTCCGGTCCCGGAATTTCTCCCTAAGGTGGTATCCCCTTTTCATCTCAATCAGGATATCTCCTTACCTTCATTTTGCCCTCATCCAGTTCACCAATGTGAAAAGGATTTGCACTTGTTAGATCTAGTGAGAGCACTCCGGCTCTACGTGTCTCGCACGGCGCCCCTGCGCCGTTCTGATGCGCTCTTTGTCCTTGTCGCTGGCCAGCGTAAGGGGTCGCAGGCTTCCAAGTCAACCTTGGCTCGATGGATCAAGGAACCGATTATTGAAGCCTACCGTTCTTCTGGGCTTCCGATTCCTTCAGGGCTGAAAGCTCATTCTACCAGAGCCGTGGGTGCGTCCTGGGCATTGCGGCACCGGGCTACGGCTCAGCAGGTGTGTCAGGCAGCTACCTGGTCTAGTCTGCACACTTTCACGAAACACTATCAGGTGCATACCTATGCTTCGGCAGATGCCAGTCTAGGTAGGCGAGTCCTTCAGGCGGCGGTTGCCCACCTGTAAGAGGGGGCCGTTTTCGGCTCCTTTTTTATCGAGGTATTCTTTTACCCACCCAGGGACTGCTTTTGGACGTCCCAATTGTCTGGGTCTCCTAATGGAGCGACAAAGAAGAAGGGAATTTTGTTTACTTACCGTAAATTCCTTTTCTTCTAGCTCCTATTGGGAGACCCAGCACCCGCCCCTGTTCCCTTCGGGCTGTTGTTCTTTTGTGTACACATGTTGTTCATGTTGAATTGTTCCTTTGATTCATGGTTTCAGTTCTCCGAACATCCTTCGGATTGAATTTACCTTAGACCAATTTATAAGTTTCCTCCTTCCTGCTTTTGCACCAAAACTGAGGAGCCCGTGATGCACGGGAGGGTGTATAGGCAGAGGGGAGGGGTTACACTTTTTAAAGTGTAATACTTTGTGTGGCCTCCGGAGGCAGAAGCTATACACCCAATTGTCTGGGTCTCCCAATAGGAGCTAGAAGAAAAGGAATTTACGGTAAGTAAACAAAATTCCCTTCTTTCTCTAGTTCTTGTCGGATGACGATTCATTTGAGAATCCCAGTTGCATGCTGGGATACACAAGCGAGGTGTCTTAAGGGTTCAGTCTGTGGTAGTGACTGCAGCCTCTGCCCCCTCCCTGAAACGAAGCGTTGATATGATGTTCGTTTCAGGGGCTGGTCTGTCTCTCCTTGCGTTGTGCGCTGTCCCTCCTTGCGTTGTGCGCTGTCCCTCCTTGCGTTGTGCGCTGTCCCTCCTTGCGTTGTGCGCTGTCCCTCCTTGCGTTGTGCGCGGTCCCTCCTTGCGTTGTGCGCGGTCCCTCCTTGCGTTGTGCGCTGTCCCTCCTTGCGTTGTGCGCTGTCCCTCCTTGCGTTGTGCGCTGTTCCTCCTTGCGTTGTGCGCTGTCCCTCCTTGCGTTGTGCGATCTGCACTGTGCACAGCGCTCCCTCTTGTTATCTGCTCAGATGTGTAATTATCAACGCTGTGCCTCCCTGCGTTGTGCGCTGTGCCTCCCTGCGTTGTGCGATCCGCACTGTGCACAGCGCTCCCTCTTGTTATCTGCTCAGATCTGTAATTATCAGCGCTGTCCATACCCAGCGTTCAGGAGACCACTGATGTCACCAGCGTGGCGGCACTAGTCGGCATGTCGGGTATAGACACCGCTGATCATTACAGATTTGAGCCAACGACTGAGCGAGCGCTGTGCTCAGTGCAGGGAGAGACACAGAGGTACAGATCAACCCCTGAGAATTATGATGACACCTCGTTTCAGGCAGGGGACAGAGGCTGCGATTACGACTCTGCCCCTGATGACACTTCATTTGAGTATTACAGCATGCACTGGGATCCTCAAACCATTCATCAGACAGGAAACAGAAAAAAATAGAATAGTATTTAGATAGTGTAGTTATTGAACTAAGGGATTTTTTAATGCAACTATATTAAAAAGTAGCTTAGATTATAGCATCAAATAGGTAGGGATGTAAATGATATTTCCTTTTGCCTTCAGACCACCCCATAAATAGCTGTGTGTTGAGTTATTTAGAGGGCACCAAATTTACACTGTTATACAAGCTGTACACCGACTACATCATGTTGTATCAAAGTGTCATCTTCAGTGTTGTCCCATGAAAAGATATAATAAAATATTTACAAAAATATAAGAGGTGTATTCACTTTTGCGATATACTGTATATATAAATCACCCCCCACCCCCATTTCCAAATTAACAAGATATACTGTATATATACAGTATAAACATATTTGGTACCAGAATTGTGTTTATTTTTCAGTTAATACAATGCCGCAAAAAAAGTGATGATAAGTGATCAAAAGATAGTATGTACATAGAATGGTATACGGTAATTAAAGACAACGACTCAGCATGCTAAAAATAAAAAGCCCCCACATATTTCATTGATGGAAAAATAAAGTTACAGGACTTGCAATATGGCTGCACAAACCAAATTATTTTTTTTCTTTTTTAAAAGTTCAGAATTTTATTACTACTACTAATATAGTAAAAAAGAAAAACAAAAAAAACTATATATTGTTTGGTATCACTGTAATCAAACTGACATGGAGAATCATATGTCAGATCATTTTACTGCACAATTAATGCTAAAAATAAAACCCAAAAAACATTGGTGGCATTGCCATATTCTCTTACTTTATATAGTAAATGAATGAAATGAATGGTGTCATTCAAAATTACAACTTGTCCCACATAAAATAGGCCCACGTATGTTCGGCAGCTGAAAAATTAAAAAAAAAAAAACCCGTTACGGCTTGATAAAACGGGAAAAAAAATTAAAATGCGGAGATGAAAATTGTCTGTGTCCATAAGGAATTAAAGGGGTTGTCCGGGCACAATCATAATCACCATGTTGTCACTTTTCTGGATCCAGCACAGGCATCACCATGGTCTGCGCCGGCAACAGAAGCGATCGCATCATCAATCAATCAACCAACCACAGGACCGCTGCGGCTTCTATTAGGCTCCAGCAGTGAGGAGACTTGAACAAGTGTCATTGGATGTTTTTCTAAAGGCACGTGGTTCAGGTTTCCTGATCGCTGCAGTCTATCAGAAGCTGCAGCGGTCCTGTGGCTGGATGTACAGTGCAGTCTTCTCATCCAGTGTTGGTGCAGACTGTAGGGTGCAGTGTGCTGGATCAGGCTGGGTGACAACAGGTGAGTGTCACTTATTTTGTTATTTTTCCAGAACACCCAATCCCTCAGGTATAAATCACTTTTTGCCTCACCATTAAACAAATACCAATTTTGGTTAAAATCCAAGTAGTTATACTGCCTATGGTACTTATCTAGTGATCAGCCCCAACATCTTTGTGCCTTCCACTTCTGTTTTCATTTTCAATCATCTGATTTCAATTGTCCTCTTTGGTTCTGTAAGGAATAAAATTCCAGGGCGACACTCAAAGGTAAATGGTGCTCAGGTCTATGGAAGGCATCCACAATCCAAATGAAGAAAAAGACCGCCACTCGTATTCTTTATGAAGACAAATCTTTTAATCGTACAATTCCATGTACAGGTGTCACAATAACACGTGTCGGCTTGAAAGCCTTTCTGTTTATCTTCCTCTGGTTCTGTCAGTCAGGATAATGTCACACGACTGTATTTTCTCCATCTGAATTGTCCTCTTTGGTTCCGTAAGTCAGGATAATATCACACGACCGTATTCTCTCCATCTGAATTGTTCTCTTTGGTTCTGTTAGTCAGGGTAAAGTCACAAGACCATATTCTCTCCATCTGAATTGTCCTCTTTGGTTCTGTAAGTCAGGATAATGTCACACGACCGTATTCTCTTCATCTGAATTGTCCTCTTTGGTTCTGTAAGTCAGGATAATGTCACACGACCGTATTCTCTCCATCTGAATTGTCCTCTTTGGATCTGTTAGTAAGGATAATGTCACACGACCGTATCCTCTCCATCTGAATTGTCCTCTTTGGTTCTGTTAGTAAGGATAATGTCACACGACCGTATCCTCTCCATCTGAATTGTCCTCTTTGGCTCCGTAAGTCAGGATAATGTCACACGACCGTATCCTCTCCATCTGAATTGTCCTCTTTGGTTCCGTAAGTCAGGATAATATCACACGACCGTATCCTCTCCATCTGAATTGTCCTCTTTGGTTCTGTTAGTAAGGATAATGTCACACGACCGTATCCTCTCCATCTTAATTGTCCTCTTTGGTTCTGTCAGTCAGAGTAAAGTCACACAACCGTATTCTCTCAATCTGACAAAAGCGGTTCAATTCTTATCGGAGTTTGATCAGTGACATCAGTTTTTCTCGGAGTTGGAGAGAGAAAAAGTTTTTCCACCTTCTCCATTATGTCAGTTTGTGACAATTGGCCTTCACTGTGGTGCCATCGGTGTGCGGTCCAATGTTTTTCATGGACTCATAGACTTGCATTAAGGATTTTCATCTGACGCTTGGATCACATTAGGACCGAGGAATAATCGGACATGTGCACAGCTCCATGGAATATCATAGGTCTAACTATCATCCATGAAAACCACAGTTAGCACTGGGACGAGAAAATCAGTTGTGCGCATGAGCCCTCAAGGATCAGAAGGGAAAAGCCTGTATTCTAGCCAGACTCCATTATGCATTATCGATAGAGATGAGTGGATCAGGCAGACTTTGATTTTGCCTGGTCACAAAGATTTTATCCCAAAATTCTTTTTGCAGTCTTGTTATTCTCTGCAAATTCAGTGTCTCTTTATTATGCTCTGGGGTCTATTTCTATTTCTCATTTTTTTTTGCTTTGACGAATACTGAAATAGTATTCGGTAAGCATTATTATCTGAATACAAATAGTTAATTTATAGGTGGTCACGGGGAATACTGATTAACTATTCTCCTATGTATGGCAGATTAGTGCTTTGTGTGATGTGTCTTTCTCTATAGTGAAGAATAGGAGTGGAGCTAGAGTATTTTCCGTGTCTGAGTTTTGCCGAATTTGGAGAATCCGTATAAGACAGCTGCAGTTGTTTAACATATGAACAAACTGAGTTTTTCTCACCCTCCCTGGGTCCTGCGCTGAGTCTCCATCGCTGATCCCAGTGTCTCTTATTGTCTGGCGGCTCAGGTAGAGCTAATGAGCTTAATTATTAGCGGTCGATGGAACTCGTCTGCAAAAAAACATGTCTGAATGAGCCTTTACCTGCAATAGTCTGATGTTGTCATCCCATATTAATGTGGTATGAACTGTAATTACATTGCTAAACAGCTGCCCAAATAAAATGGCACATCTAAATCCACCTTAAAAACTGATATTTATTTTGCCTTCACCTGATGATTTGCTCTATAGAGAACCTACATTTCTGTTCAATTATTGCCAAAAATCGGTAATGAAAGAATTGTCATTTAATAATTTGTAAGTATTACCAAATAATCAATATTTCTAGCATTTGGCCTTATTTGCATTGTAAGACTAAGGAGTGTCTGTAGAAAAATATTCAAAACAAGAAGGCCTGCGGAGACACCATCACATGTTTTCTCAACGCTGGCAGGAAACTAGCCAGGTCTTTCACCGGGAAGGAACAACCACGGGAAGGGCAGTCTCCAGTCAAGGAGACCACCTATGCCAAACATGGTATCCATCCACAGACAACTGTTTCGGGGTATTTGCCCCTCATCAGTGTTTGATGTTGATGTCCCTAAGGTCAACCATCCTTGCTTATGTAGAAAAATATTGGCTGATGGGGCCCCGATAATGGGCTGTAATAAATTGTTGGAGTGGCTGTATCGAGCACAGTGCAGCTCTAATCTGTAGATATCTGTATATAGGCTGGCAGCTGTCCGCAGTGTCAGTGTAGAGAATATAGCAGGCAAATTCCGAAATAACAGCCTAATAACATAATTATCCAAAGGATAGATAATGTATTTTTAGGGGCTTTGACCTGGGACCTCTGCTGGTAGCATGAACTGGGTGCCAAAATACCCTGTAAATTGAGCGGTAGGGAGCAATTGTGAAAACTGCTGTATTCACTATTTACGAGTGGTGGTTCCATGTCCTCAATACCACAGTTATCACTTAGATTTTTGACCGTTATTCTTAGGCTCCTAGTGGCCTGGCTGTTTTACCTCCAGCAATCATATATTATACAGATTTTAATTCTGGGACAACCCTTAAAGGAAATCTGTCAGCAGGTTTTTCCTACCTCGTCTGAGAGCAGCATAATGTAGGCAAAGAGAGAGAATCCAACGATATATCACTTAGATTACTACCTGCAGCCATTCTGTCACAATCAGAATTTTTAGATTTAGTTATCTAACAGAGCTGAGTGAGCTTCCCCGTCCACACCAGGCTCGCAAAATTGTACATTGACAGTGAGGTGTCAATCGGAGGAGGGGACATGCCAGACTGCCTGTGCAGTGACATTATAAACCAAGCAGTGCTAAGGTTCCTGCTTAAACAAACCTAGCAATTAAGAAACAGATTGGACTGTGACAAGACAGGCATCCCTGAATTTTCTGTGTTAACCCTTGCGGCATGCAGTCTTCAGCTTACATAGCAAAAACCTGCTGAGCTATTTGAAGCTTTCTGATTACAAGCTGTACTGCCAGGGAATTCAGATTTTCTGAGACTGATGCGTAGATCTGTCACCAATAACACCAGACTACACACTGCTGTAAAGCAAAACAGGCCCATTTAACAAATATTGCTGTTTTCTACACAGTCATAAGGGAATGTGCACAGGAGAAAAAGATCCTATACATGTTAGACAACATTATCTGTTATAAACTGGTTCAGCCGGCAGTCTATTATATGTCAGGGACTCCAACAGGTCATTGTCGAGGGAGATGAGGATCCAGTGTTTCTGATTTCGGACAGTGGATGTTTTTGTTCTCTACGAAAAAAGCCACTGCCAGACTCCTAAGGCTCTTTCATAGAAAACACAGGAAGGGATAGCTGACAACTAAAATGTATGGGGACGTAAGATGTTCCAAATTAATTAATAGTACTCCTTGGCTCTAGAGCAGAGGTCCCCAACTCTTCTGGCCTTGAGAGCCACATCCCGCTGTGATAGAGGGTTGTGAGCCACATCCAGCTCCTGCCCCTTCACAGTAGTGATACTCAGAACTTCCATTACTGGTATAACGATAGCCAAAGCTTTTGCACACAGATCAGACTGAGGCAGTATACCAAGTTCCAGGGGTTCCTACAATACCGTCTTTCCGATCTGCTCTTCTACGTGGGGCTAGCTATGCACAAAAGTCTCAATCTGGAGATCTCTTCTTGATAACTGTTTGCTAGACTTGGTGCTAATGCACCAAGCTGGATAACAGCCGTGAGCCACATGTCATGGGCTCGCGAACCAGATATGGCTTCCAAGCCACGGGTTGTGGACCCCTGCTCTAAAGAATCTGCATTGTAACTAATAAGAGGTACAGTTGATTTCTACCATAATGGGTGAATAAGGCTGCTTTCACACATCCGGTTTTTGCAGTGCGGCTCAATCCGGCTCAAAAACCTATGCAACGGATGCGGCGAAAAAACAGATCCGTTGCATACGTTTTTCCATGCGGCCCGTCCGTTTTTTGACGGATGCAGCTTGATACTGAGCATGCGCAGTGCAAAAAACTGCATCCGGCGGCCGGAAGCGGTTTTTGCTGCAGGACACCGCATCCGGCGTCCATAGGCTTGCATTGTAAATCCGGCGCGATGCGTTTTCTTTCGCCGCACAAAAAAAGTGCCAGGCAACGTTCCATCCGGCCGCCGCATGGGCTAAATATGCCGCATCCAGCAAAAAACGGACACAACGCAAGGTAATGCGGCACAATACGGCGCTAATGCAATTCTATGCAGAAAAAACGCAACCGGCGGCAAAAAAAAACGTTTTTTCTGCAAAGCGCCATATTGTGCCGCTCAGCAAAAAACGGATGTGTGAAAGCAGCCTTAGTGAGTCTTCTGTCAGGCCATGCTTAGTGTTCACCTCTCACTTGGCCCCATCCACATTTTATGAATGGTTGAGGCTGGTGTAATATCAACAAAAAGTGCAAATACGTATGATTTCTGTACGCCAGCAAACTAGCATAAAGTGTGTTCAATCGCTCCTTATATGCCAGATGTTGGATCTGTAGGTCCACTATGGTCAGTAATGGCTGCAGATATAATTATTTTCTGAAAATGCTGGCTTATGCTGAGTTTACAGTCACAGTGCCCAAAGGATCTCACTAACTTGTTGGATACTTTCATGGTATCTATAATTTTACCAGGAAAAAGGCACTGCATGCTGTGTAGAATGTTAGTAAATGTACAATCGAAGTGGCAAAAGAAGCCTCCGCCACAGATCAGAACTAAGCTGTAGCCATTCTCATTATTGGTATTCTTTATAGCTGCTCCGGAACAAATCTTTATTGTTAGGTGAGGACTTTGAACTTCCTGTTGTGTATCTCGCGTAACACACTAGTGGAATTTACATGGATGGAGTTTAGTAAATCAAAGGTCATAGCTTGATTTAAAGGGAACCTGTCATTAGATTCATGCTGCCCAAAGCACGAACAGCATGAATCAGAGCCAGGCATGTTCTACTGTGAAATGCTGCAGCAAATCAGAATTAACATGCTTTGAAAAGCCAGGAACTATATGGGCCTGATTCATCAAAGCTTTTACACTAGTATTCTGGTGTAAAAAGCTTTGAAAAGTCACCTAACTTTGGTGCAAGTCAAGGCTGGGCTAACATTTTGAGACTTTAGCATTCTCACACAATTTTCGCCCAATTAAAAAAAAAAAAGGGCGGTGCTGGAACGCGGCTTGGCGACCACCAGTTGTCACATTCGTAACTAGCAGCAGAGCTCACTAAGCTACAAATCTTACTGCAGCAGAGATTAGAGGAGAATCTGTGGTGAGGCCTCTTTGTCTGACTCCAGCACATTTCTTCATCAAGACTGGCATGAATCGGGCGCTTTGTGTCTTGGCTGACTAGTCTGATGTGGTCCCTAGCCAGCTACTTCTCCTTGCTCTAATCCCCATAACTGATAGGTCTTTCCCCATGTACAGACACAGCTTGACCAGTTTGCCAACTGGAGCAGGTCAGAGAGAAGCATCGGACTAGTCAGCTGATACACTGTCACGCACAGAGTAGAAAATGTCCATATAACGCCTAACACACGCGATCAAACCAATGGTCGTTTGACACGCTACAAAAAAAATGGGAAAGACTGGCGTCACGATATAACGGAGGTCCCTGCCACTAGGAAGAGAGGTGAGGGGGCAGTTCCTGCACTCGCCTCAAGCTGACTCCTGAGCTCCCTTACGTCCCTGTACAGGTTCTTTCAACCTGTCGGCGAGCAGGATACCTGGGTTCCTCAGCTGGCCCTATACTCACCCTGTATAGCGAGTAGACCGACGAGTACACTAGACTCGCCACTATACTAATAACAAGGAGGGAAAGAAAAGACAGACGGTTGGAATAAACAGAAGGATACACAACACCAAACCTCAGCAGTTCCTTCCACCAGGCTGGCCAAAGTAAAAATGATTCTAACAGTTTGAAGGTCTGCTAGGAAGCCTCCAGTATTTAACCTAAATGGGCATGGACCCAAAGTAGCGACTGCTCAGAGCTGCTGGCAACACAACCTGAAATTAACTCATGAGACGCCAAAGGAAAGGAAACTTTGTTTAAATAAGGAGTCAAGATGGAGATGGGAGGTGCCTGTCCTAAGTCTGTCACTGGACTCAAAACAGCAGGGAGATGACCATGACAGACACTCTGTCCCTGGCCAGCTTTTGAAAGCGTGTGTTGGTTAGACAGATGTGCGCCAACTTCACCAACCTAAGGCCAACCTGTGCTCTCAACTTTCATCCCCAGCTAAGGGGCCACATTTATTACTTAGTTTACAGTATCGTCATAAAAACTTCACAATTTGACCAAGTCGTACACTACAGAAAAGGTAAATTAGCCTTTTACACCACACATGTCACAAGTTAACACATGGCCACATTCAGGTAGGTGAGGCCACCACGTTTTACCTATATTAGATGAAAATGAAAACTAAGAAATGCAAACATTTTGGCACAAATATACAGCATATTTTAAGAATTTTCAGTCCGCCTCAAATGTGCCATTCAGGTCCCTTTTTTTTTTTTTTTTTTTTATACTTGAGTATCAAATACCATTCTTAATAATTAGTGGCCGCAAAGGAATATTCACACGCATAAAGATTTTTTGCAGACATTTTAGCCATCTAAATGAGAAGCACGCACAGATTTATGGGACAGGTTAATATTCGCTGTAAATTTTGTGTGAATTCCATCTAAAGATGTCCATAAACATTCCAACAATGTTGGCTGAGCCTGCATATTTAGGGAGGACAAGTCCTACACTCTTGTGTTTCTGGTGGCCTCTTGTCTATCCAGCGACACTTGATCCTCTTGTTCAACCACTCTTCAGGTGTCTGGTTCTTGTTTGCTTCTCACCAGTGGAAACACTTGCATTTTAGGGCTGAACAATTGCCAACAGCTATTTGAAGTTTTTTGGGCTTCTTAAAGGGGTTTTCTAGTATTCAGATAACTTCTGTATTGGGATTTGAGTTGGGTCGATGTCCTCATGATTATTGGTACCTGCGAAACGCACAATTCCCTGAAGGTATTCCGCACCTGTCCTACACTGATAGAATAGACATGTGCAAGTTACCTGCCGATCATGCATGCGTCCTGGCAGCGGACAGGTGAGCATTATATCCCATAGAATACTTCTAATATGTCTAAACGTTATGGGGATTTTAACCTTGGATTCTGCCAAAGCTGAAACAATCTGCTGACCTTTGATAACCAATGTGCTGTAAATGTATATTTCTTAGTAGACCAGGGTTGATAACGATATTTACTATCATAGAGATGACAAGAAAGGAGGTGTGGTTCTGACTCCATAGAAAACTAGGTAATATAATCTTAAGAGAGGCCTTATTGGAATACACATCTCATACAAAAATGTCAGATTTCCAATAAAAGGAATATGTAGCGTTATTAAATAGAAAGTATTAGGGGATGAAATTGGTATGTAGAATAATGAGAAGCTTCTAGCACTGCAGGGAATTCAGATACTCTCCCCCCCACCCCCCTTACCCAGCACAAACTATTAGGCTATGTGCGCACAGTGTGTTTTTCGCGGCGTTTTTGAGCGTTTTTCAAGTGTTTTTGGGCTCAAAACTACATGATTTTGCTTCCCCAGCAAAGTCTATGAGTTTTCATTTTTGCTGTCCGCACACAACTTTTTTTTTTTTTTAAGCTGCGTTTTTGAGCTTTAAAAAAAATAAATAAATAAAAATGACATGTCAATTCTTTCCTGCGTTTTTCTGCGTTTTTTCCCCATGCAATGCATTGCAAAAACGCAGGAAAATGCAGTGATCAAAAACGCAGCCAAAAAAGCACCGAAATGCGGTAAAAACGCATGCGTTTTTACCAGTACTTTTTTTTGCACATTTTTGCCGCGGGTGCGTTTTTAGCGGCCAAAAACGAAGCGGCAAAAAAACGCAGCGTGCACACATAGCCTTAGCAGAATACAGACTACCCTTATGGTAACCTATATTCTGTGTATAGCACAGCAAACACAAGCTGCTGCATGGCAGCCCCAGAATTTTGTAATAACATGTCTATAGATGTATTGTACTTCTAACATTTGTGCAATTGACCATGCTATCATTCTTCTTCCCAGAGATGTGATCTTTGCCCGCATAAAGAAGGGGCGCTGAAGAGAACAGACAATGGAGGTAAAGTTCACTGTAGATGTAGAGATTTCCCCCTTCTCATATGATTGCTTTGTTTTATTTTGGGGAAGAAACCGGAGAAGAGACAGGGTCATACACAAACCAACATTTTCTTGGGAAATATTGTGCCTATGCTTAGCGCCATTTTTCTCACTCAAGAAAAAAAAAGTTTTTTCAAGTGTGGGTGAAACATGTTTCCACTGATGAAGCAGATTCCCGTAGGTCAAAACGATTTATTAACAGTATGATTACTGATAACTATTGAACGGCTTTTAAAGGGACTGTACAAGAAAGCAAGTTATTACCAATCTTAGTGATCGGTGATAACTTACACTCATTGCTGGGGGGTCCATTTACTAAGACCCACATCAATCTGCAGAACTGAGAGTTTTTATCCCCTTTTAAAAAATGGTGTGGCAGTTCAGATGCTTTATTCATTCTCCATGGTGCTGCCAGATAAAGGCGAGTGCAGCACTCGGCAGTCCCATAGGGAACGAATGGAGCGATGGTCAAGTATGCACACTATTGCTCCATTATAACTGGAAGAAAAGTGCTGCTGGTCAATGCAGGCCCCAGCGGTCAAATTAACTTGTTTTCACCAGACAATCCCTTTAAAATCATCAGCTATAATTCTGTTTATAGCAAGCCATGGACAGTATGGGGCATTATTAATGGACTTGACAGAACAGAGATGACTGCTTGGCCTCACAAATTGATAATCTCACCTTTTTCATTTTTGTCAATGCTCTCCCTAGGCTGGGCACATGTGGTGTGTGCATTATATATCCCAGAGGTTCAGTTTGCAAATGTGCTGACAATGGAGCCTATAGTCCTGCAGTATGTGCCACATGATCGCTTCAACAAGGTAATTGGCTTTTGGGACCCTTTAACTTCTAGAATGTCAGTGGTATGTGTTTTGCCAGCTATTTGCCTCCATTCTTTCTTCCAGTCTCATTCTGCTTCCTTCAATAGACTTGTTATATATGTGAAGACCAAGGACGAGAAAGCAGGGCTGCATCTGGGGCCTGTATGACCTGTAACAGACATGGTTGTCGACAAGCATTCCATGTGACATGGTGAGAGTTTATCTTATCAATATGAACCTAGTACAAACCTACAGGTTTTTTTCATAAACTGCGTTTTAATTATTGTTGTGCGGCTTAAAGGGGTATTCCCATTTCCAAGATTCTATCCCAATATGTAGTAGGTGTAGGTGTAATAATAATATTAGCAAATACCTCCAATTAGAAATGTGCAGGGCATTGCAGTAGCTTACGTATCCATGGTTACGACCATGAGCAACCAACTAACTATAACTATATGAGTGGTTGTAACCATGGATACTTAAGCTGCAATGCCCTTCACATGATGTAAGTGATGTAGCTAATCATAAGAACTATACTACATTTCTAATTGAAGGTATTTGCTAATATATTTTTTAATATTACACCTACTACATATTGGGCTAGGATCTTGGAGATGGGAATACCCCTATAATGTATGCTTTAGAGGGGTAGAACATGGATTTAGCTCAGATATGAGCCATTCGCTGCAGCGCCCTGCACAGTCGGGTGGTGAGAAGCACTGCTATACAGGGAAGAAAAGTGAATGGAATACAGTTCTGCACCACCAGTCATAAAGATATGGCTTATCATAAGAATTTGTCATCACTTTATGAGATGGGAATACCATGAAGAAACACATATGGAAACAAAGACTTAAACTTGTGAAACGAACCAGAATTTATGTTAAACGCTAGACTCCTCAAAGTACCCCCTTTTACTTTGATGAGCTTTGCCATTCTCTTAAGCTGCTTCAATGGTAGTTACCTATATTGGCTTTCCAACAGTCTTGAAGGAGTTCCCAGAGGTGCTGAGCACTTTTTGGCTGCTTTGCCTTCACTTTGTTGTCCACATCTTTCCAAATCATCTCAATTGGGTTGAGTTTGGGTGATTGTAGAGGCCATGTTATGTAACACTGCATTCAATCCCTCATCCCTCAACCTTTTGTTCCCATAGGTCTTAAATAGCCTGGAGGTGTGTTTCGGGTGCAAACCAGATGTGTTGGCATGTCATGCAAAATGGTTAATTGTGCCTTCAATTTGGAGTATATCATTAAGGGTGTCAAAAGTGCCATCAAACCTCCTTCTCTGTGCTTCACTAAGGTCACTAAACATGTAGAACTATCCACTACACATTATTTGCATCTCACAAAGAGATGGCAGTTCGTAGAAAACTTTAATGACAAGGAAGGAGGGGGCGCAAATGGTGTCTTATCTGGTGATACTAGAAAGAATTTAAATGGGTACACTAACCTGGTGTGGTAGTGTAATGTACACTAACCTGGTGTGGTTGTGTAATAGACTCAACCACCAAATCCATGTGATAGGGATGGCTGCTGCAGAATCCAGGAGGATAGCATTGAAGAAGATGGAAGAAAAGGGTTAGTCCGTGCTGCTAGAGGAAGATCACTGAAGATTGATGGGGATTAAAACATCTGATTTTAATCCCCATCGATCTTCAGTGATCTTCCTCTGGCAAACGCGGATTAACCCTTTTCTTCCATCTCCTTTAATAATAATAATAATAATAATAATAATAATAATCTTCTATAGCGCCAACATATTCCGCAGCGCTTTACAATTCAGGAGGAACATATACATAAACATATACAAACAAGTAACAATTATAGAGGATACAATATTTAAAAGGAAAAATGGCAACCCTGCTCGTGAGAGCTTATAATCTACAATTAGATGGGGGGGAGGGGCAAGGTACAAGTGTTTATTTAAAATGACAATCCAGCCAGCTCATGGGGGATAGATGATGGCTTCCTGGACCAGTTGGCCAGAGCCTTGAGATGCATTTGGGTGCCATGGAGTTTGACGTGGGGTTATGTTATGAGAAGTTGTAGAGGGATTAGGTGAAATTAGTTTGGCTAGGGAGTGTGATAGGCCACCCTAAAAAGATGCGTTTTTAGGGAGCGTCTGAAGCTGAGTAAGTTGTGATTTGTCCTAACTTCTTGGGGTAGAGCGTTCCAGAGGTTTGGTGCAGCTCGGAAGAAGTCTTGGATTCGGGAGTGGGAGGTTCGAATTAGTGTGGATGTTAGTCGAAAGTCATTTGCAGAGCGTAGAGAACGGGTGGGAGGATAGACAGAGAGGAGGGTGGAGATGTAGGAGGGTGCTGCACTGTGGAGAGCTTTGTGGGTGAGAACAAGCAGTTTGAATTGGATCCTGTGATATATGGGCAGCCAGTGCAATGACTGGCACAGAGCAGAGGCATCCGAGTAGCGGTTGGCCAGGTAGGTGACCCTGGCTGCTGCATTAAGGATGGACTGTAGAGGGGAGAGTCTAGTTAGGGGGAGACCAATTAATAGAGAGTTACAGTAGTCAAGGCGAGAGTGGATCAGGGCCACGGTGAGTGTTTTTGTCATTTCCATTGTGAGAAAGGGGTGGATTCTAGCGATGTTCTTGAGGTGCAAGCGGCAGGTGCGTGCAAGAGATTGTATATAGGAGGTGAAGGAGAGATCAGTGTCAAGTATAACCCCCAGGCAGCGGGCTTGCGGCCTAGGACTTATCGTTGTGCCACACACAGAGAGGGAGATGCCAGGTTTAGGAAGGTTGGGAGATGGAGGGAAAAGCAGAAGTTCAGTTTTGGAAAGGTTAAGTTTCAGATAGAGAGCAGACATGGTGTTGCAAACTGCAGTCAGGCAGTCACTTGTGTTCTGTAGTACAGCGGGGGTGAGCTCAGGGGATGAGTTGTATAGCTGTGTGTCAACAGCATAAAGATGGTACTGAAAGCCAAATCTGTTGATGGTCTGTCCAATTGGGGCAGTGTAGAGGGAGAACAGAAGAGGGCCAAGGACTGAACCTTGAGGGACCCCAACAGTGAGAGGGAGAGGAGAAGATGTGGAGCCAGCAAATGATACACTGAACGAGCGGCCAGAAAGATAGGAAGAGAACCAGGAAAGAACAGTGTCCTTGTCCTTCAGAAAGTAGGAGTGTTTTGCAGAGGTAGTGTTGGTACACAGTTCCTTTAAAGAGTTGGCAGGTGGTATCAAAAATCTGATTAACTTATCCTCTGCAGCAGAGGTAATTCTTGGCCTTACTTTCCTGGGGTAGTACACATGAGAGCCAGTTTTATCATAGCTGTTGTTGGTTCTCATGACGGCACTTGAGAGGCTACCTTGGCGGTTCAAGAATTTTTCCAGATTGACTGACCTTTATATCTTAAAGTAATGATGGACTATTGTTTCCCTTTGCTAAATTGAGGGATTCTTGCCATATTCTGGCTTAGAACAGTTTATGGAATAGGGCTCTGCACTGTATGGAACTGTGTACCAACACTACCTCTGCAAAACACTCCTACTTTCTGAAGGACAAGGATTCCATAAATGAATTCTTTACATACCTGTTCATTGGAAGCCATTCCAAGTGACTACCTGATGAAGATGCTTGAGAGAATGCAAGAGGGGTGTAAACCTGCCATCAGAAGGAAAGGTGGGTACTTTGAGGAATGTAAGGTTTAGGCCCTGTGCGCACTGGAAAATGGAATTTTCTTAAGAAAATTCCGCAGGGTCTGAAAGATTACCGCACCCGCGGTAAAAAAACGCGGCAAACTGCACCCGAAAACCGCATGCGGTTTGCCGCGGTTTTACCGCGGTATTGTTCTCGGTATTGCCACGGTTTTGCCGCATGCGGGTTGGTACATGTGCTTTAATGCATTCAATGCAATAAAGCACATTGAAAAAAAAAAAAAGTAATTTCCTTCTGAGATAGCATACAGATAAATAGACAGAAGAATAGATAGGAGAATAGATAGAAGGATAGATAGTCCCTGTGAGCACACGCTGCATTTCTCCCTAGCGGTAGTGTGTGTTCACATTACCGGCCGTGGGAAAATGCCCTGTGGTTACCTCTGCTGTCTCGCTGTGAGGCTGCATTCAGCAGTGTCAGTCGCGTCTGGATGCCAGCATCGGAGGACGTGGATTACGCCGGAGCTGTGTGTTTCGGGGGGGGGGGTTAATAAAGGGGTGAATCAGGGGCTTTTTTGTGTTTTATTTAAAAATAAAGGATTTTTCGGTGTGTGTTTTTTTACTTTACTTACGGGTTGATCATGTCGGCTGTCACATAGACGCTGCCATGATCAAGCCTGGACTTAAATGGCGGCGATCCGCTGTCATTTAACTCATTCTTACCTGGATTGCCACCGCATCACGGCATCTGGAAGAGCCGGGGACACTCCGGTACTGCCGCATAATGGAAGCGACAGTCCTGGGGCAGCTGCGGGCTGATATTCTCGGCTGCGGGAGGGGGGGGGGGGCATTAACCCTGCCCCTCGCCCTCCCCAGCCTGAGAATACCGGGCCGCCGCTGTGTGCTTACCTCGGCTGGAAGGTAAAAATACGGCGGAGCGCACGTGTTTTTTTTTCTATATGTCCGTTTGCTTTCTATGTGTATTCTATATGTCTGAGTGTGATGTGTGTGTATTCTATGTCTGTGTCTGTGATGTGTGTGTGTGTGTTTACTCTCTGCTCTGCTTCCTCTTCCTGTCATAATGACATCACTTCCCTGCAAACAGCAGGGCAGCGATGAACATTACCGCAGGTAAACCGTGAAATAACGCAAGAAGACGCAATGAACCGCACAGAATTTGCTACCTGCGTTATTCCCTGCGGGATTTCACGATTACATGGCAGTCAATGGAGTGAAATCCCGCAGCGACGTGCGGAAAAGAAGTAACATGCAATTGTTTTTGCTGCGGGAATCCCGCAGCAAAACATGCAGCTGTCAAAATCCGCATAGTGTGCACAGCATTTTTCTTTCCCATAGGTTTTGCTGGTGGATCACTGCAGAGATGTTATGAACATAACATGCAGCAAAACCGCAGGAAATCCGTGGCAAAAACCGGCAAGTGCGCACAGGGCCTAAACACGCATTCTGTTTCCTATCATGTGTTTCCTTCCCCCTTTGCTTCCATATGTGTGCCTCCGTGGGTTTTCTGCCCTTTGAATTTATATTGTGCACATTCCAAAAAGAACAAGGAAAACCATTGCATGAACATGTATGTCCAAACTGGGCCATATATTGTGTTTTTCTTTGTCGCTCCATTGGGAGACCCAGACAATTGGGTGTATAGCTTCTGCCTCCGGAGGCCACACAAAGTATTACACTTTAAAAAGTGTAACCCCTCCCCTCTGCCTATACACCCTCCCGTGGATCACGGGCTCCTCAGTTTTATGCTTTGTGTGGAAGGAGGCACACATCCACTCATAATCTCATTTTAGTTATATCGGTTGGAAGAAAAGTGGGCCCCCACGGGGCCCCCGACATGTTCCCTTCTCACCCCACTAAGTCAGCGGTGCTGTTAAGGTTGAGGTACCCATTGTGGGTACAAAGGCAGGAGCCTCATGCCGTCTCCTTCACCATCCCTTAGCGGCTCTGGGAGAAGTGGGATCCTGAGCGGTCATCCAGTCACTGGGACCGTGCTCCCTCCGCAGCCCCTGTGGGAATCTGTCGGACAGGAGTTTATTTATCCTCAGGGACCGGGCCCTGCATCACTAAGGTACTCTGTATCCCCATGGGGGATGTGCATGGAGTGCCTTCATCCCGGACGCTGCAGCAGCTGCTTATTTGTGACGGCCGGCGGACTTCCGCGCCGACCGCGCCTGTTTGTCGGCCGCGGTATTAAATTTAGTCCCCGGCTTCAATTGCGGCCTAGTAGCAAAACTCCCGCCCCCGGGCCTGTCTATCAGGGATAAGGGCGGGACTGCCGACCTGACGTCGGCTGTGAGGGCCGGAGCATCCTGTATGTTTCCTTCCCCCCTCACTGATCACTGTGGGGACTCCAGATTCCCGCACTTTTCTAACGCCGCCCACGGCTCCACTCCTCCCCTGAGAGCTCCGGCAGCCATTTCTTTGGCATTCTGCCTGTGGAGGATTTCCTGGAAAGAGCTCTGCAACGCTGGGAGACCTAAGGCAGGGAATCTGGAGGACACACACTCCGCTTTTTAGCGGTCGGTAAGCCACACCGGTCACCCGGTGCTGGTCCCCTTAGGGTGCCGGAATAGATACTATATATATTTATATACCTCTGTTCGGTCGGGCTGTATACCCTTCCCATATACCCTCAGTGATCACTCTCCTAGGAGACAACAGCATGTCGTCCACAAGGAGCAAGGGTGCCAAGGCACAGGTTTATTTTGCCACCTGTACCTCTTGTGCGGCTAAGTTACCTGCGGGTTCCACCTACCCTCACTGTGAGCAATGCTCAACCCCTGTTTTGCTTCCGCAACCGGAGCCTCGGTCACTAGTGGGCCCCTCGGCTCAGGTAGAACCCCTTGCTCCCCCTGTCCAGGCGGCAGGGACAGAGTTTACAGTTTTTGCTGAAAAACTCTCTGAGTCACTCTCACAATCCATGGCTCAGTCTATGGACAAATCGTCTGCCAAGCTGCTTGAAGCTTTGCAGTCCAGACCGGTCCCTACACAGGCCCCGGGCCCTGTTGGATCTTCACCTCCAGGCCCCTCTCTGCCCGCGACGCAGCACGTTCCCAGGGGGGGCCCTAGGTCTCACGTGGAGGACTCCGGCCCGAACCACAGTCCCAGACCGGCTAAGCGGGCCCGCTGGGAATCTTCCCCAACTTCTTCACGCTGCTCGGGTTCCCAGCGGGAGGACTCTCTGGAGGACGAGGCGGACGTCGCTGCTCAGGGCTCTGACACTGACGTTGCCCTCAATCTTGATACACCTGAAGGGGACGCCATAGTAAATGATCTTATCTCGTCCATCAACCAGGTGTTAGATATCTCTCCCCCGCCGCCACCTGTAGAGGAGTCGACTTCTCAGCAGGAGAAACACCAGTTAAACGTACACGGAGTGCGTTTTTCGATCACTCTAACTTCAGAGATGCTGTCCAGAAGCCCAGAGCGGTTCCGGACAAGCGCTTTACTAAGCGCCTTACTGACACACGTTACCCCTTCCCTTCTGACGTTGTTAAGGGTTGGGCTCAATGTCCCAAGGTGGATCCCCCAGTCTCTAGATTGGCGGCTAGATCTGTGGTATCGGTTGCAGATGGATCATCGCTAAAGGATGCCACTGACAGGCAGATAGAGCTCCTGGTGAAATCCATCTATGAAGCCACGGGCGCGTCTTTTGCCCCGGCCTTTGCAGCCGTGTGGGCACTACAAGCTATCTCAGCTTGTCTGGCTGAGATTAATGCGGTTACACGTCATTCTGCTCCGCAGGTTGCGTCTTTGACTTCTCAGGCGTCAGCTTTTTCTTCCTACGCCATGAACGCAGTTTTAGACTCTGCTAGCCGTACAGCGGTGGCATCCGCTAACTCTGTGGCAGTCCGCAGGGCCATGTGGCTGCGTGAATGGAAGGCAGACTCGGCTTCCAAGAGGTTCTTAAGCGAGCCGATGCACTTTTTCAGGCGGTGAACGCTCTGAAGACAGTAGGAGTTGTGATCCCTGTTCCCCTCCAGGAACATGGTCGCGGCTTTTACTCCAACTTGTTTGTGGTGCCAAAGAAGGACGGCTCGTTCCGTCCCGTTCTGGACCTCAAACTACTCAACAGACATGTGAGCACCAGACGGTTTCGGATGGAATCTCTCCGCTCTGTCATCGCTTCGATGTCACAAGGAGACTTCCTAGCATCGATCGACATCAAGGATGCTTATCTCCATGTGCCGATCGCACCCGAACGCTTTTTGCGCTTCGCCATCGGGGACGACCACCTTCAGTTCGTGGCATTGCCTTTCGGCCTGGCGACAGCCCCACGGGTTTTCACCAAAGTCATGGCATCCGTCGTGGCGGTCCTACACTCTCAGGGCCACTCGGTGATTCCCTACCTAGACGATCTCCTAGTCAGGGCCCCTTCTCGGGTGGCGTGTCAACACAGCCTTACAGTCGCTCTGACGACTCTCCAGCAGTTCGGGTGGATCATCAACTTCCCAAAATCCAAGTTGACACCGACCCAATCACTGACTTACCTCGGGATGGAGTTTCATACACAGTCAGCGGTAGTCATGCTACCGCTGGACAAACAGCCTTCTCTGCAGGCAGGGGTGCAATCTCTTCTTCGGGGTCAGTCACACCCCTTGAGGCGCCTCATGCACTTCCTGGGGAAGATGGTGGCAGCGATGGAGGCAGTGCCCTTCGCGCAATTCCATCTGCGGCCACTCCAGTGGGACATTCTACGTAAAGGGGACAGGAGGTCGACTTCACTTGACAGAAACGTCTCTCTTTCCCTTGCAACCAAGACGTCACTTCAGTGGTGGCTCCTTCCCAACTCTCTGTCGCGGGGAAAATCCTTCCTACCCCCCACCTGGGCTGTGGTCACGACGGACGCGAGCCTGTCAGGGTGGGGGGCGGTTTTTCTCCACCACAGGGCTCGGGGAACCTGGACTCCGATAGAGTCATCCCTTCAGATCAATATTCTGGAGATAAGGGCAGTGTATCTAGCCCTATTGGTCTTTCATCGGTGGCTGGAGGGCAGGCAGATCCGGATCCAGTCGGACAACGCCACGGCCGTCGCATACATCAACCACCAAGGCGGCACTCGCAGTCGTCAAGCCTTCCAGGAAGTCCGACGAATTCTGCAGTGGGTGGAAGCCAGAGCTTCCACCATCTCCGCAGTTCACATCCCGGGCGTAGAAAACTGGGAAGCAATTTTCTCAGCCGACAGGGCATGGACGCGGGGGAATGGTCTCTTCACCCAGACGTGTTTCGAGAGATCTGTCGCCGCTGGGGAACGCCGGACGTCGATCTCATGGCGTCACGGCACAACAACAAAGTCCCGGCATTCATGGCCCGGTCTCAAGATCACAGAGCTCTGGCGGCGGACGCATTAGTTCAGGATTGGTCGCAGTTTCGACTGCCCTATGTATTTCCTCCTCTGGCGATGCTGCCCAGAGTGCTGCGCAAACTCAGGTCCGACTGTCGTCGCGCCATTCTCGTCGCTCCAGATTGGCCGAGGCGGTCGTGGTACCCGGATCTGTGACATCTCACGGTGGGTCAACCGTGGGCGCTCCCAGACCGCCCAGACTTGCTATCTCAAGGGCCATTTTTCCATCTGAATTCTGCGGCCCTCAACCTGACTGTGTGGCCATTGAGTCCTGGCTCCTGGCGTCCTCAGGGTTATCTCAGGATGTCATCGCCACTATGAGACAGGCCAGGAAGCCAACGTCCGCCAAGATCTATCACAGGTCTTGGAGGATCTTCTTATCCTGGTGCTCTGATAAGGGTTGTACTCCCTGGCCCTTTGCCTTACCCACTTTTCTTTCATTCCTTCAATCCGGAATGGACAAGGGTTTGTCTCTCGGCTCTCTCAAGGGACAAGTATCGGCGCTTTCCGTATTTCTTTGTCGCTCCATTGGGAGACCCAGACAATTGGGTGTATAGCTACTGCCTCCGGAGGCCACACAAAGTATTACACTTTAAAAAGTGTAACCCCTCCCCTCTGCCTATACACCCTCCCGTGCATCATGGGCCCATCAGTTTTTTGCTTTGTGTTGAAGGAGGCACACATGCACACAATCCTCCACATTTTAGTCAGCAGCAGCTGCTGACTATTTCGGATGGAAGAAAAGAGGGCCCCTAAGGGCCCCCGGCATGCTCCCTTCTCACCCCACTGAGTCGGCGGTGTTGTTAAGGTTGAGGTACCCATTGCGGGTACAAAGGCAGGAGCCACATGCCGTTTTCCTTCCCCATCCCTTAGGGGCTCTGGGTGAAGTGGGATCCTAACCGGTCATCCAGGCACTGGGACCGGGCTCCCTCCGCAGCCCCTGGTGGTATCTGCCAGACAGGAGACTGAGTATCGTCAGGGACAAGGCCCTGCAACTACAGGTACTCTGTGTCCCCTTTGGGACGGTGCATGGAGCACCTGGGCCTCAGACGCTGCAGCGCCTGCAGTGTGGATTTTTGTCCGGGACTACTTCGCCGACCGTGCCTGCTTGCCGGCCGCGGTTTTTACTTTAGTCCCCGGCTTTTGCGGCCTAGTACATTAAACGCCCGCCCCCGGGCCTGCCAGTCAGGGGCAAGGGCGGGACGGTCGGTCTGACGCCGACAGTGAGGGCTGGAGCACACATTGCTGTCCTCCTCCCCCCTCACTAATCCCTATGGGCCACCAGTTCCCGCACTTTTGTAAGTTACGCCCACGGCTCCCTCCTCCCCTGTGAACGCCGACAGCCATGTTTTAACACATCCTGCCAGTGGAGGACTTCTGGCTGCAGCTCTGGGAGACCCGAGGCAGGGAATCTGGTGGCCACACACCGCTGGAGCGGTTGGTAAGCCACACCGATTACCGGTGCTGGTCCCCCTAGGGTGCTGAACTGAATATAGATACATTATATTTGTATACTTTTTCCGGTTCAGCTGTACTATTCACTTGTGGCTATATACCCTCAGTGATCACGCTCCTGGGAGACAACAGCATGTCGTTCACAAGGAGCAAGGGGGCCAAGGCACAGGGTTATTTTGCTACCTGTACCTCTTGTGCGGCTATGTTACCTGCAGGTTCCACCTACCCTCACTGTGAGCAATGCTCGGCCCCTGTGGCACTCGCTCAGCCGGAGCCTGAGGCACTAGGGGGTCCCTCGGCCCAGGTAGAACCGCCGGCCTCCCCTGTCCAGATGGCAGGGACAGAGTTTGCTGTTTTAGCCGACAAACCCTCTGAGTCACTTTCTCATTCCATGACTCAGTCTATGGATAAATGGTCTGCTAAGTTTCTAGAGGTTTTGCAGTCCAGACCGGCCCTTACACAGGCCCTGGGCACTGCGGGATCACCCCCAGGCACCTCTCGGTCTGCGACTAAGCGTGTTCCTGGTGTGGCCTCTAGTTATTACGTGCAGGACTCCGGCACGGACCGCAGTCCCAGACCAGCTAAGCGGGCTCGCTTAGAATCTTCCCCGACTTCATCACGCAGTTCGGGGTCTCAGCTGGAGGATTCTCTAGAGGAGGAGGCGGAGGTCGCAGCTCAGGACTCTGACCCTGACGTTGCTCTCAATCTGGATACACCTGAAGGGGACGCCATAGTAAATGACCTTATAGCGTCCATCAACCAGGTGCTAGATCTGTCTCCCCCATCTCCGCCTACAGAGGATGCGGCTTCACAACAGGAGAAACACCAGTTTAGGTTTCCTAAACGTACCCGGAGTGCTTTCTTCGATCACTCTAACTTTAGAGATGCTGTCCAGAAGCACAGGGCTTTCCCGGACAAGCGATTTACTAAACGCCTTAATGACACACGTTACCCCTTCCCCGCTGACGTGGTTAAGGGTTGGGCTCAGTGTCCCAAGGTGGATCCTCCAGTCTCTAGACTGGCGGCTAGATCCGTAGTAGCAGTGGCTGACGGTGCATCGCTCAAGGATGCCACGGACAGGCAGATAGAGCTCCTACTGAAATCCATCTATGAAGCCATAGGCGCGTCTTTTGCCCCAGCCTTTGCAGCTGTGTGGGCACTCCAGGCTATCTCAGCTTGTCTGTCTGAGATTAATGCGGTCACCCGTACCGCTGCGCCACAAGTAACATCTTTGACTTCTCAGGCGTCAGTATTTGCATCCTACGCCATGAATGCGGTCCTGGACTCGGCTAGCCGTACAGGGGTAGCATCCGCCAATTCTGTGGCAGTCCGCAGAGCCATGTGGCTACGCGAATGGAAGGCAGACTCTGCTTCCAAAAAGTTCTTGACCGGTTTGCCTTTTTCTGGCGACCGACTGTTTGGCGAGCGATTGGATGAAATTATTAAGCAATCCAAGGGAAAGGACTCGTCCTTACCCCAACCCAAACCAAACAGACCTCAGCAACGGAAAGTTCAAGCGAGGTTTCGGTCCTTTCGGCCCTCAGCCAGATCCCAACCCTCCTCGTCCAACAGGCCACAGAAGAGCCAGAGGAACTCTTCTGCATGGCGGTCTAAGTCACGTCCTCCAAAGACCACCGGAGGCACCGTCTCCAAGGCGGCCTCCTCATGACTTTCGGCCGCCCCAAACCGCATCCTCGGTCGGTGGCAGGCTCTCCCGCTTTTGCGACGCCTGGTGGCCACATGTCCAAGACCGATGGGTGAGAGACATTCTGTCTCACGGTTACAGGATAGAGTTCAGCTCTCGTCCTCCGACTCGTTTTTTCAGAACATCTCCGCCCCCCGAGCGGACCGTTGCGCTTTTTCAGGCGGTGGACACTCTGAAAACAGAAGGAGTGGTGATCCCCGTTCCCCTTCAGGAACGCGGTCGCGGTTTTTACTCCAATCTGTTCGTGGTGCCAAAAAAGGACGGCTCATTCCGTCCCGTTTTGGACCTCAAATTGCTCAACAGACATGTGACAACCAGGCGGTTTCGCATGGAATCCCTCCGATCTGTCATCGCTTCGATGTCCCAAGGAGACTTCCTAGCATCAATCGACATCAAAGATGCCTATCTCCATGTGCCGATCGCTCAAGAGCATCAACGCTTCCTGCGTTTCGCCATCGGGGACGAACACCTTCAGTTTGTGGCATTGCCTTTCGGCCTGGCGACAGCCCCTCGGGTCTTCACCAAGGTCATGGCATCCGTCGTAGCGATCCTACACTCTCAGGGCCACTCGGTGATCCCTTACCTAGACGATCTCCTAGTCAAGGCACCCTCACGGGTGGCTTGTCAACACAGTCTGACCGTTGCTCTGGAGACTCTCCAGAGGTTCGGGTGGATCATCAATTTTCCAAAGTCAAAATTGTCTCCGACCCAGTCACTGACGTACCTCGGGATGGAGTTTCATACTCTGTCAGCGATGGTCAAGCTGCCGCTGGACAAACAGCGGTCGCTGCAGACAGGGGTGCAATCCCTTCTTCGGGCCCAGTCGCACCCCTTGAGGCGCCTCATGCACTTCCTGGGGAAGATGGTGGCAGCAATGGAGGCAGTTCCATTTGCGCAATTTCATCTGCGTCCTCTCCAATGGGACATTCTCCGCAAATGGGACAAGAGGCCGACGTCCTTAGACAGGAACGTCTCTCTGTCTCTGGAAGCCAAGACCTCGCTTCAGTGGTGGCTTCTCCCCACTTCTCTGTCGAAAGGAAAATCCTTTCTGCCCCCATCCTGGGCTGTGGTCACGACGGACGCGAGTCTGTCAGGATGGGGAGCGGTTTTTCTCCACCACAAGGCTCAGGGAACCTGGACTCCGACAGAGTCCTCCCTTCAGATCAATGTTCTGGAGATAAGGGCAGTGTATCTAGCCCTCAAGGCGTTCCATCGGTGGCTCGAGGGCAGGCAGATCCGCATACAGTCGGACAACGCCACGGCGGTTGCGTACATCAACCACCAGGGCGGCACTCGCAGTCGTCAAGCCTTCCAAGAAATCCGGCGGATTCTGCTGTGGGCGGAGGCCACAGCCTCCACCATCTCCGCGGTTCACATTCCGGGCGTAGAAAACTGGGAAGCAGACTTCCTCAGTCGCCAGGGCATGGACGCGGGGGAATGGTCTCTCCACCTGGACGTGTTTCAAGAGATCTGTTGCCGCTGGGGAACGCCGGACGTCGATCTCATGGCGTCTCGGCACAACAACAAGGTCCCGGCATTCATGGCACGGTCTCAGGACCACAGAGCTCTGGCGGCGGACGCCTTAGTTCAGGATTGGTCGCAGTTTCAACTGCCTTATGTATTCCCTCCTCTGGCAATGCTGCCCAGAGTGTTGCGCAAGATCAGGTCCGACTGCCGCCGCGCCATCCTCGTCGCTCCAGATTGGCCGAGGCGGTCGTGGTACCCGGATCTGTGGCATCTCACGGTGGGGCAACCGTGGGCGCTCCCAGACCGACCAGACTTGCTATCTCAAGGGCCATTTTTCCATCTGAATTCTGCGGCCCTCAACCTGACTGTGTGGCCATTGAGTCCTGGCTCTTAGCGTCCTCAGGGTTGTCTCAAGATGTCATTGCCACTATGAGACAGGCCAGGAAACCAACGTCAGCCAAGATCTATCACAGAACTTGGAGGATCTTCTTAGCCTGGTGCTCTGAGAGGGGGTTTATCCCCTGGCCGTTTGCCTTACCCAGGTTTCTTTCCTTCCTTCAATCGGGATTGGACAAGGGTTTGTCTCTCGGCTCTCTCAAAGGTCAAGTCTTGGCGCTTTCCGTGTTTTTTCAAAAGCGTCTAGCCAGGCTTCCGCAGGTCCGCACGTTCCTGCAGGGAGTTTGCCACATAGTCCCACCTTACAAGCGTCCGCTGGAACCCTGGGATCTCAACATGGTTCTACGGGCTCTTCAAAAACCACCTTTCTTTGTCGCTCCATTGGGAGACCCAGACAATTGGGTGTATAGCTACTGCCTCCGGAGGCCACACAAAGTATTACACTTAAAAGTGTAAACCCCTCCCCTCTGCTATACACCCTCCCGTGCATCACGGGCTCCTCAGTTTTTATGCTTTGTGCGAAGGAGGCACACATCCACGCAAGCTCCACAATTTGGTCAGCAGCAGCTGCTGACTATATCGGATGGAAGAAAAGAGGGCCCATAACAGGGCCCCCAGCATGCTCCCTTCTCACCCCACTGTGTCGGCGGTGCTGTTAAGGTTGAGGTACCCATTGCGGGTACACAGGCAGGAGCCACATGCTGTTTTCCTTCCCCATCCCTTATGGGCTCTGGGTGAAGTGGGATCCTATCCGGTCATCCAGGCACTGGGACCGGCCTCCCTCCGCAGCCCCTGTGGGATTCTGCCGGACAGGAGACGGAGTATCATCAGGGACAGGGCCCTGCATCTACAGGTACTCTGTGTCCCCTTGGGGACGGTGCTTAGAGCACCTTGGCCTCAGACGCTGCAGCGCCTGAGGTGATTCGTATGACGCCGGGACTACCGCGCCGACCGCGCCTGCCTGCCGGCCGCGGTTTTTAACTTTAGTCCCCGGCTTTTGCGGCCTAGTGCCTTTTCACTCCCGCCCCCGGCCCTGCCAGTCAGGGGGAAGGGCGGGACGGTCGGTCTAACGCCGACAGTGAGAGCTGGAGCACACTTGCTGTCCTCCGTCCCCCTCACTAAGCACTCTACGGCACAGAGGTACTCAGTGTCCCCTTGGGGACGGTGCATGGAGCACCTTGGCAGATTGGCAGCGACTGCGGGGTTGGTACGGTACTACCGCGCCGACCGCGCCTGCCGGCCGGCCGCGGTGTTTAACTTTAGCAACCGGCTTTCGCGGCCTAGTGCCTTAAACTCCCGCCCCCGGACCTGCCAGTCAGGGGGAAGGGCGGGACAGTCGGGCTGACGCCGACAGTGAGGGCCGGAGCACACTTCGCTGTCCTCCGCCCCCCTCACTAATCACGCTACGGAGCTGATCCCCGCAAGGTACTCAGTGTCCCCTTGGGGACGGTGCAGAGAGCACCTTGGCCTCAGACTTGGCGACTACCGCGCCGACCGCGCCTGCTTGCCGGCCGCGGTTTGTAACTTTAGCTCCCGGCTTTTGCGGCCTAGCGCCTTAAACTCCCGCCCCGGCCCTGCCAGTCAGGGGGAAGGGCGGGACGGTCAGTCGGAGGCTGACAGTAAGGGCTGGAGCACACTCGGCTGTCCTCCGCCCCCCTCACGTTTCACTCGGGGCACCAGATTCCCGCACTTTCGGGGTTACGCCCACGGCTCCCCCCTCCACTGTATACGCCGACAGCCATGTTTTTAAGCAGCACATACTGCTTCAGGGTCGGTACGCCAGGGGGCTTCTTCTCGGTGCTGGGCCCCCTAGAGTGCTGAACTGTATATATGGATATAAATGTTTGTATGCAGTTTCACAGTTCGACTGTACACTGTGAGCATTGCTCGTCACTATCCATGGCTCAGGCTATGGACAAATGGTCTGCTAAGAGACTAGGAGTTTACAGTCCAGACCGGCCCCTTACACAGGCCCCGGGCACTGCGGGATCACCCCAGGCCTCTATCGGTCTGCAACGAAGCGTGCTCCTGGGGTGGCCTCTAGTTATTACAGGTGGACTCCAGCACGAACCGCAGTCCCAGTCCGGCTAAGCAGCCTTGCTTAGAATCTTCCCCCGACTTCATCAAGGGTCTCAGCTTGAGGACTCTCTAGAGGATGGGGCGGAGGTCGCAACCCAGGACTCTGTCCGGAAGTGGCTCTCAAGGCTTCACAGATGCTGTCCAGAAGCACACCTTCCCGGACAAGCGTTTTACTGAACGCCTTATAACACACGTTGTCCCTTCCCCTCTGACGTTGTTAAGGGTTGGCCTCAGTGTCACAAGGTGCCCTCCAGTCCCTTGAGTGGCGGCTAGATCAGTAGTAGCAGTGGCTGACGGTTCCACGCTCAAGAATGACAAGGACAGACAGATAGAACTCCTAATGAGATCCATCTATGAAGCCATAGGCGCGTCCGTTGCCCCAGCCTTTGCAGGGGTGGGCACTCCAGGCTATCTCAGCTGATCTGTCTGAGATTAATGCGGTCATACTCTGCTCCGCAATTAGCGTCTTTGACGTCTCAGGCGGTGGTATTTTCATCCTCCGCCGTGCATGCTGTCCTGGATTCGGCCAGCCGCACAGCGGTAGCATCCGCCTCTCTGGTGGCAGTCCGCAAGGACTCGTGCCTACCCAGCCCAAACCAAAGGGACCTCAGCACCCTCAGCTAGGTCCAATTCCTCATCGTCCAACGGGCCACAGAAGAGCCAGAGAACCTCTTCTGCATGGCGGTCCAGGTCAGGGGAGTGGTCCTCACATGTCCAAGACCGATGAAGGAGACATTCTGTCTTACGGTCACAGGATAGAGCTCAGTTCTCGTCCTCCGACTCGTTTCTTCAGAGCATCTCCGTCCCCCGAGGCAGGAGGAGTTGCGATCCTCGTTCCCCTTCAAGAACGTAGTCGCGGCTTTTTACTCCAGCTTGTTCGTGGTACCAGATAGGACGGATCACTCCGCCCCGTTCTGGACTTCACTCTGCTCAACGGACAGAGAACCTGACGGTTCCGGAAGGAATCTCTCCGCTTTGCCATCGCCTTGATGGCCCAAGGAGACTTCCTAGCATCAATCGACATCAGGGATGCCTATCTCCACGTGCCGATTGCACCAGAGCATCAGCGCTTCCTGCGATTCGCCATAGGGGACGAACACCTTCAATTCGTGGCACTAACTTTCGGCCTGGCGACAGCCCCACGGGTCTTCACCAAGGTCATGCCAATGGTGGTAGCAGTCCTACACTCTCAGGGACACTCGGTGATCCCTTACTTAGACAATCTGCTGGTCAAGGCCCCCTCTCGGGTGGCATGCCAACACAGCCTGAACATTGCTCTGGAGACTCTCCAGAGATTCGGGTGGATCCTCAATTTCCCAAAGTCAAAATTGACACCGGCCCAATCACTGGCATATCTCGGATGGAGTTTCCTACTCTCTCAGCGATAGTGAAGCTTCCGCTGGACAAACAGCGTTCACTACAGACAGGGGTGCAATCGCTCCTTCGAGCCCAGTCACACCCTTTGAGGCGCCTCATGCACTTCCTAGGGAAGTTGGTGGCAGCAATGGAGGCAGTTCCGTTTGCGCAGTTTCATTTGCGTCCACTTCAATGGGACATTCTCCGCAAATGGGACAGGAAGTCGACGTCCCTCGACAGGAACGTTTCCCTTTCTCGGGCAGCCAAGGCCTCCCTTCAGTGGTGGCTTCTTCCCACTTCTTGTCGAAGGGAAAATCCTTTCTGCCCCCATCCAGGGCTGTGGTCACGGCGGACGCGAGTCTGTCAGGGAGTCTTCCTCCGTCACAGGGCTCAGGGTACATGGACTCAGCCAGAGTCCCCCCTCCAGATCAATGTTCTGGAGGTAAGGGCAGTGTATCTAGCCCTAAAGGCGTTCCAGCCATGGCTGGAAGGCAGGCAGATCCGAATTCAGTCGGACAACGCCACGGCGGTGGCATACATCAACCACCAAGGCGGCACACGCAGTCGGCAAGCCTTCCAGGAAGTCCGGCGGATTCTGCTGTGGGTGGAAGCCACAGCCTCCACCATCTCCGCAGTTCACATCCCGGGCATAGAAAACTGGGAAGCAGTCTTTCTCAGTCGCCAGGGCATGGACGCAGGGGAATGGTCTCTTCACCCGGACGTGTTTCAAGAGATTTGTTGCCGCTGGGGGAAGCCGGACGTCGACCTAATGGCGTCCCGGCACAACAACAAGGTCCCGGCATTCATGGCACGTTCTCAAGATCACAGAGCTCTGGCGGCAGACGCGTTAGTTCAGGATTGGTCGCAGTTTCAACTGCCTTATGTATTTCCTCCTCTGGCGATGCTGCCCAGAGTGTTACGCAAGATCAGATCCGACTGCCGCCGCGCCATCCTCGTCGCTCCAGACTGGCCGAGGAGGTCGTGGTACCCGGATCTGTGGCATCTCACGGTAGGCCAACCGTGGACACTACCAGACCGGCCAGACTTGCTGTCTCAAGGGCATTTTTCCATCTGAATTCTGCGGCCCTCAACCTGACTGCGTGGCCATTGAGTCCTGGATCCTTGCGTCTTCAGGGTTATCTCAAGAGGTCATTGCCACTATGAGACAGGCCAGGAAACCAACGTCCGCCAAGATCTACCACAGGACGTGGAAGATCTTCTTATCCTGGTGCTCTGATCAGGGTTTTTACTCTCTGGCCATTCGCCTTGCCCACTTTTCTGTCCTTTCTTCAATCCGGAATGGAAAAGGGGTTGTCTCTCGGTTCACTTAAGGGACAAGTTTCGGCGCTTTCTGTGTTTTTTCAAAAGCGTCTAGCCAGGCTTCCTCAGGTACGCACGTTCCTGCAGGGGGTTTGCCACATAGTCCCTCCTTACAAGCGTCAGCTAGAACCCTGGGATCTGAACAGGGTGATACCGGCTCTTCAGAAACCACCCTTCGAGCCAATGAAGGATATTTCTCTTTCACGCCTTTCGCAGAAGGTGGTCTTCCTAGTGGCAGTCACGTCACTCCGCAGAGTGTCTGACATAGCAGCGCTGTCATGCAAAGCCCCCCTTCCTGGTGTTTCACCAGGACAAGGTGGTTCTGCGTCCGGTTCCGGAATTTCTCCCGAAGGTGGTATCCTCTTTTCATCTCAATCAGGATATCTTCTTACCTTCTTTTTGTCCTCATCCAGTTCACCAACGTGAAAAGGATTTGCACTTGTTAGATCTGGTGAGAGCACTCAGACTCTACATTTCTCGTACGGCGCCACTGCGCCGCTCTGATGCGCTCTTTGTCCTTGTCGCTGGCCAGCGTAAGGGGTCGCAGGCTTCCAAGTCAACCTTGGCTCGGTGGATCAAGGAACCGATTTTTGAAGCCTACCGTTCTTCTGGGCTTCTGATTCCTTCAGGGCTGAAAGCCCATTCTACCAGAGCCGTGGGTGCGTCCTGGGCATTGCGGCACCAGGCTACGGCTCAGCAGGTGTGTCAGGCGGCTACCTGGTCGAGTCTGCACATTTTCACGAAACACTATCAGGTGCATGCCTATGCTTCGGCAGATGCCAGCCTAGGTAGGCGAGTCCTTCAGGCGGCGGTTGCCCACCTGTAAGAGGGGGCCGTTATTTCGGCTCTTTTTATCGAGGTATTCTTTTACCCACCCAGGGACTGCTTTTGGACGTCCCAATTGTCTGGGTCTCCCAATGGAGCGACAAAGAAGAAGGGAATTTTGTTTACTTACCGTAAATTCCTTTTCTTCTAGCTCCTATTGGGAGACCCAGCACCCGCCCCTGTTCCCTTCGGGCTGTTTGTTCTTTTGTGTACACATGTTGTTCATGTTGAATTGTTCTTTTGGTTCATGGTTTCAGTTCTCCGAACATCCTTCGGATTGAATTTACCTTAGACCAATTTATAAGTTTCCTCCTTCCTGCTTTGGCACCAAAACTGATGGGCCCGTGATGCACGGGAGGGTGTATAGGCAGAGGGGAGGGGTTACACTTTTTAAAGTGTAATACTTTGTGTGGCCTCCGGAGGCAGTAGCTATACACCCAATTGTCTGGGTCTCCCAATAGGAGCTAGAAGAAAAGGAATTTACGGTAAGTAAACAAAATTCCCTTCTTTTTCAAAAGCGTCTAGCCAGGCTTCCGCAGGTCCGCACGTTCCTGAAGGGAGTTTGCCACATAGTCCCACCTTACAAGCGTCCGCTGGAACCCTGGGACCTTAACAGGGTGCTGACGGCTCTTCAGAAACCACCTTTCGAGCCGCTGCAGGAGGTCTCTTTATCACGTCTTTCGCAGAAGGTGGCATTTCTAGTGGCAGTTACATCGCTCCGTAGAGTGTCGGAGCTGGCAGCGCTGTCATGCAAAGCCCCCTTCCTGGTTTTTCACCAGGATAAGGTGGTTCTGCGACCTGTTCCGGAATTTCTCCCTAAGGTGGTATTCTCTTTTCATCTCAATCAGGATATCTCCTTACCTTCATTTTGCCCTCATCCAGTTCACCAATGTGAAAAGGATTTGCACTCGTTAGATTTAGTGAGAGCACTCCGGCTCTACGTGTCTCGCACGGCGCCCCTGCGCCGTTCAGATGCGCTCTTTGTCCTTGTCGCTGGCCAGCGTAAGGGTTCGCAGGCTTCCAAGTCAACTTTGGCTCGATGGATCAAGGAACCGATTCTTGAAGCCTACCGTTCTTCTGGGCTTCCACTTCCCCCAGGGTTGAAAGCCCATTCTACCAGAGCCGTGGGTGCGTCCTGGGCATTGCGGCACCGGGCTACGGCTCAGCAGGTGTGTCAGGCAGCTACCTGGTCTAACACTACTTGGTACCGTTTTACTGGCCAAGAAAGAAGTGAATCAATATGATTTTCCATCAATTATTTATTTTATTATCAATAAATTCAAACCATTATAATATCAAACAAGAGAGCCGCCAGGGGGACACATGGTTCCAGAATGTGGATAAATAAACATCCTGCTCATTATGACACTGTACAATATCCGCACTATGCATAGGGATATCAATATTAAATATCAAATATCATCACCTATTCTGTTATCGTACTGTGTTCCAGACTATAGGTACATAAACATCCTACTCATTATGACTGTACAACATCCATGTATAGAAACATCAATATTAAATATTAAATCATACCATCACCCATTCTGCTACCATGCTGTGTCACACATCACGGGACATAAGGTCTATTTATTATTGTTACTACTAAGGGTAGTGGATATAGCTACCAATACCAGGAGGGTATATACCCCTTATCCAATATTCCACCAAATTTACCTAGGCCCCTATGGGTATTCCCATCATGTGAGAAACACGCCTGGCAGCAGAAAAGGTTTCATCCGATCCAATAAGTATAACACAGCACCAATCACTGAATATAGACTGCAAACAGTTGTTATTATAGAAAAATAAACATCCTACTTATTATGACACTGTACAGTATCCATACCATGTGTAGGAATATCAATATTAAATATTAGATCATACCATCACCCATTCTGTTACCTGCTGTGTCACACATCACGGGAAATATGGTCTATTTATTGTTACTACTAAGGGCAGTGGATATAGGTTCAAATTCCGGATGGGTATATGAACCCCTTATCCAATATTCCACCACATTTTCTTAAGCCCTTATGGGTATTCCCAACATGTGAAACACGCCCGGCAACAGAAGAGGTTTCATCTAATCCAATAGGTATAACACAGCACCAATCCCTAAACATAGATTACAAACAATTGTTACCATCAAAAGCAGCGTTTACTTACATTAAACGGTATATTATCTGGCCATGTGCCCCTCCACCCTTAACGCACGTTTCGCCTCACGCTTTGTCAAAAGAGGGCGTGTCAAGGTGGGGAAACCTTCGTGCTTATATATTAACAACCCCCCAATAGTTGTGCCCTGTAATATACCGTTTAATGTAAGTAAACGCTGCTTTTGATGGTAACAATTGTTTGTAATCTATGTTTAGGGATTGGTGCTGTGTTATACCTATTGGATTAGATGAAACCTCTTCTGTTGCCGGGCGTGTTTCACATGTTGGGAATACCCATAAGGGCTTAAGAAAATGTGGTGGAATATTGGATAAGGGGTTCATATACCCATCCGGAATTTGAACCTATATCCACTGCCCTTAGTAGTAACAATAAATAGACCATATTTCCCGTGATGTGTGACACAGCAGGTAACAGAATGGGTGATGGTATGATCTAATATTTAATATTGATATTCCTACACATGGTATGGATACTGTACAGTGTCATAATAAGTAGGATGTTTATTTTTCTATAATAACAACTGTTTGCAGTCTATATTCAGTGATTGGTGCTGTGTTATACTTATTGGATCGGATGAAACCTTTTCTGCTGCCAGGCGTGTTTCTCACATGATGGGAATACCCATAGGGGCCTAGGTAAATTTGGTGGAATATTGGATAAGGGGTATATACCCTCCTGGTATTGGTAGCTATATCCACTACCCTTAGTAGTAACAATAATAAATAGACCTTATGTCCCGTGATGTGTGACACAGCATGGTAGCAGAATGGGTGATGGTATGATTTAATATTTAATATTGATGTTTCTATACATGGATGTTGTACAGTCATAATGAGTAGGATGTTTATGTACCTATAGTCTGGAACACAGTACGATAACAGAATAGGTGATGATATTTGATATTTAATATTGATATCCCTATGCATAGTGCGGATATTGTACAGTGTCATAATGAGCAGGATGTTTATTTATCCACATTCTGGAACCATGTGTCCCCCTGGCGGCTCTCTTGTTTGATATTATAATGGTTTGAATTTATTGATAATAAAATAAATAATTGATGGAAAATCATATTGATTCACTTCTTTCTTGGCCAGTAAAACGGTACCAAGTAGTGTTGGTTCAGTGTAACTGAAGTGTGTATAGTAATTGGACTTGGGTAAAACTAGCTACCTGGTCTAGTCTGCACACTTTCACGAAACACTATCAGGTGCATACCTATGCTTCGGCAGACGCCAGTCTAGGTAGGCGAGTACTTCAGACGGCGGTTGCCCACCTGTAAGAGGGGGTCGTTTTACGGCTCTTTTTATCGAGGTATTCTTTTGCCCACCCAGGGACTGCTTTTGGACGTCCCAATTGTCTGGGTCTCCCAATGGAGCGACAAAGAAGAAGGGAATTTTGTTTACTTACCGTAAATTCCTTTTCTTCTAGCTCCTATTGGGAGACCCAGCACCCGCCCCTGTTCCCTTCGGGCTGTTGTTCTTTTGTGTACACATGTTGTTCATGTTGAATTGTTCTTTTGGTTCATGGTTTGCAGTTCTCCGAACATCCTTCGGATTGAATTTACCTTAGACCAATTTATAAGTTTCCTCCTTCCTGCTGTTGCACCAAAACTGAGGAGCCCGTGATGCACGGGAGGGTGCATAGGCAGAGGGGAGGGGTTACACTTTTTAAAGTGTAATACTTTGTGTGGCCTCCGGAGGCAGAAGCTATACACCCAATTGTCTGGGTCTCCCAATAGGAGCTAGAAGAAAAGGAATTTACGGTAAGTAAACAAAATTCCCTTCTTTTTATCATAGTGCTCAGATGGCTGGTCTGTTATGTGAAGAGGAGGCTCAGGAGGTGGACAACGTCAAGTATATTGGATACTGCAAATACCACTATAACAAGATGGTGAGAGATCCGCAGGTACATGTCTCCACTTATTCTTACATTACTAGTTTATCTATCTGCACAGTAAAGTTAAAATTTAGTATAAAATGATTTACAAAATTGCTTTACTCGTAATCCCCTGATCAAATGTTAATGGCTTTATTCTTTAGTAGGACCTTTCCAGACCTACAACAGGATTATCTGTAATATTTCTAATTCCCCATGTCTTCATGGTTATCAATCCTCTATAGGCTGTTGGACTATCAAACTATCAGCAGCAGTAAATACCGCATTCACATTTCTGCAGTCAACAAGCAACACTTAGCATCCCATAATTCAATAAGACAGTTATTTTTCCTACATCAAAATGCAGATGCTAAGAAAAAGTTCTGTGCAGAACTGCTGGAATGGTTTCAGCTCGGAATTGTGAATACAAAATTAATATACAGGCTGTCAATCAGGGCCGCTATAAGACGAGTAAAGCAATGTCTTTAGAAAATTGCTCAACTTTATGTAGATTAAAGGGGTGTCTGGTCTAAATCCACAAATCTGCAGTCACGCACTGTGAGGATTCGCCAGTGTCAGAGCGTGAAACGGTGTTTTTGCGCCTACGAGTTTGCGCTATCCAAACTCCTGGCCAGAATTCGACTATATGGACTCTGCCTCGCTCAATGCACTTACATTGAGCAAGATCCCATCTAGTTGCTTTCTGGCCGGGAGCATGAATATCGAACACTCGTGGCCATGTGACCGCTGTTCCCGGCTTTGACACTGGTGAATCCTCACAGTGTACAGTCAGTACGATATGAGGATTAACAAGTCTGCAGTCACGTAGTGACTGCAGACTTGTGGATTTAGACTGGACAACCCCTTCTAATTTTACACAGTATGATGTAAAAGGGACTAAACATTTTTCATAGAATTTGCCAGAAGGTTTATGAATAATAACATCACCGGATAGGGGACTTTAAGACAAGTGCACCTTTTGTGGCTGTAGATTCATTAGGCATAAAAAGAAAAGTAATTTCTCTATCACTTCATTAAAGGTCACAGAAGACCATTGGTGTTTGCTTCTGCCACTATGCTTCTCACACTGTGCAAAAAAAGTTAGCTCCTCTGCAGTAGTATACACCCACCAACTGGCACAGAGATAATCAGTTTTACCTTAGAGTCAGTAGGAGGCAGACACGGGGCTGCTTTCAGCTCTGCTTCTACCTTAAATTTGTTGTCTTATTAATGATTTCCCTTTTTTTTCTGATTCAGCTTGTGATTGGGTACCAGAAGGGAGTTGTCACTCTGTTGACCCTCCCCCCAAGAGACCGAGAGCACTGTGTGGGGTTGCATCACTACTGTTGTCTCTTTGATCCATCCAGCAGGACCCTAACCCCCTAAAACATCAAGAGTGTTTGGGGCTCCCTGGTGGTCAGTCCTTTATCACCATTCCACTACCCTCTCACCTTTCAGAGTCTGATGTGCAGGGAGGGAAGACAAATCCAGTACCTTCCAGCTGCCCAAAAGACAGTGTCCGGAATGCCTGAAGACAGTCTTCCTCAGTGTACTCCAAATATGGATTCCAGGGCTTTCAGGACAGGTACTCCCTGCCCTTGGTCCTGAGCTATGGGGTGCCTCGATAAAGAAAAAGGCTTTTTATTTGTAGATAATTACAATAATAATCCTTTAAAGTTTTTATTTTTAAGATGGGACTGAGGTTTACCCCTTTCTGCTGTTAGCTCAATTCTCCACACTGCCCCAGTTCTGCCTTGCAGCCTGGCTCTCTAATTTAGGCCACTTTTTCATTGTGCCCTACTCCTGCGGTCAGGACATGCCCCAATCACTCAGCCAATCAGCCACGCCTGCGCTCCCTTCCTCATCCCCCCATTGCACTTTGCCTATCATAGCGCATCGCTCTCTCACGGCGCTTGGGCTCCCTGCACGCTTTTCATAGTTGCCTTGCCACCCCCTTTTTTCGGCGCCTACATTGCCTCCTGCTCGGCGCCATCTTCCGCTCCACGCTTTCTCTGCACCTGCAGCCTCTGTCCCCCTCCTGCAAGCTGGACTCCCAGCACCAGCAGTCCTTTCCTGCCCCAAAGCCACAGCCTTTTCAGCACTATAGGGATCCAATCTGCTGAATCAGGGTAAGGTCTGCCACCTAGGGGCAGCTCTTCCACAGCATCATTCCCTCTAGAACATAACTTCTTTCTATGCTTAACCTCAAGGAACCTTAATCCCACTCTCTGGCTCTTGTCCTTCACTTTGCCTGTTCCTCTTGCCACAAGACGTTTCCTTAGGATCAGGCCTCGGTCCTCTGCCCAAACTGTAGTCCACCCACCAAGCCAACCCCTCAGGAGCTCCCGAGTGGCCGCGGCTCTCTTGCAGTGAGTCGCTGACCTAACCAAGGTATCCTAGGCCTTGGTTTCGGTCATGGAATGGCTACCTAATCCAGCCATCGCCACAGGAGTCCAACTCGATTCACAGGGTGAGTTGAACTCCCCAGTTCCTCAACGCCGATTTAGCAGACCACTGGCAGGAGATCCAAGAAGCAAGTTCACACAAATTCTTCTTCAAGGTCTCCCATACCTTCATTCTTCCATGACGGCATCGTTTTCTCATTCTCCTTCCTCCAACACTGCTGTGGCTCAGGAGTCAAACCACTGATACGACTCCGATTCTGATCTAGAGTCCGATCAAATTTTTAAGCTTTGTTATATGGTGAATAATCTGATTATAGCCGTTAATCAGACCCTCAATGTTAAGGATGAGGATCCAGTTTAATCTCAACACTCCGTACTGTTCAAAAAGTTATGACTGCCTCCCGTTTTCGCTAACCATGAAGAATTCAACCAAATTTTTGCCAGGTAATGGGAGCATTTGGAAAAATGTTTCCAAAAACATAAACACATGGAAGTTCTATACCATTTGCATCTGATCTTTTTCAAAGATAGGCAGAGTCTCTTTTAGTGGATCCCCCAGTCTCCCGACTCTCCACTAACAAAATCCTTCCTCTGTGAAATGGGGCTTCCCTCAAAGACCCCTCTCACAGGCACACTGTGACTCTGGCATAGTCTGCCTTCAAGGCCGCGGGATCGGCTCTATCCACATGGGTCTCCGCCTGGGCCAAGATCCTTTGCCAGGGCATCTTGTCTGGGGCTCTCACCTCCGAACTGGTGGACCTAGTGGACCAAGTTGCCTACCCTGGATAGACGCTGACACTTGCTAAGCCCTTTCGGCCAGCAATATTGTCACAATCTGCAGAATCTTATGCCTGAAGGAGTGAAACGCAGACCCAGCATCTAAGAAGTCCCTCATCAGTCTCCCTTTCCAGGGTTCCTGACTTTTCAGAGGAAAACTGAACAAGATCATTTTGGATGCCACCGAGGGTAAAATCACCTCTTCCACAACAGAAGCTGAAATGCCCACCCCCCAAGAGACGTTTGTTTTCTTTTTGTTCCTTTCTCCAATTTTCATCCGGGCACAACAGTCACCAGGATAAGTCTTCAATCTGCCAAGAAAAAAGACAACCAAGCCTGCTCCCTCCTGGCGTCCTCGCAGGCATCAAGGCAAGCCTTTTAGATGCAACAGATTCTCTTCAGCATGACGGGGCGTGCCTACCCAGGAACCCTCTCTGGGTGGGTGGTCGGTCAACAACTTCTATTTCCGGACTAGTGACTCTCTGTAGTCAACGATGCTTGGGTTTGGGACATTGTTTCCTACGGCTACAAAATAGTTTACTACCTTTCCTCACTTTCGCTTTTTTGTATCCCCTCAAAGGATCCCTCTCTCATCCCAGGGTTTTTCACAGTCATTGTTCTCTCCTCAGGTCCGGTGTCGTCAATCCTTTTCCTTCTCATGAACGCTTGTCAGGTTTCTATTCAAACCTGTTTGTGGTCCCAAAGAAGGATCATTCCATCCTTCACCATCTTGAACATCAAGTTGTTAAACAGACGCCTCTAGCTCCGCCACTTCAGGATGGAGTCTCTCTGTTCAGTGATAGCCTCCATAGAGCCCAAGGAGTTTATATGTTTAGTGGACATTCAGGATGCCTATCTGCACATACCCATTTTTCCATCCCGCCAGTGATGCCTGAATTTCGCAGTTCAGGGCTCCCACTTTCAGTTCAGAGCACTGCCGTTTGCCCTATCCACAGCGCCCAGGGTTTTCACGAAGGTGATGGCAGCCATGATGGCTATTTTTCAGACCAAAGGCATCCCTTTCCTGGACAACATCCTAATTAAAGCACCACCTCCCTTAGCATGTCACAGATTACTCTGGATGCGCTTTCTTGTCTCAGCTGGATCATCAACAAAGCAAAGTCGTCTCTGATTCTGGCACAACGCATTATTTTTCTGGGAATTCTGTTTGACATTGCACGGACAAGAGTCTTTCTCCTCAAAAACAAATACTCTGCCACTGTAAGAGGAATTTGTCCTCTCAGACATCCATCTCCATGCTTTTCAATTCTGCATAAGCGTTCTGGGCAAGATGGTAGCCACAGTCGAAGCCATTCTATTTGCTCAGTTCCACACTCGCCCCCTTCAGATTTTTTTCTCCTATCAAGATGGGAAAGGTCTACTCACTCACTGGACCAGCCAATAGTACTTCCTTCTCTGATCAAGAAGCCCTTGAATGGTGGAGACCATGCCCCCTGATTCTTTGCTGAAAGATCCGAACGACAGACACCAGTCTCCTGAGTTGTCTTCCAGAACTTTACTGTACAATGGAATGCCCAGGAATCATCTCTTCTCATCAACATCCTGGAGCTCAGAGCAATCCTCCTGGCTCCTCTTCACAAGCAGGACCTTCTCTTCGGTCGTCCTATCCACATCCACTCTGACAACGCCATGGATGGGGCATACATCAGCCACCCAGGAGTAACTCGAAGCCGGCCTGTGATGTCAGAATTTTCTCAGATCCTGTCATGGGCCGAACGGAAGGGTCCAGCAATCTCCGCAGTCCACATGTGCCAAAAGGGCATCAGTGCTGGAGAATGGTCCCTGAACCTGTCAGTCTACAACCAGATGTGCCTCAGATAGGTACACACGATGTCAATTCAATAGCTTCCAGATTAACCCACAAAGTTCCCTAGTTGTGTCCAGATCTTACTCTAGTGTTCAACTCTGACGCTTTTGCGATTTTCCTGGTCCAAGTTCTCCCTGCTATATCTGTTTCCTCCTGTACCGCTGATCCCCCAGGCAGAAGGCTTCACTGTCATAGTCGTGGACACGGATTGGCCCAGAATACCTTGGTATGCAAAATAGCCTACTTTCTCGCAGACGTCCTGTGGAGACTCCCTGACCTCCCAGATGTCCTTTTGCAGGGTCCCTGCTTCCACTAGAATTCTCAGTCCCTCAATTTAACAGCAAGGCTGCTGAAGCCGCAGTTCTCAGTTCCTCTGGTCTCTCCGATCAGGTCATCCAGACCATGATCAAGGCGAGGAAGCCTTCTTCTTCTCACATATAGCATTGCACATGGAAGGCTTTCTTCTGCTGGTGTGAAACCAATCAGATTGCTCCCATGTTTCTTTCCTTATCTTCCCTGTTGTCCTTCCTACACTTGGGTCTTGATTCTGGCCTGTCTTTTAGCTCTCTCAATGGCCAGGTCTTGGTAGCCATCACGTCGATCAGGCTAGTGTCCAAACTTGCGTCTCTCTCCTGTCACTCCACCTATCTGGTCTGCCATCAGTGCACGGTGGTTCCTATTTTCAGTTCTATCCTTTCTCCCTAAGGTGGTTTGTTCCTTTCACTTTCATATTGTGGTTCCTTCGTTCTTTTTGTCTCCTGCTCACCCTTGGAAACAGTAGCTCCATAAGCTGGACGTTGTGAGAGCACTTTACCTCTACATTACCAGAATGGCTTCCTTCAGACGAATGGACTCTCTCTCTGTGATTCTGAACGGTCATTGCAGAGGACTTCCCACCTCCAGATCCACCATTGCCCGTTGGATGTGGTCTGCCATCTTGGAAGCATACTGGATAAAGGACAGAGCGCACCCACTCAAAGTCATGGCCCTCTTCACTCGCACAGTGGAGGCCTCTTGGGCTGTCTGTAACCAAGCCCCTGTCTCAGTTATGGAAGGCTGTTACCTGGTCTTCCATTCATTCCTTTACAAGATTCTACAAGGTTCACTCCTACGCCTCGTCAGATTGGAGTTTTGGTAGAAGGGTCCAACAGGCCGCCATGGTTTGAGATCAGACTTGAGGGTACTATCCTGTGCCCATCCTAAGGGACTGATTGAGGACGTCCCATGATTTTCTGTGTACCCCAATGAAGTGATAGAGAAAAGAAGATTTGGGTATTCATCGTAAAATCTTTCTTGGAGCCTTCATTGGGGGACACGGCACCCGCCTTTGTATTCAGTTGTTATATGTTTTACTGTTTAACTACATTTCTTCATTATGTTCTTACCTTACTGTTGCATCTCCTACTGCTTTCTCACTAACTGATTATCACCGTGCAGTGGGTGGTTGTATACTACTGGGGAAGAGCTAACTTCCAAGAAAGAGATTTTACTGTGAGTACCTAAAATCTTCTTATTTCATCCTTTTGCAAATGAGTTTGCAAATTCTTCAAGGGCAGTCCTAAACTTAGAAAGTGCTCAATTTAATGCTGCCCCCTTGTTTTTGATGGAAGAATCTACCATTTTGATATGCACTGACATTTCAGGCATGCACAATGCATTCTCCACTCAGCATATGCTCGTATTCTTCCTTCAGCGAGCAACAGCTTCACTGATGTACAACATGCTAGTAAGACTGCTGCCAATATCCGGGAAAGTACTGCTCATGTGATAGATTGGGAAAGCACAACAGATGCAGGTGAAACTAGTGGATGTTGGAGCAGTTGAGCTGTGAATCAAGGCCAAGGGGGCCGCATTTAGTGAGGAGTTACAGGACTGGAACAGCGCTTTCTTGCATGTGCATTTTCATAATAAAAATACATTTTCTTTACATTGCTAAATCGATCTGCAGCCAGACTGGTATGTCTTCTAGTTCCCTACTTGGTGCTATAGATGTTATAGTAGGCATGGTGTACCTGACAGGCTGATGATGCCAGTTCTGATAAACGATGGAAGTCTCAGGGGGTTGGGCTCTCGGCAATCATACATTTTTACATTAAATCTACAATACTATAAATAAAATATTACTAATGTTGCTGATGCTTTGTATTCAAACATAGTATATGATCTTTTTTTTTTCCCTGTACTCAGAAAGTCTCCCGCCTCCCTTGCCCTTTCATCCCAGGACGGTGTAGCCGGTCAGGTTCTCCTTCTATAGAGAAGCCTCTACTGTATCGTGAACGACAGAAAAGGGTATGTTTTTGGCCTGATTTGCTTGTTCAGTTTTTAATTGCTTGTGCTTAAGCTCTTACCTCGATGGAGGTAGAGTTTTTAAGACCGCACAATAGATATTAATCTCTTGTCAACTTATGAAATTATATTCATCATACATCGATAAAGAATGTATGAAACAATCTCAGGAGCTGAGCCTGGTTTATACAAAGTAGATGCCAGCTGTTTTATATAGCAAGCATCTGCCTTTAAATGCAGCGACCCAAGCATTTGTGTATCACTGTAGTTTAACCATTTAAATGTTGACTGTCAATCTTTGACAGTGGCATTTAAATGACATCAGTGATCAAGCCTGCTGAACACCTCTGTTGCTGCCATCTTGGTCCTCTAATGAAGCTAAGCACCATAGGAGAGGTGAGAGTTCCTTATATATTGCAATACTGTAGTATTGTAATATAATAATAATAATAATAATTTATTCATTTATATAGCGCTATTAATTCCATAGCGCTTTACATACTTTACATACATTGTAATATATAGTATCAGGTTCAAGTCTCCTAATTCTACTATAAAATAGAGTAAAATGTCAGCTTTCTGTCTATGCACAGTGTAAGCAGAAAACTGTCAATGTTGTTGGCGGAGTTATACAAGGCTCATTATTGAGAAGACTAGCAGAGCTGCAGCAGATAAGTGATTTTATCAAAACTACAGCAAGGGGCCCAGTAAAAAAAAGTAAGAGTCTGTCCTTATTTAATGTTGTAGTCAGGTTATGTAACTGGAGATAAACTTAAAATTAGAATTGTTTCTACTATACATTACATTTTTGAAGTACTGCTCTTAGCTAACTGTTGGGCCCCTTTGCATGTGAACAAGGATAAAGTTTTATTGAGATTACTTTTTTCTTTTTTCATTATATTAACTTTTTAAACTTTTTCTAATTATTTTTTAGAGTCACAAAGACAAGGAAAGAATTCGTCATCGGAAGCATCGCGATTCACCAGGTCACATAACTGCCCCTCCTTTGTTACCCATATCTACAGAGAAGGTATTTTTTTCTTTTACTATTTCACATTCATATTTTAATACAAGGGTCTTTTATTGTATTTTGATGAGACTTAATTGAAGTGGCTGTAATCTGAAAGTTCAAGCGTAAACATATCTTTTTGCTGTACATACATTTCTTTGTCGCTCCATTGGGAGACCCAGACAATTGGGTGTATAGCTATTGCCTCTGGAGGCCACACAAAGTATTACACTTAAAAGTGTAAGGCCCCTCCCCTTCTGGCTATACACCCCCAGTGGGATCACTGGCTCACCAGTTTTGTGCTTTGTGCGAAGGAGGCAACACATCCACGCATAGCTCCACTTTTTAGTCAGCAGCAGCTGCTGACTATGTCGGATGGAAGAAAAGAGGACACATATAGTGTCCCCAGCATGCTCCCTTCTCACCCCACTGTATGTCGGAGGTGTTTGTAAGGTTGAGGTACCCATTGCGGGTACGGCGGCAGGAGCCCACATGCTGATTCCTTCCCCATCCCTTTTTACAGGGCTCTGGGTGAAGTGGGATTTACCGGTCTCCAGGCACTGAGACCGTGCTCCATCTACAGCCCCTGGAGAAGATGCTGGATGGAGCGGAGTACATCAGGGACATGGCCCTGCTTCCTCAAGGTACTCTGTGTCCCCGTGCATTTGGCGCTCACACCGCAGCATGCTGGGTGTTGTAGTGCGCCGGGGGACATCAGCGCTGCGGCGCCTGTGCCATGGCCTCATTCAGCTTTGCTGAAGCAGGCTCACTTATGGGAATTGGTCGCGCCGGCCGCTGGGACTGCGGCGCGGCTGGCACTTGTAGTGCGCCGGGGACTTCAGCGCGGCCTGCGCTTTTACGGCGGCCGCGCTGATAACTAGAGTCCCCGGCTTTTGCGGCCTGCTTCCGTTCGTTCCCGCCCCCAGACCTGCCAGTCAGGAGAGGGGCGGGACGCTGGCCACTTCCAGGAATCGGTCGCGCCGGCCGCTGGCAGCGGCGCGGCTGGCACTTGTGGTGCGCCGGGGACTTCAGCGCGGCCCGCGCTTTTACGGCGGCCGCGCTGATAACTAGAGTCCCCGGCTTTTGCGGCCTGCTTCCGTTCGTTCCCGCCCCCAGACCTGCCAGTCAGGAGAGGGGCGGGACGCTGGCCACTTCTATGAATCGGTCGCGCCGGCCGCTGGAACTGCGGCGCGGCTGGCACTTGTGGTGCGCCGGGGACTTCAGCGCGGCCCGCGCTTTTACGGCGGCCGCGCTGTTAACTCGAGTCCCCGGCTTCTGGGCCTAGTCTCCCTTCGTTACCGCCCACAGCCCTGACAGTCAGGGTAGGGGCGTGACGCTGCATAGAGCAGAGCTGAGAGCTGGAGTATGTTTTGCATACTCCACCCCTCTCACTGTGTGCACTGTGAATCCGGATTCCCGCACTTTCTCAGGCACGCCCACGGCTTCCTTCTCTACAAGGACACCGGCAGCCATTAGTGTCAGTTTCTGTACGATACAGAGACAAGTGTGGAAGACCCTGGCATTCTGATAGTCACACAATCGCTGTAACAGGCGTTAAGCAGCACCTGTGGTGCTAACCCCACTAGTGCAGAAGTGCACTTATAGATGTGCTTGTACTATATACATTGCACTGTTTGGTCGCACGTTGTATATACCCTCCTGGATTATGCGGAGGAGTTATCAGCATATTCTCTGTCTAAAACAAAGGTGCAGAACCACATGTTTTTCTATACAGCTGGTACAGCATGTACGGCTATACGGCCGGCAGGTACATAGACTCCCATTGTATGCACTAATGGCCAGGGGATGAGGACGGTGTCTGCAGTATTTACTGACAGTTTTTCTGAGACTATGGCTATGATACTAGAAGCCTAGCAGTCCGGACATGTCTCTCACAATATGGGCACTGTTGAATCATTGATCCATGGCCCCCCTCAGTGTGAATAACTAACAGCTCCGGGAATGTCACACGCATCCCAGAGTCACGGCTCTGCACGGACGTCAGTCCCAGACAGCCTAAGTGGGCTCGCTATGAGCGGCCTCGGTTTCATCAGGGTCCTAACAGAAGGACTCGCTGTGTAATGAGGCGGAAGTAGCGGCTCAGGATTCTGATCCTGAGACCGCTCTCAATCTGGATACACCTGATTGTGACGCCATAGTAAATAATCTTATAGCGTCCATCTATAGAATGTGGGTTATTTCCCACAGCTCCTCCAGTGGAGGAGTCAGCTTCACGTATTTTTCTGGACCACTCTGCCTTCAGAGAGGCAGTCCAGGAACACCACGCTTATCCAGATATGCGCTTCTCCAAACGGCTTAGGATACACGTTATCCCTGTCCCCTCACTTGGTCAAGGACTGGACCCAATGTCCCGAGCGGCATCCTCCAATCTCCAGGCTTGTAGCTAGATCCATAGTTGCAGTGGGAGATGGAACTGCAAACTCAAAGATGCCACTGACAGACAGATGGATCTCTGGTCGAAAGCCATCTATGAGGCTGTCGGCGCACCGTTGGCTCCGGCATTCTCTCCCTTGGGGCACTCCAAGCTATTTCAGCTTGTCTTACACAGATTGACACGGTTACACGTACATCTGTGCCGCAGGTGGCATCCTTAACCTCTCAAATGTCTGCATTTGTTTCTTACGCGATTCAGGTTGTCCTGGACTCTGCGAACCGTGCGGCGGTAGCCTCCGCTACTCCGTGTTTTTAAGCAGAGCCTGGTCTGCTCGTTAAGTGAATGGAAGGCAGATTCTGCTTCCAAAAAAGGTTGCCTAACCAGTTGCCTTTTTCTGCTGACCGACTGTTTGGTGAGCGTTGGATGTAACCATCAAACAGTCCAGGGGTAAGGATTCATCCTTTCCTCAGCCCGGACACAACAAACCCCAACAGAGCAAGAGGCAGTCAGGGTTTTCGGCCTTTTCGAGGCTCGGGCAGGTCCCATTTTTCCTCGTCCAATGTGGACTCAAAAGGATCAGAGGAGCTAAGATTCTTAGCGGGCTCAGTCTCGCCCAAAAAAGCGACAGTCTGAAAACCCGCTTCCAAGGCGGCTTCCTCATGACTTGCGGCCTCGGTCGGTAGCAGGCTCTCCCGCCTTGGCGATATTTAGCTGCCATAGGTCAATGACCATTGAGTGTGAGACATTCTGTCTCACGGGTACAGGATAGAGCTCACTTCTCGTCCTCCAACTCGATTCTTCAGAATTTCTCCACCTCCCGGCCGGGCCGCTGCTCTTCTGCAAACAGGGTGCACTCTATAGGCAGAAAGAGTGATGACCCCCGTTCCTCTTCAGGAACAAGGTCACGGTTTTTACCCCAAATTCTTTGCGGTACCTATAACAACGGGCCGTTCCGTCCCGTTCTGGATCTAAAAATGCTCAGCAAGCTCGTGGACACCAGGCGGTTCCGGATGGAATCCCTCCGCCATGTCATCGCCTCAAGGTCCCAAGGATATTTCCTAGCATCATTAGGCATCAAGGATGCTTATCCACACGTGCCGATTGATCCAGAGCACTAGCGTTTCTACGCTTCGTTATAGGAGACGAACACCCTCTGTTCGTAGCTCTACCTTCCGGCTAGCGACAGTCCAACTGGTCTTCGCCAAGGTCAGGGCAGCAGTAGTCACAGTCCTGCACTCTCAGGGTCACTCTGTGGTCCCGTATTTAGACGATCTACTTGTCAAGGCACTCTCTTAGGAAACATGCCAACACTGCCCGAACGTTGCGCTGGAGACTCTCTAGAGTTTTGGGTGGATCATCAACTTTTTAAAGTCAGATCCGACCCCGACCCTATCGATAACATATCTAGGCATAGAGTTTCTTACTCTCTCAGCCATAGTGAAGCTGCCGCTAGACAAACAGCATTCACTACGGGCTGCAAGCTCTTCTTTAAGAACCAGTCGCACACATTGAGACGCCTCATGCACTTCCTACGTAAGATGGTAGCAATGGAGGCAGTTCCTTTCGCGCAGTTTTACTGCGTCCACTACAATGGGACATTCTCCGCCAATGGGACGAGGAGTCGACGTCCCTCAACAGAGTCGTCGTTCTTTCTCAGGCGGCCAAGGAATCTCTACGGTGGTGGCTTCTTCTCACCTCTTGGTCAAAAAGAAGGTCCTTCCTATCCCCGTCCTGGGCGATAGTTACGACAGACGCGAGTCTATCAGGGTGGGGAGCAGTTTTTCTCCACTACAGCGCTCAGGGTACGTGGACTCAGCAAGAGTCCACTCTTCAGATCAATGTTCTTGAACACAGAGCAGTGTATCTTGCCCTACAATCCTTCCAACAGCGGCTGGAAAGCAAGCATATCCGACTTCAGTCGGACAGCTCCACAGCGGTGGCATACATCAACCACCAAGGAAGAACGCGCAACCGGCAAGCCTTCCAGGAAGTCCGGCAGGTTCTGATGTGGGTGGAAGACACGGCATCCACCATATCCACAATTCACATCCCAAGTGTGGAAACTAGGAAGCTGACTTCCTAAGTCGCTGAGGTGTGGCCGAAAGAGTATGGTCTCCTCACCCGGACGGGTTTCAGGAGATCTGGCGCCGCTGACAGAGGCCGGACGTCGATCTAATGGCGTCACGGCACAACAACAATGTGCCAGCTTCATGGCACGGTTTCACAATCATCGAGCTCTGGCGGCAAACGCCTTAGTTCAGCATTGGTCGCAGTTCCAGCTACCTTAGGTGCCACCTCTGGCATTGTTGCCCAGAGTACTGCGCTAGATCAAGACCGACTGCGGCCGCGCCATCCTCGTCGCTACAAATTGGCCGAGGATGTTGTGGTACTCGGTTCTGTGGTGCCTCACGGTAGGCTAACCGGGGGCACTACCAGACCAATCAGACTGGCTGTCTCAAGGGCCATTCTTCCATTTGAATTCTACGGCCCTCAACCGGATGGTGTGGCATTGAGTCCTGGAACCTAGTGTCGTCAGGATTACCTCAGGACGTGGTTGCCACCATGAGACAGGCTAGCATACCAACGTCCGCCAAGATTGACCACAGGACGTGGAAGATGTTCTTATCTCGGTGCTCGGCGCAGGGTGTTTCTCCCTGGCCGGTTGCATCGTCTATGTTTCCTTCCTTCCTGCAATCTAGGTAGGAAAATGGGTTGTCGCTCAGTTCCCTTTAGGGACAAGTCTCAGCGCTATCTGTATTTTTTCAGAAACGACGACTTCCTCAGGTACGCACGTTCCTACGGGGAGTTTGTCTTCTCAGCACTCCGTACAAGCGGCCGTTAGAGCCCTGAGATCTGAACAAGGTTCTAATTGCTCTCCAGATGCCGCCTTTCGAGCCTTTGAAGGATGTCTCCCTTCCCGTTTTTCACGGGAAGTGGCCTTCTAGTAACGGTCTCGTCTCTTAGGAGAGTTTCCGAGCTAGCAACGCTCTCATACAAACTCCCTTCCTGGTCCTTCACCAGGACAGGGTAGTTCTGCGTCCGGTTCCGGAATTTCTCCCTAAGGTGGTATCCCATTTTCATATCAATCAGGATATCACCTCACCTTCTTTGTGTCCTCGTCCAGTCCATCAATTTCAGAAAGATTTGCATCTGTTGGTTCTGGTGAGAGCACTCAGGTTCTACTTCCCGCATGGCGCTCCTGCGCCACCCGGATGCACTCTTTGTCCTTGTCGCTGGTCGGCGTAAACAGTCGCAAGCTTCCAGATCCACCCTTGCTCGGGGGCTCGAGGAACCAATTCTTGAAACCTACAGTTCTACTGGGCTTCTGGTTCTCTCAAGGCCGAAGGCCCATTCTACCAGAGCCGTGGGTGCATCCTGGGCATTACGGCACCAGGCTACGGCTCAGCAGGTGTGTCAGGCACCCACCTGGTCGAGTCTACTTACTTTTACCAAGCATTATCAGATGCATACCTACGCTTCGGCAGACGCCAGCCTAGGTAGATAAGTCATTCAGGCGGCGGTTGGCCACCTGTAGGAGAGGGCCGTTTGACGGCCCTATCATGAGGTATTCTTTTACCCACCCAGGGATTGCTTTTGGACATCCCAATTGTCTGGGTCTCCCAATGGAGCGACAAAGAAGAAGGGAATTTTGTTTACTTACCGTAAATTCCTTTTCTTCTAGCTCCAATTGGGAGACCCAGCACCCGCCCTGTTTTCTCGGGGTTTTTCTGTTTTTTCGGGTACACATGTTGTTCATGTGGTATGGTTCAGTTCTCCGATGTTTCCTCGGATTGAATTGGTCTTTAAACCAGTTATTGGCTTTCCTCCTTCTTGCTTGGCACTAAAACTGGTGAGCCAGTGATCCCACTGGGGGTGTATAGCCAGAAGGGGAGGGGCCTTACACTTTTAAGTGTAATACTTTGTGTGGCCTCCAGAGGCAATAGCTATACACCCAATTGTCTGGGTCTCCCAATTGGAGCTAGAAGAAAAGGAATTTACGGTAAGTAAACAAAATTCCCTTCTTCCCTTATAAAGGCAGAAAGAAATCCAGCAATGTAGATTCTAAAACATCCAAGACTTTATTTTTTCATGCTAAAAAACATCCCACAGGAGTACAAAATTAGAAAACGTAAAACCGGAGACAATTTACCGACGCCATCTCATTCGTGTCCAAACACAGACATTTTTCGGAACTGACTCCTTTCTCACACACACATTGAGAAAGGAGTCAGTCCCGAAACATGTCTGTGTTTGGACACGAATGAGATGGCGTTGGTAACTTGTCTCCGGTTTTACTTTTTCTAATTTTGTACTCATGTGGGATGTTTTTTAACATGAAAAAATAAAGTCTTGGATGTTTTAAAATCTACATCGCTGGATTTCTTTCTGCCTTTACAAGTGTACCCCCTGGTCTACTCCCCAGGATCCGTGCGGAGAGATTCTTTCTGGCTGAGGTGAGCTGATCAAATTTTGGAATTTTTATATTTCCCTTATGTTGTATTTTGCTCTGGGTCCATACAGCTGGAAGGCAGTACAGACAGTCCAGAAGTTTCAAGGTCAGAGAAGGGAAAAAAAACATCAAGTCATAGAGGGCGAAAGACTGGAATTGGCAAAGGGGTTGCTGGAGCTGGCAGTGCTTCCTCTGTGGGTATGTATCACAATAATTTTTTCTAATATATAGTCAGGGTTGAATAGTTTAAGTGCTGTTCTGTTTAATATTCAGCCATTTAGTTTGCCACCAAAATGTGCTTAAAGGTTGATCCCATCTTAAATATCTCCAGAACGGGAGTCACACAACTGCCAAGTGGAGAATTGAGGAAGAGGTAGCTGCATATGTTTGTGGCTTTCTGTATTTCTATGAGAGAGTGAGCATACTATGTAAAGATATCATTATTTTTGGAACTCATCAGATCTCACATTGCAGGTAGTGCTTCCTCTCCCCCTGAACTGGTCACATTCCCTAAACTGGAAGAGCAGGAGGAAGAGGAGGAGGATGAGGAAGAAGAGGAGGATGAAGATGTGGGAAGATCGTCTAGACCTACACCATCCTCTCCTCCAGAACTCACCTTCTCCAGCTTTGGCTCCATTATGCGCTTTTCAAGTGACTCAACTACTCATACTCGACCATGGGATGCCTCCTCTGGTGATCATAGACCACAGAGATGGAGCAGAGAAGGTAGTGAGGCCCCACGGGAGAAAAAGCATAAAGGAAACCGAAAAAGTAGGCATGGTCCTGGGAGGCCTCGGGGTAGCAAGAACAACCCACCTCACAGCATTGTCTCCTCTGCCTTGTCTTTGCCATCACGGCAGTATACTCAATCATCTTCTTTGCACAGTGTCAGCATGGAATCACCCCTGATGTCATCAGGTATAATAAGAACACTTGAATATTGGTGTTGGGATTGTCACAGCGATTAAACCAGTGTGAATGTAAATTTGACAGGTGAACTACATTTTCCCGCTGATGCTTTGTATTCTTCTCATCAGGCATCTACACCAGTAATAAGGACCCCATCTGTGTGAGGACAGCCTGCAGCACTCCACTTCCCTCCAGTCTCCTGTCTCACCAGAGCTCCCTTACTCCATACAGCAGAGGCTGCTCCATCACCCCGTCTTCTTCTACTTCTACTACACAGGTCTGATCTTGGGGAAATAAATGCTGTGTGATACAGAATGTGAAATAGGCGTACAATATATACTGTGGAACCTCCGGTTTACGAGTAACCCGGTTTGCGAGCATTTCGCTATAGGAGCAAAGCTTGCTGTAAATTTGTAACTCCGTTTACGAGCAAGCTTTGCCATATGAGCAAATACTCACCGGACACACTTCCGGTTCCGTACCTTCACTACGCTCTGACCCGCACTTGCAGTCTACACACACACACACACACACACACACACACACACACACACACACACACACACACACACACACACACACACACATGGCGACAATGGAGGAACGTCCGCTGTCAGCTGCTACTCGAAGGCAGCGCGCTGGCCAATCAGAGGCCAATCACACACACACACACGGCGACAATGGGGGAATGTCCGCTGTCAGCCGCTACTCGAAGGCAGCGCGCTGGCCAATCAGACGTAAGCGTCTCCAGCTTTTGACGTCAACGCTCTGGCAGCGGAAGTTCCTCCATCGTCGCGATGGTTACCCGATACACATCCTGTAGCGGCGAACTACAAGAACCGGGAGGCTGGCGAGGGAAGGTAAGGTGAGCATAATGTGTGTTTGTGTGTATTTGTGCATGTGTGGAATGGCACAATAGAGGACCAGGATGGGACATCGAACAGGTTGTGGAACGAATTATCTGAGCGTGCATTATTTCCTATGGGAAACTTTGCTTTGCTAGACAAGTAACTTGGTTTACAAGCACACTCCCAGAACGGATTGTTCTCATAAACCAAGGTTCCACTGTATAATATTTATTTTTACATATCTATATACATACATACACTTACAAACACCAAGGTCCAGTTTGTTTCCATTTACACAAGATGGAGTGAACTTACATATGGGACTCCTATAAGTAGGACGTGGGAGAGTCGAAATGGTATTTTCTCTGACGCCTCATTGGGGGACACAGGACCATGGGTGTTATGCTGCCTATCCATAGGAGGACACTAAGTAGATGCAAAAGCATAGCTCCTCTGCAGTATACACCCCCTGGCCGGGCCATGCAAGCCCAGTTTTAGCTTAGTGTCTGTAGGAGGCACATCTTCCAAGGTTTTGTTATTTTTTGAGGGCGACTGTTTCCTTTTGGGACCGATCATGAGTGCTGACTCCACGTACCCCCTCCTGTGACACTGGATCCTGGGCTGCATCTCACATGGACGACGGGTCCCACAGACACCGCTTTTCCAGAGCCCAGGGCAGAAGCACAATTTCTCAGCCCCTCTTTGCAGGCTCTGAGTTGAGCATTGCACTGTGTGACCGGACACAGCAGGCTGACTCTGCTATTCCCACTGCCTGGACTAAAGAAGTGTTTAAGGTGAGATCCCCCCTGACTGGTTTCCCAGACAAAGGGAGAAAAGATGGTGCAGAAAGTCCCTTGCTGATTGCAAGGAGGAGATCCCCAGGGATTCTGAACACACAGTGTTAATTCTTTCCCTAGGTGCGTACTGGCTGGAGGAGGGGGGGGGAACCACTCGCTGTTTGCAGAGGATCTGCACACATAATTTACCGGTGGGGGGGGGGGAGGGCCCAGAGCTCAGAAACTCACACGGTTTATTTGCTCTGTTTATTTGCTCCAGCTGCGTGCTCTGATAGCAGAAAGCCGGCAGAGATTATCCTTCGGTGACAAGCTGTGTGCTGACTGGAGGGAGATGTCACAGAAGCTCCCTTCCCGCCGTTTTTTGCTACCGACAGCAGGGGGGCACACTGACTTATTCTTGGCGCTCTTTTAGCGCTGAGCCCCGCCCCACCCCCCCACCCCCGCGGCCGCGATAAGCCCCCCCCAGGAAAGCGTGCGAAGAATTCCACACAGAGGTAACAGCTCAAATCAGAGCTTACTCCTTCCTGAGGACGCATGGCCATCGGCTGATTCTGGTGAGGTACTTGCTTCACTTGTAGCTCTGCTGACCCTTGCTCCTCCTGGCATACTCCTATTAGGAACATGCAGAATTCTAAGGGCACTAAGAGCGCTAAGGCTCACATAGTCTACTATTCAGCCTGCACTGCCTGCCACGCTGAGCTACCACGTAAACACACCTCTTCTCTCTGTGGTTCCTGTGCCCCTATAGCCCCCCAAGACCCCCCGCCACAACCGTCAGCCCAGAGCCTAGGGCTCCCAGCCCACCGGAATGGGCACAGTTTCTGTCCCAATCCATGGGGAAAAACTGTCACAGAACCTGGTTCTGGCTATACAATGTCGTTCTCCACACCCTTCTGGGTCCCTGGACGGCACGCAGCCTGAGGATACCCCTATGGAGGATCCTTCTGAGGTAATCCGGGCACATTCTTCACCGGTTGCAGGGATCAGGAAAAGAGCACACGGCCGGGTGTCTCCAGCACTCTCTCATGGCCCCCATGACTCTCCCTCGGGAGCACACAGGGCTCTCCCACACGCTCCACTACTTCTGAAGAGCTGGAGGAGGGAGAATGCTGTTTTGTACCAGGAGGATTCTTTGGTTTCATCCTCCCCAGATGATCAAACTGCAATAGACTCCCTTATAGCAGCAGTCAACCAAACACTGCATGTGGAGGATCCCCCATCCACTACCACAGACCATGTGGTCTTTTTTAAGAGGGCAAGGAAACCCCAAAAGGTTTTCGCTGATAACCCAGAGTTTCAGGATATCCTCACAAAGCAAAGGGAGAAGCCTGACAGGCGCTTCGGTAACCGAAAACTCATGGAGTCCCGTTGCCCTTTTGCCTCACCTGCCCCGAAGGGCTGGGCCGATCCACCCTCGGTCGACCCCCCCCCCCTCCCTGGTCTCCCGCCTTGCCACAACGACGCTCCTGTCTTTACTCGATGGTTCCTCCATCAAGGACCCGACAGACAGACTGGTGGAGCACCTCGCCCGCTCTGCTTTTTGAGGCTGCGGGTTCCTCCCTCTCGCCCTCCTTTGCCCCTGTGGGCCGCAAAGGCGATCCTGGTCTGGGCAGAATCCCTTAACACTTCGCTTGAGGAATCCCAGTTCCCTCATACCTTCACAGAGGTAACAGCTCAAAATTGCCGCTGCGGCGGAGTACCTAATGCAGGCCTCCATGGACGCTGCTACCTGAGCAGCGTTTGCCGCCTCAAATACCACAGAGCTCGCTGGCTCTGACAATGGCGAGCGGACTCTGCCTCCAAGAAGTCTCTCACGGGCCTTCCCTTTTTTCCAGACCGATTGTTTGGCGAACGTCTGGACAAGCTCATTTCTGACGCCACGGGAGGAAAGAGTACCTCCTTCCCCCAGCTGAAGTCAAGGACGACCTTCACCAGACGTCCACAGTCCTTGTTCCGCTCCTTCGGAACTCATTGGTTGGTCGACATCCCGTGCTGTCCCCGCCGCCAGCCGGACTACGCAGGGACTGACCTTCTCAGCTCTCCCCGAAACCCACTTTATCATGGCAGCCTAGATCGAAACAGTCCAGGACTAGGGAGACTCGTCCACGATGTTTTCTCCCCTCATGACTCCTTCGGCGGCCCGGAAGACACACTCATTGTAGGAGGTCGACTGCGGCTCTTTTCAACACATCTGGGCTGCCGCCTCAGACGACAAATGGGTCCGAGACCTTGTGTCTTCCGGTTACCAGGACCCGACCCCCGAGTCAGTTCTTTCTCTCAAACCCCCCAAAGACTCGAAAACGACGCAAAGCTTTTTTCTCAGCAATCCACTCGCTCCAAACAGCAGGAGTGGTAATACCTGTCCGGGACGACGTGAAGTTCAGGGGTTTTTATTCCAACCTCTTTGTGGTCCCCAAAAAGGATGGGTCAGTTCGACCCATCCTGGACCTCAAACACCTGAACAAACATGTGCATGTACGGATATTCAGAATGGAGTCCCTAAGGTCCATTACTGCATCCATGGTTGAAGGGGAATTCCTCGCCTTAGACATCAAGGATGCGTACCTGCACATACCCATCGCCCCAGATTACCAAAAGTTCCTCCTCTTCGCAGTTCAGGACTCCCACTTTCAATTCTTAGCTCTACCCTTCGGCCTTGCCACCGCACCAAGGGTCTTCACCAAAGTCATGGCGGCCGCTATGAGCGTCCTTCACGCCAGGGGAGTAGTCATTCTCCCTTACTTGGACGACCTCCTCATCAAGGCCCCCTCCTTCCGCGACTGCTCAACCAGTGTACAGATCACTGTGGACACCCTATCCCGCTTAGGGTGGCTAGACAAATCATCCCCGATCCCATCACGATCCTTCACTTTCCTGGGCATGTCCCTGGACATCCGTCGGGGCTTAATCTATCTCCCCCTGGACAAGGCGATCGCTCTTCAACGAGCGGTACGCTGCCTTCTACGTCCTCCGTCTCGCTCCAATCGATTCAGCATGAAGGTGCTCGGCAGGATGGTGGCGGCTATGGAAGCAGTACCCTTTGCTCAACTGCACCTCCGCCCACTGCAGCTAGCCCTTCTAGCGGCCTGGGACAAGAGCCCCTTCTCCCCGGACAGACATCTTCACCTGACGCCTTCAGTCAGGTACACACTCCGCTGGTGGCTTCGGTCCTCATCCCTATCAAAGGGGAGATTTTTTTCTCCCAGCGAACTGGCTGGTCCTGACCACGGACGCCAGCCTCCTAGGCTGGGGAGCAGTGTACCAGCACCACACTGCTCAAGGACGTTGGATGCCCCAGGAGTCTTCCCTACCCATAAACATCCTGGAAATCTGTGCGATCTTCCTCGCGCTCAGGGCATTCTGCCCTCTGCTAGCGGGTCATCAGATTCGAGTCCAATCGGACAATGCGACAGCTGTAGCCTACATCAATCGCCAAGGGGTACACCTGTAGCAAGGCAGCTTATCTTGAGGCCCACAGGATCCTCAGCTGGGCCGAATCGACAGGGTCAGTGATATCAGCGGTACACATACCGGGAGTAGAGAACTGGGCAGCAGACTTCTAAGTCGCCAAGGCCTGGCCGCCGGAGAGTGGTCTCTCCACCCAGAAGTGTTCCTACACATCTGCACTCGCTGGGATACACCAGACGGGGATCTAATAACCTCAAGGTTGAACGCAAAGGTACCCGCGTTCATAGCCAGGTCACGCGATCCGCAGTCCATCGGCGCGGATGCTCTAGTCTGCTCCTGGCTCCACTTCCGCCTGCCTTACATATTTCCACCCCTACCTCTGCTGCCGCGAGTAATCAGGAAAAACAAGGCAGAGGGAGTCCCGGTGCTAGTGATAGCACCGGACAGGCCCAGGCGCGCCTGTTACGCCGAATTAGTACAAATGCTCGTAGACGTACCGTGGCGATTTCCAGACATACCAGACTTGCTGACACAAGGGCCCATTTCCCATCAGAACTCCAGAGCCCTGAAGCTGACGGCATGGCCATTGAGACCTGGGTATTAACAAGAGCAGGATTTTCCCCCGCGTTATCTCCACCATGATCAGCGCCCGAAAGCCTGCTTCATCCCGCATTTACCACAGTACGTGGAAAATCTTCCTTTCATGGTGCAGGGAAACCAACGTCCAGCCTCTGCCTCTGGCCATCCCCAGAATTCTCGATTTTCTGCAGGTTGGCTCTCAGTTCCCTTAAAGGGCAGGTCTCAGCGCTCTCAATCTTCTACCAATGCCGCCTGGTTAAAAGAAAAAACAAAAAAAAAACGCAGGTCAAGACCTTCCTCCAGGGCGTTTCCCATCTAGTTCCCCCGTACAAACGGCCGCTGGAACTATGGGACCTCAATCTCGTTCTGGACGGTCTCCAGAGGTCCCCCCTTGAACCTCTCAAGGAATCCTCCCTTGCTTTTCTGTCCTGGAAGGTAACGTTCCTGGTGGCAATTACGTCCATCAGACGGGTTTCTGAGCTAGCAGCACTCTCTTGCCGCAAGCCTTTTCTGATTTTTCACCAGGACAAGGTGGTTCTGCGCCCCCTTCCGGATTTTCTTCCAAAGGTTCCTACCCCGTTTCATTTGAACGAGGACATTGTTCTGCTTTCCTTTTGTCCACACCCAGTTCATAGGGTGGAAAGGTCTCTGCATTCGTTAGACCTCGTCAGAGCTCTCAGATATTACATATCCAGGGCAACCCCCTTTAGGAAAACGGACTCTTTGTTCGTCATTCTTGAGGGGCCTAAGAAGGGACAGGCAACTTCAAAAACGACTCTGGCTCGCTGGATTCGCTCTGCGATCCAGGAAGTCTACCGCTTGCAACTCAAGCCCATTCCTAGTGGGCTACGGGCTCATTCCACGCGAGCAGTTGGCGCTTCGTGGGCCATTCGGCATCAGGCTACAGTGGAACAGGTGTGTAAGGCTGCGACCTGGTCTAGCCTACATACGTTTTCAAAGCATTACAGAGTCCATACCCAGGTTACAGCTGAGGCAAATCTGGGTAGGACAATTCCTACTACCTTCTCTCAGTAGGTGCTCCAGGCTGTCTGGGACTGGTTCCTAGTCCTTGGGTTGCGTTGTCTTGTTTTTATTTTTCCCACCCATGGACTGCTTTAGGACGTCCCATGGTCCTGTGTCCCCCAATGAGGCGTCAGAGAAAAACGGATTGTTGTGTACTCACCGTAAAATTGTTTTCTCTTAGCCATCATTGGGGGACACAGCACCCACCCTGTTGTCCTGTTGGGCCTTGGTTCTCTCAGTACCTTATTTGGTTATGACTCTTTTTTTTCTCATGTTCCTCTGTTGAGGTAAGTTTTTACTGGCTTTTTCTACTGCTTGTGTACTAAAACTGAGGTTTCCTGGCCCGGCCAGGGGGTGTATACTGCAGAGGAGGAGCTATGCTTTTGCATCTACTTAGTGTCCTCCTATGGATAGGCAGCATAACACCCATGGTCGTGTGTCCCCCAATGATGGCTAAGCGAAAACGATTTTAGGGTGAGTACACAAAAATCCGTTTTTTTCCTTGGTCACTTGAAATTTTAATGTCTTACTGAAAAACCAATGCATGGCATGACTTTGAATTTAAGGTCTCCCAATAAAGCATCTACCACATTGCATCAAAACTACAGTATTCAGTAAATCTTTGCAGTAGTTATTTGGAGTCTTACACCTCTCTTTACTTACACTTCAGAGAACTCCGTTCATGTGCATTACAATTTTCTTTGTCGCTCCATTGGGAGACCCAGACAATTGGGTGTATAGCTACTGCCTCCGGAGGCCACACAAAGCACTACACTTTAAAAAGTGTAACCCCTCCCCTCTGCCTATACACCCTCCCGTGCATCACGGGCCCATCAGTTTTATGCTTTGTGTTGAAGGAGGCTGACATTCACACAATGCTCCACATTTTAGTCAGCAGCAGCTGCTGATTATATCGGATGGAAGAAAAGAGGGCCCCTAACAGGGCCCCCGGCATGCTCCCTTCTCACCCCACTGAGTCGGCGGTGCTGTTAAGGTTGAGGTACCCATTGCGGGTACAGAGGCTGGAGCCCACATGCCGTTTTCCTTCCCCATCCCTTAGGGGCTCTGGGTGAAGTGGGATCCTAACCGGTCATCCAGGCACTGGGACCGGGCTCCCTCCGCAGCCCCTGGGGGAATCTGCTGGACAGGAGACTGAGTATCGTCAGGGACATGGCCCTGCATCTACAGGTACTCTGTGTCCCCTTTGGGACGGTGCATGAAGCACCTTGGCCTTCAGACGCTGCAGCGACTGCGGTGTGGTTTTTTTGACCGGGACTACCGCGCCGACCGTGCCTGTTTGCCGACCGCGGTTTTTTACTTTAGTCCCCGGCTTTTGCGGCCTAGTGTAGTAAACTCCCGCCCCTGGGCCTGCCAGTCAGGGGGAAGGGCGGGACGGTCGGTAGGACGCCGACAGTGAGGGCTGGAGCACACTTCGCTGTCCTCCTCCCCCCTCACTGATCACTATGGGGCAAGATTCCCGCACTTTTGTGGTTCCGCCCACGGCTCCCTCCTCCCCTCGGAACGCCGGCAGCCATTGTTATATGGGTCTCAGTATGATTCTGCCGGTGGAGGATCTCAGAATGTGCTCTGCAGCTCTGGGAGAGGGGGTTCCTAACCGGTCGCCATGCTCTGGGACCGGGCTCCATCCGCAGCCCCTGGGGGATTTTGACGGACAGGAGACTGGACATCATCAGGGACAGAGCCCTGCATCCATAAGGTACTCTGTGTCCCCCTTGGGACGCTGCATGCAGCACCTGGGTTACAAACGCCGCAGCGGTTGCTGTGTGCTTTGGGAGACCGGGACTACCGCGCCGCGTTTTTAACTTTAGTCCCCGGCTCTTGCGGCCTAGTACCATATACTCCCGTTCCCGGGCCTGCCAGTCAGGGGTAACGACGGGACGGCCGACTGACGTCGGCAGTGAGGGCTGGAGAATACTTGGTATCCTCCTCCCCCCTCACTGAGCACTGTGGGGCACCAGTTTCCCAATCAGGTGCTGGCCCCCCTTGGGTGCCGAAGTGTGTGTGTGTGTGTGTGTGTATATATATATATATAATATATATATTTATATATTTATATGGTATATGATTTCACTGTTCAGCAGCACTATTTGCTTTTTGGCTATATACCCTCACTGATTACTCTAAGAGGTGACAACAGCAGGTCGTCCGCAAACAGTAAGGGTGCCAAGGCACAGGCTTTCTTGCAACCTGTACCTTTTGTGCGGCTATATTGCCGTCAGCTTCCACCTATCATTGTGTACAATGCTTGGCCCCTGGGGCACTCACTCAGCCGGAGCCTCCGGCACTGGTGGGACCCTCGGCTCAGGTGGTACCACCGGTTTCCACTGCACAGATGGCAGGGACAGAGTTTGCACGTTTGACTGAGCAACTCTGAGTCGCTTTCACATTCCATGGCCCAGTCTTTGGACAGAGGGGCTGCTAAGATACTGGAAGCTTTGCAGTCCAGACCGGTAACACAGGGCCAGGGCGCTGTGAGTTCATCGCTCCCAGGCCACTCTGGGTCGGTACAACAAGGGGCTCCTGGGGTAACACCCAGATCCCACGGTGAGAACTCCGACACGGACCGCGGCCTCAGACAGGCTAAGCGGGCTCGCTGGGAACCTTCCACGACTTCATCACGCTGTTCGGGGTCTCAGCTTGAGGACTCTCGGGAGAATGAAGCGGAGGTCGCAGCTCAGGGCTCTGACCCTGACGTTGCTCTCAATCTGGATACACCTGAAGGTGACGCCATAGTAAATGTCCTTATAGCGTCCATCAACCAGGTGCTAGACCTCTCTCCCCCATCTTCTCCTATGGAGGAGTCTGCTTCACAGCGGGAGAAACACCAGTTTAGGTTTCCCAAACGTACACTGAGTGCGTTTTTTTTTTTTTTCGATCGCTCTAACTCTAGAGAGGCTGTCCAGAAGCACAGAACTTTCCGGACAAGCGCTTTACTAAGCGCCTTAATGACACAAGTTACCCTTTTTCCCCCTGACGTAGTTAAGGGTTGGGCTCAGTGTCACAAGGTGGATCCTCCAGTCTCCAGACTGGCGGCTAGATCCGTAGTATTAGTGGCAGATGGTTCATCTCTCATGGATGCCACTGACAGGCAAATAAAGCTTATGATGAGATCCATCTATGAAGCCATAGGCGCATCTTTTGCTCCGGCCTTCACAGCCGTGAGGGCACTCCAAGCTATCTCAGCTTCTCTGGCTGAGATTAATGCGGTCGCACGTACCTCTGCCCCGCAGGTTGTGTCCTTGGCTTCTCAAGCGTAGGTTTTTTCGTCCTATGCCGTTCCTGGACTCTGCGAACCGTACAGCGGTAGCATCCACCAATTCGATGGCAGCCCGCAGGGCCATGTGGCTACGTGAATGGAAGGCAGACTCTGCTTCCAAGAAGTGCTTAACCGGTTTGCCATTTTCTGGCGACCGTTTGTTTGACGGGCAATTGGATGAAATTATTAAACAGTCCAAGGGAAAGGACTCGTCCTTACCCCAGTCCAAACCAAACAGTCCTCAGCAACGAAAAATACAATCGAGGTTTCGGTCCTTTCGGTCCTCAGCCAAGTTCCGTTCCTCCATGTCCAACAGGTCAGAGGAGGGCCAGAGGACCTCTTCTGCATGGCGGTCTAAGTCACGTCTTACAAAGACCGCCGGAGGAACCGCCTCCAAGGCGGCTTCCTCATGACTTCGGCCTCACCAAGACCGCGACCTCGGTCGGTGGCAGGCTCTCCCGCTTTTGCGACGCCTGGTGGGCACATGTCCAAAACCGATGGGTGAGAGACATTCTGTCTCACGGTTACAGGATAGAGATCAGCTCTCGTCCTCCGACTCGTTTCTTCAGAACATCTCCGCCCCCTGAGCGAACCGATGCATTTTTTCAGCCGGTGAACTCTGACGGCAGATGGAGTTGTGATCCCCGTTCCGCTTCAAGAACGTGGTCGCGGCTTTACTCCAACTTGTTCGGGGTACCAAAAAAGGACGGATCATTCCGTTCAGTTCTGGGCCTCATTCTCCTCAACAGACACGTGAGAACCAGACTTTTTCGGATGAAATCTCTCCTCTCTGTCATCGTCTCGATCCCAAGGAGACTTCCTAGCATCAATCGACATCAGGGATGCTTATCTCCATGTTCCGATTGCACCAGAGCATCAACGTGCCTTGTGTTTCGCCATCCGGGACGAACACTTTCAGCTCGTGGCTCTGCCTTTCGGCCTGGCGACAGCCCCACGGGGCTTCACCAAGGTCATGGCATCAGTGGTGGCGGGCCTACACTCTCAGGGACACTCGGTGATCCCTGTCTTAGACGATCTCCTAAGTCAAGACACCCTCTCGGGTGGCATGTCAACACCGTCCTAACATTGCTCTGGAGACTCTCCAGAGGTTAGGGTGGATCATCAATTTCCCAAAGTAAAAATTGACACCGACCCAATCACTGACTTACCTCTTGATGGAGTTTCATTCTCTCTCAGAGATAGTGAAGCTTCCGCTGGACAAACAGCGTTCGCTGCAGACAGGGGTGCACTCTCTCCTTCGGGCTCAGTCACACCCCTTGAGGCGCCCCACGCGCTTCCCAGGGAAGATGGTGGCAGCAATGGAGGCAGTTCCCTTTGCGCAGTATTCATCTGCGTCCACTCCAATGGCACATTCTCCGCAAATGGGACAGGAGGTCGACGTCCCTAGACAGGAACGTCTCTCTTTCTCTGGCAGCCAAAACCTCTCTTCAGTGGTTGCTTCTTAACTTCTTGTCGAAAGAAAAATCCTTCCCTCTCCCATCCTGGGCGGACGAGAGTGTCAGGGTGGACAGCGGTCTTCCTCCACCACAGGGCTCAGGGAACCTGGACTCCGACAGAGTCCTCCCTTCAGATCAATGTTCTGGAATTAAGGGAAGTGTAGCTAGCCCTACAGGCGTTCCAGCGGTGGCTGGACGGCAGGCAGATCCGGATACAGTCGGACGACGCCACGGCGGTCGCGTACATCAACCACCAGCACAGAGCGCTGGCGGCGGACGCATCAGTTCAGAACTGGTCGCAATTTCGACTGCCTTATGTATTTCCCCCTCTGGCACTGCTGCCCAGAGTGTCATTCAAAATCGGGTCCGACTGCCGCCGCGCCATCCTTGTTGCTCTACAGTGGCCGAGGAGGTCGTGATACCTGGATCTGTGGCACCTTATGGTGGGTCGACCGTGGGCACTCCCGGAACGACCAGACTTGCTGTCTCAAGGGCCATTTTCCATCTGAAGTCTGCGGCCTTCAACCTCACTGCGTGGCCATTGTGGCCTGGCTCTTAGCGTCCTCGGAGTTATCTCTATCACGCCTTTCGCAGAAGGTGGTCTTCCTAGTGGCAGGCGCATCACTTCGGAGAGTGTCGGAGCTAGCATCGCTATCATGCAAAGCCCCTTTCCTGGTGTTACGCCAGGACGAGGTGGCCCTGCGTCCGGTCCCGGAATTCCTACTTAAGGTGGTATCCCCCTTTTTCTTCTCAATCAGGATATCTCCTTACCTTCTTTCTTTATCGTTCCTTCCATGGGAGACCCAGACCATGGGTGTATAGCTAGCGCCTCCGGAGGACACACAAAGCACTACACTCAAATGTGTAGCTCCTCCCTCCGGGCTATATACACCCCCTGGATGACAATCTACCCAGTTCAACGCTTTGTGTTCCAGGAGGATCACACACATTTTCATTTCCTGATATTTTTTATTTTAATTTTTAAAGATTTGGAAGAAAAGTGGGTCCAGTCTGGACTCCCGGCATGTCCCTTCACGCTCCACTCTGCGGGGTGCTGTTAAGGTTGATTTTACTAAGGCTGGAGCCTTCACATGCCGAGCTCCTTCGCATCCTCTGTCGAGGCTCTGTTTGAAGTGGGAGCCATCACGGTCCTCTCTGCTTGCAGAAGACCGGTCTCCATCCGCAGCCCTGTCTGGTCCCTGCTGGAAGGAGCGTTAACCCCCACTCAGGGACATGGCCCTGCGTCTCAAAGCTAAGTATTGAGACATTTTTTTCAGGGGTCCCGGGCACTTTTATTAGGGGGACAGTATGTGCTTTAGCGTTACTGTTAATTTCGGCCGGTTCTGGGAATTTTCCATGAGAACCGCGCCGACGGTGCCTGCTCGTCGGCCGCACTTTAAAATCTAGGCCCCGGCTTCAGTTTGGGCCTAGTTTCGTTTTCGGCTTCCTATGCATGTTTTGCATACAGCGCCGCCCACCGCCCGACCAGCAGAGGGGAGGGCACTCCTCTCTAGGGAGATGTCCCCTCCCCTCTCTACCTCCCTGTGTCTCTCTGCCCTCTGTGTTTCCCGCTCCTGGGCTTATACACGCCCCCCCTCCTTCTCCCAGCGCCATTTTCTCAGCGTTTTTCACACTGGGAAGCGCTGGAAGCTGCAGCTGCATACTATCTGGAAGGCTGACACTTCACAGGGGAGCGGTGAAATCCGGAGGACACACAGAGAGCAGGGCTGGTAAGCCACAACCCCTGGTTGTGGACTTTTTATTACACTCTCAGGCTTTCTACAGGAGTGTATCTGGCTGCAGAACTTCCTCCACAGCAGCATGTCTGTCACTAGGAGCAAGGCTGCAAACATGTATGCTATATGCACTGCTTGTAAGCTAATTCTGCCAGAGCCAAGCACATACCCACATTGTGATACCTGTGCTAATATGGTTGTGTCTCAGCCTGGAGCCTCCGCAGGGGTCCCTCCGGCTGCTCCGGCCCCGGTGGCTGAACCCCCGGCTTGGGTAGCATCTTTTGCACAAGCCGAGGTGCAGGGCGAGGAGGATTCACTTGCTGTGGGCTCAGACGCTGCCTCTATGTACCCCATTGACTTGTCTGAGGGTGATGCGGATGTTAGTGACTTGATTACGTCCATTAACTCCGTACTGAACCTCAACCCACAAGAGTCAGAGGAACAACCCTCTCTGGTAGAGGTACACCAGTTTACCTCTCCTAAGAAACCTAGGAGTATGTTTTTTAACCACTCCAGCTTTCAGACCACTGTTAACAAGCCCAGGGCCTGTCCTGACAAACGCTTTCTGAAGCGTAGTTCAGATGACCGTTTTCCTTTTCCACCAGAGGTGGTTAAGGAATGGGCCCAGTCCCCAAAGGTGGACCCTCCGGTGTCCAGAATCTCAGCCCGCACAGTCGTTGCTGTGGCTGACGGCACTTCTCTTAAGGACCCCACTGACCGCCAGGTTGACCTTCTGGCCAAGTCTGTATTTGAGGCGGCAGGAGCCTCCTTCTCCCCGTCTTTTGCGGCAGTATGGGCTCTTAAGGCTATCTCTGCCTCGCTGGCGGAGATTCATTCCCTCTCCAGGGACTCTATTCCTGAGATGGATGCCTTAACTTCTCAAGCTTCGGCTTTTGCATCCTACGCCATGTCTGCCATCCTGGAGACTTCTCACCGCACGGCAGTGGCCTCCGCTAACTCCCTCGCGATCCGCAGGATCTTGTGGCTTCGAGAGTGGAAAGCGGACGCTTCCTCTAAGAAGTACCTTGCGAGTCTCCCTTTTACTGGGTCCCGGCTGTTTGGGGAACAGCTTGATGACATAATTAAGGAGGCTACTGGCGGGAAGAGTACTTCCTTGCCACAAACTAAAGCCAAGAAACCTGCCCAGGTCAGGAACCAATCGAGGTTTCGTTCCTTTCGTTCCTCTAACTGGTCATCCTCTAAGCCCTCGGCCTCGTCCACTACCGCCAAGGATCGTAAATCCAACTGGCGCGCAAAGCCGCGTCCTCAAAAGACCGGAGGAGCCGCTGCCACCAAGGTAGCCTCCTTGTGACTATCTGGCCGCGCCAGCAAAGTCCTTGGTCGGTGGCAGGCTCTCCCACTTTGGCGACGTGTGGTTGCAACACGTCTCCGATCAGTGGGTGCGGGATATCATCACCCACGGCTACAGGATACCTTTTTCTTCCAGCCCGCCAAACAGATTTTTTCTGTCCACCCCCCCCTGCTCCAAAGCCGCCGCCTTCTCTCAGGCCGTGGCATCCCTGCAGGCCAACGGTGTAATTGTTCCGGTCCCCGCCCGGGAACGGTTCAGCGGTTTCTACTCAAACCTCTTTCTAGTCCCCAAAAAGGACGGTTCCTCCCGACCCATCCTGGATCTCAAGCTTCTCAACAAGCATGTTCAGGTGCGGCACTTTCGCATGGAATCTCTGAGATCGGTCATTGCCTCAATGACCCAGGGAGATTTTCTGGCATCCATCGACATCAGAGATGCCTACCTGCATGTGCCTATTGCGGTCTCACACCAGCGCTGGCTACGCTTTGCAATCGGAGAGGAACACTTCCAGTTCGTGGCTCTTCCCTTTGGCTTAGCCACGGCCCCTCGAGTGTTCACCAAGGTCATGGCAGCAGTGGTTGCGGTCCTGCACCTCCAGGGATTGGCAGTGATTCCTTACCTGGACGACCTTCTAGTCAAGGCCTCATCCAGTGTAGACTGCCAGCGGAGTGTCTCTCTCACTGTCACCACGCTAACTCAGTTCGGGTGGCTTGTCAACCTCCCCAAGTCGACTCTGACCCCGACCCGGGTACTTTTGTACCTAGGGATGCAATTCGAGACTCTGCCGGCACTTGTCAAGTTGCCCCTAGTCAAACAGCAGTCCCTTCATCTGGCGGTGCGCTCTCTGCTGAGGCACCGCCGTCATTCCATCAGACACCTCATGCAGGTGCTGGGTCAGATGGTGGCGTCCATGGAAGCGGTTCCCTTTGCCCAGTTCCATCTGCGTCCCTTGCAGCTGGACATTCTCCGCTGTTGGGACAAGCGGATCTCTTCCTTGGACAGGCTGGTGGCTCTGTCATCACAGGCCAGGAACTCCCTTCGGGGGTGGCTTCAGCCCCTCTCCCTGTCACAGGGACGTTCCTTCCTGACTCCGTCCTGGGTGATCCTCACCACGGATGCCAGTCTCTCCGGCTGGGGAGCGGTATTTCTCCATCACCGAGCACAGGGCACTTGGACTCCGTCCGAATCAGCCCTCCCGATCAATGTGCTGGAAATCAGAGCTGTGTTTCTAGCTCTCCTGGACTTTCACCACCCATTGGCGGGCAAGCACATTCGGGTTCAGTCGGACAACGCGACAGCGGTTGCCTACATCAATCACCAGGGCGGAACTCACAGCCGTCTGGCGATGTTGGAGGTTCAACGAATCCTCCAGTGGACGGAGGACTCCAAGTCCACCATATCCGCAGTTCACATCCCAGGCGTGGAAAACTGGGAGGCCGATTATCTCAGCCGTCAAACCGTGGACGGCGGCGAGTGGGCCCTGCATCCGTCAGTGTTCAGATCGATCTGCCGCAAGTGGGGCACTCCGGAAGTAGATCTAATGGCTTCCCGGCACAACAACAAGGTTCCGGTTTACGTGGCTCGCTCCCACGATCCTCAAGCCTTCGCAGCAGACGCACTGGTTCAGGATTGGTCTCAGTTCAGTCTGGCCTATGTGTTTCCCCCTCTAGCTCTCTTGCCCAGGGTTCTGCGCAAGATCCGAATGGAGGGCCGTCGAGTCATACTCATTTCTCCGGACTGGCCCAGGCGAGCCTGGTACCCAGATCTGCTCCGCCTGTCCGTAGAGGTGCCGTGGCATCTCCCGGACCGCCCAGACCTTCTCTCTCAAGGTCCGTTCTTCCGCCAGAATTCTGCGGCTCTCAGATTGACGGCGTGGCTCTTGAGTCCTGGATGCTGACGGCTTCAGGCATTCCCTCTGAGGTCATCTCCACCATGACTCAGGCTCGGAAGTCTTCCTCGGCTAAGATTTACCACAGGACTTGGAGAATTTTCCTGTCCTGGTGTCGCTCTTCCGGCCATGCTCCTTGGCCGTTCGCCTTGCTGACCATCCTGTCTTTTCTACAGTCAGGTCTGCAGTTGGGTCTGTCCCTCAATTCCCTTAAGGGACAGGTGTCGGCTTTGTCGGTATTGTTCCAGCGGCGTATCGCCCGACTGGCTCAGGTGCGCACCTTCATGCAGGGCGCATCTCACATCATCCCTCCTTACCGACGGCCCTTGGATCCCTGGGACCTTAATCTGGTCCTCACGGCCTTACAGAAACCCCCTTTTGAGCCTCTCAGGGAAGTTCCTTTGTCTAGACTTTCACAGAAAGTTGTCTTTCTAGTAGCCATAACTTCTCTCAGGAGAGTTTCTGATTTGGCTGCGCTTTCTTCGGAATCCCCCTTTTTGGTGTTTCACCAAGACAAGGTGGTTCTGCGTCCGACTCCGGACTTTCTCCCTAAGGTGGTGTCTTCCTTCCACCTTAACCAGGACATTTCATTGCCCTCTCTTTGTCCGGCCCCTGTGCATCGCTTTGAGAAGGCGTTGCACACCTTGGATTTGGTGCGGGCGCTCCGAATCTATGTGTCTCGCACCGCCGTTTTTCGGCGGTGCACCTCACTTTTTGTGCTAACCACGGGTCAGCGCAAGGGCCTCTTGGCGTCTAAACCGACCCTGGCTCGTTGGGTTAGGTCGGCTATCGCCGATGCCTACCAGTGTTCTCAGGTGCCTCCCCCGCCGGGGATTAAGGCGCACTCGACCAGAGCTGTCGGTGCCTCCTGGGCTTTCAGACACCAGGCTACGGCTCAGCAGGTGTGTCAGGCTGCCACTTGGTCCAGTCTGCACACTTTTTCTAAGCACTACCTAGTGCATGCTCATGCTTCGGCAGATGCGAGCTTGGGCAGACGCATCCTTCAGGCGGCTGTCGCCCATTTGTGAAGTTAGGTTTTGCCTACTTCTCAGTTTAGTTTATTTCCCACCCATGGACTGCTTTGGAACGTCCCATGGTCTGGGTCTCCCATGGAAGGAACGATAAAGAAAAAGAGAATTTTGTTTACTTACCGTAAATTCTTTTTCTTGTAGTTCCGACATGGGAGACCCAGCACCCTCCCTGTTGCCTGTTGGCAGTTTTTGTTCCGTGTGTTTCACGGCTGTTGTTAGTAGACAGAGTTCTGGTTTTGCCGAGTTTTACTCTATCTCTACTTATGGGTGGATGTCCTCCTTCAGCTTTTGCACTGAACTGGGTAGATTGTCATCCAGGGGGTGTATATAGCCCGGAGGGAGGAGCTACACATTTGAGTGTAGTGCTTTGTGTGTCCTCCGGAGGCGCTAGCTATACACCCATGGTCTGGGTCTCCCATGTCGGAACTACAAGAAAAAGAATTTACGGTAAGTAAACAAAATTCTCTTTTTTGGCTCATCCAGTTCACCAGTGTGAAAAGGATTTGCACTTCTTAGATTTTGTGAGAGCACTCCGGCTCTACATTTCGCACACTGCGCCCCTGCGCCGTTCTGATGCGCTCCTTGTCCTTGTCGCTAGCCAGCGTAAGGGGTCGCAGGCTTCCAAGTCAACCTTGGCTCGGTGGATCAAGGAATGGATTCTTGAAGTCTACCGTCTTCGGGGCTTCCGAGTCCTTTAGGGCTGAAAGCCCATTCTACCAGAGCCGTAGGGGCATCCTGGGCATTGCGTCACCAGGCTACGGCTCAGCAGGTGTGTCAGCACTACCTGGGCGAGTCTGCACACTTTCACGAAACACTATCAGGTTCCTGCCTATGCGGCGGCAGATGCCAGCCTAGGTAGGCGAGTCCTTCAGGAGGCGGTTGCTCACCTGTAAGAGAGGGCCGTTTTTTTCGGCTCTTTTTATCGAGGTATTCTTTTACCCACCCAGGGACTGCTTTTGGACATCCCAATTGTCTGGGTCTCCCAATGGAGCGACAAAGAAGAAGGGAATTTTGTTTACTTACCGTAAATTCCTTTTCTTCTAGCTCCTATTGGGAGACCCAGCACCCGCCCCTGTTCCCTTCGGGCTGTTGTTCCTTGTGTACACATGTTGTTCATGTTGAAGGGTTCTTTTGGTTCATGGTTTCAGTTCTCCGAACATCCTTCGGATTGAATTTACCTTAGACCAATTTATAAGTTCCTCCTTCCTGCTTTGGCACCAAAACTGATGGGCCCGTGATGCACGGGAGGGTGTATAGGCAGAGGGGAGGGGTTACACTTTTTAAAGTGTAATACTTTGTGTGGCCTCCGGAGGCAGTAGCTATACACCCAATTGTCTGGGTCTCCCAATAGGAGCTAGAAGAAAAGGAATTTACGGTAAGTAAACAAAATTCCCTTCTTTTATTATTTTTATGTCCTCTAGGCAGTGAATAAACTACAAGCACATATGCTGGTCCACCACTACATTTTTACAGGAAATTTGGGACCACTGGGTTTAGCAATATTTGAGCCATATTTGGACCCGCACAGTTATACTGGTTATCATTTATCATTTGGAAAAAGAAAGATTGTTACTAACTCTTCACAACCACAATATCCCATTAATGAATCCAAGAAGGCATTTGTTTAAAGGGAGTTGGCTGGTCATTTCATTTGACTGTAGACTACTGAATCCTTGCAGTTTGCACCACACACTGTAAGGATTCTCCAGTGTTGCTAGTGAGATTAGTTGGTCTCATGAATGTGATGTGAATTGCATACTTCCAGCCACATTCCACCTGGACGTGTTTGGCCTTGAGTGACGCCGAGCAAGTCTAATCGTCATGTGACCATATTTATGTCAATCACCCGTGCAGTCAAGTGACTACCCGCTCTCATCAGCAACACTGGAAATTTTTAACTGCATGCGGTGTACATACTGTAAGGATTCAGAAGTCTGCAGTCACATAGTAGCTGCAGACTTCATTAAAGAGAACCAACCACCAGGATTTGCCTAATATGAAGAAAAGACAGTGCCATACTGGCACTAAGATGCTGAATCCAGGCATACCTGTTATAGAAAGATCCGATGCTTGGTTAATGAAATATCTTTAATCAAAGTTGCAGAAATGCACTGCACTTTGATTGACGGATGCAAAGGGGGCGGGTCCTCAGTGTTTGCCCCCTTTTTTTTATTGAAATATTGCGCCTCCATTGCTGTTGTTGGTGGCACATGAGCATTGCCACAGTAATTCTGTCTTCAATAAAATGGCGGCAGAGATCACAATACGCGCATGCGCAGACTCTGGAGCCATTTTAATGAAGACTATTCCTGTGGCAATGCTTGCGCACTGCGAACAACAAAAATGGCAGCGTGGTGCGATAATCAAATAAGGAAAAGGGGCAACCTAAGAAGACACCAGAGAAGAATTAACGTAGAGGCCCCGACTCACAAAGGCCCACCCCCCTTGCACCTGTCAATCAAAATGCTGTGCATTTCTGCAACTTTGATTAAAGATATTTCATCAACCAAGCATCGGATCTTTCTACAACAGGTATGCCTGGATTCAGCATCTTAGTGCCAGTACGGCACTGTCTTCAGTTCATATCGCAAAATCTTGGTGGTTGTTTCTCTTTAAAGCCCGAACAACCCCTTTTAAGGTCACAGATCTTGCTGAGCTAAACACCCCAAGTGTTCTATACTTTTCAAGTGACTTTCCATCCATTCATGTGCATCTGTTGAACATCTTTAACATACATCATATTTCTTTGTCGCTCTATTGGGAGACCCAGACAATTGGGTGTATAGGCTATGCCTCCGGAGGCCGCACAAAGTATTACACTCAAAAGTGTTAAGCCCCTCCCCTTCTGCCTATACACCCCCCGTGCTCCCACGGGCTCCTCAGTTTTTTGCTTTGTGCGAAGGAGGTCAGACACGCACGCACAGCTCCACAGATTGGTCAGCAGCAGCTGCTGACCATGTCGGATGGAAGAAAAGTGGGCCCATATAGGGCCCCCAGCATGCTCCCTTCTCACCCCACTCTTGTCGGCGGTGTTGTTAAGGTTGAGGTATCCATTGCGGGTACGGAGGCTGGAGCCCACATGCTGTTTTCCTTCCCCATCCCCCTCAGGGCTCTGGGTGAAGTGGGATCTTACCGGTCTCCAGGCACTGAGACCGTGCTCCATCCACAGCTCCTAGGACTCTGCTGGATAGGAGCCGGGTATCGTTCAGGGACATGGCCCTGCTACTTGAAGGTACTCTGTGTCCCTGTGGGGACCGCGCACAGCAACACTCCAGCATTGCTGGGTGTGCTAGTGCACCGGGGACCGCGGCGCTGACCGGGTTAATGTGCCATTACACACTCAGCGTCGCTGAGTGTGTTTATGTAGGGGGACTACCGTACTACCGCCGCCGCCATGTTTTTAACACTGAGGCGCGGCTGGGACTTGTAGTGCGCCGGGGACTTCCGCGCGGCCGCGCTTTTATGGCAGCCGCACTCATTACTTGAGTCCCTGGCTTGTACGGCCTAGTGTTTCCTCCTCCCGCCCACAGCCCTGACAGGCAGGGGAAGGGCGGGACGCTTTACAGACGAGCTGCAGTGAGGGCTGGAGCATGCTTTGCATACTCCACTCCCCTCACTGCACTGTGAGGCACCAGTTCCCGCACTTTCTAAGGGTCACGCCCACGGCTTCCTCCTCTCTCAGGACGCCGGCAGCCGTGCCATTACACACTCAGCATCGCTGAGTGTGTTTATGTAGGGAGACTACCGCGCTGACCGCCGCCGCCGCCATGTTTTGACACTGAGGCGCGGCTGGGACTTGTAGTGCGCCGGGGACTTCCGCGCGGCCGCGCTTTTACGGCGGCCGCGTTTATTACTCGAGTCCCCGGCTTTTGCGGCCTAGTCTTTCTTCCTCTCGCCCACAGCCCTGACAAGCAGGGGAAGGGCGGGACGCTGCACAGGATGAGCAGCACTGAGGGCTGGAGCATGCTTTGCATACTCCACCCCCCTCACTGTCCTCTCCTCAGAAGCCGACAGCCATTCCTGTCAGCTCCTTGAATGCTGCAGAGGGGGACAAATTCTGACAGACCCAGGCAGGGACCCTGGTGGCCTCACAACCGCTTTATGCGGGGGGTATGCAGCATCTGTGGTGCTAGCCACATTTGTGCAGGAGTGTAATTTTAAATCATATGTTTATAAGATATGCTTTACACTGTATGGTGCACAGTTGATTCTGTATATATATTGTGTTGCTCAGGGAAGTCAACAGCATGGCGCCCATAAAAGGCAGGAGCGCCAAACCACAGGCTTACTATGCTGCCTGCGCCGCATGTACGACCCCTCTGCCGGCAGGATCCACTGAGCAATCCAGACCGGTATCTCAGCACAGGGGCACTGTTGAATCATTGCTCCCTGGCCCACCTCAGTTGGACCAGAGGTCTCCCCGGGGTGTCTCATAGATCCCAGAGTGAGGTCTCTGATACAGACCCCAGCCCCTGACCGTCTAAGCGAGCTCGCTGGGAAATTCCCTCGACATCTTCATATTGGTCAGGGTCTCAGCGGGGGCAATCCCTGGATGATGAAGCGGAGACAGCTGATCAGGATTCTGATCCTGAGGCCGCTCTCAATCTTGATACGCCTGACGGGGACGCCATAGTGAACGATCTTATAGCGTCTATCAATCAAAGATGCCACTCACAGGCAGATGGAGCTCTGGTTGAAATCCATCTATGAAGCTATCAGCGCTTCTTTTTACACCAGCATTTGCAGCCGTATGGGTGCTACAAGCTATCTCAGCAGGTCAAGCGCAAATTGACGCAGCCACACAGACGTCGGCATTTGCGTCTTACGCTATTAATGCTGTCCTGGACTCTGCGAGCCGTATGGCGGTTGCTTCCGCCAATTCGGTGGTACTCTGCAGGGCCTTGTGGCTACGGAACTGGAAGGCAGATTCTGCTTCCAAAAAAGCGTTTAACCAGTTTGCCAATTTCTGGCGACCGACTGTTTGGCGAACGTTTGGATGAAATCATCAAACAATACAAGGGAAAGGATACATCTTTACCCCAGCCCAAACCGAACATACCCCAACAGAGGATGGGGCAGTCGAGGTTTCGGTTCTTTCGGGGCGCGGGCAGGTCCCAATTCTCCTCGTCCAAAAGGCCTCTGAATAGATCAAGTGCTCTCCGATTCATGGCGGTCTAAGTCAAAAAGACCACCGTCCTCTTCATTGGGACATCCTACGCAAATAGGACAGGAAACCGACGTCCCTCGACAGGAACGTCTCCCTCTCTCAGGCAACCAAAGCTTCCCTTAGGGGGTGGCTTTCTTCCCACTTCATTATCGCATGGGAAATCCTTCCTACCCCCATCCTGGGAGGTGGTCACGACGGACGCGAGTCTGTCAGGGTGGGGAGCAGTCTTTCTCCACCACCGGGCTCAGGGTACGTGGACTCAGCAAGAGTCCTCGCTTCAGATCAATGTTCTGAAGATCAGGGCAGTGTATCTTGCCCTAAAAAGTGTTCCAGCAGTGGCTGGAAGGCAAGCAGATCCGAATTCAGTCAGACAACTCCACAGTGGTGGCTTACATCAACCACCAAGGCGGAACACGCAGTCGGCAAGCCTTCCAGGAAGTCCGGCGGACTTTGATGTGGGTGGAAGCCACGGCCTCCACCATCTCCGCAGTTCACATCCCGGGCGTCGAAAACTGGGAAGCAGACTTTCTCAGTCGCCAGGGCATGGACGCAGGGGAATGGTCTCTTCACCCGGGCGTGTTTCAGGAGATCTGTTGCCGCTGAGGGAGGCCGGACGTCGACCTAATGGCGTCCCGGCACAACAACAAGGTCATGGCATTCATGGCACGCTCTCACGATCACAGAGCTATGGCGGCAGACGCCTTAGTTCGGAATTGGTCGCAGTTTCAACTCCCTTATGTGTTTCCTCCGCTGGCACTGTTGCCCAGAGTGTTACGCACGATCAGGGCCGACTGCCGCCGCGCCATCCTCGTCACTCCAGACTGGCCGAGGAGGTCGTGGTACCCGGATCTGTGGCATCTCACGGTAGGCCAAACGTGGGCACTACCAGTCCGACCAGACTTGCTGTCTCAAGGGCCGTTTTTCCATTTGAATTCTGCGGCCCTCAACCTGACACTGTGGCCATTGAGTCCTAGATCTAGCGTCTTCAGGATTATCTCAAGAGGTCATTGCCACTATGAGACAGGTTAGGAAACAAACGTCCGCCAAGATCTACCACAGGACGTGGAAAAATTTCCTGTCGTGGTGCTCTGCTCGGGGTTTTTCTCCCTGGCCTTTTGCCTTGCCCATTTTTCTGTCCTTCCTTCAATCTGGACTGGAAAAGGGTTTGTCGCTCGGCTCCCTTAAGGGACAAGTCTCAGCGCTCTGTGTTTTTTCCAGTAGCGCCTAGCCAGACTTCCACAGGTATGCACGTTCCTGCAGGGGGTTGTCACATCGTTCATCCTTACAAGCGGCCGTTAGAACCCTGGGATCTGAACGGGGTGCTGATGGTTCTTCAGAAACCACCATTTGATCCAATAAGGGATATTTCTTTCTCACGCCTTTCGCAGAAAGTGATTTTCCTAGTAGCAGTCACTTCACTTCGGAGAGTGTCTGGGCTAGCAATGTTGTCGTGCAAAGCCCCTTTCCTGGTGTTCACCAGGACAAGGTGGTTCTGCGTCCGGTTCTGGAATTTCTCCCAAGGGTGGTACCCCCCTTTCATCTCAATCAGGATATCTCCTTACCCTCTTTTTGTCATCATCCAGTTCACCAATGTGAAAAGGATTTGCACTGGTTAGATCTGGTGAGAGCACTCAGGCTCTACATTTCTCGTACGGCGCCCCTGCGCCGCTCGGATGCACTCTTTGTCCTTGTCGCTGGCCAGCGTAAAGGGTCACAGGCTTCCAAATCAACCCTGGCCCGGTGGATCAAGGAACCAATTCTCGAAGCTTACCGGGTTGCCGGTTCCCTCAGGGCTCTAGGCCCATTCTACCAGAGCCGGGGGCGCGTCCTGGGCTTTGAGGCACCAGGCTACGTGTCAGCAGGTGTGTAAGGCGGCTACCTGGTCGAGCCTGCACACTTTCACGAAACACTATCAGGTGCATACCTATGCTTCGGCGGATGCCAGCCTAGGTAGACGAGTCCTCAAGGCGGCGGTTGCCCACCTGTAGGAAGAGGCCGTTTTACGGCTCTATTACGAGGTATTATTTTACCCACCCAGGGATTGCTTTTGGACATCCCAATTGTCTGGGTCTCCCAATAGAGCGACAAAGAAGAAGGGAATTTTGTTTACTTACCGTAAATTCCTTTTCTTCTAGCTCTAATTGGGAGACCCAGCACCCGCCCCTGTTTTTTTGTGTACACATGTTGTTCATGTTGTTTGGTTTCAGTTCTCCGATATTCCTTCGGATTGAATCTACTTTACACCAGTTTATAATCTTTTCCTCCTTCTTGCTTTTGCACCAAAACTGAGGAGCCCGTGGGAGCACGGGGGGTGTATAGGCAGAAGGGGAGGGGCTTAACACTTTTGAGTGTAATACTTTGTGCGGCCTCCGGAGGCATAGCCTATACACCCAATTGTCTGGGTCTCCCAATTAGAGCTAGAAGAAAAGGAATTTACGGTAAGTAAACAAAATTCCCTTCTTTACTTCAGTGACATTGTAAAATGCAAAGTATAATACAATCAGCTAATATTATCACTTTTTTTTATTGTTAAAATTCACTAATACACTTTAGATCAATATTTTAGCTAGATATCTTTTTTATAATACATTTTTATAAGTAAATACTTATATACTTGAGCAGTTTTAATGCATGTTTTTACCTAATTATTTTGTAGGTATTCTCACTGGCTGGTTCCACATTTAGTATACCATCGTCTCATATATTTGGAAGTCCTTTGTCAATGCCCCCTCTCCTCAGTCAGGCTGAGAATAATAGAACAGGTAACCTCATGTACTGTTATCTTAAATATGTCGTAATACAGAAATATGCAAGCCAGTGTATTGTTTTCATATTTTAAAAGCACAAGAAAACATAAGAGGTTTCTTTATCGCTTCATTTTTTGATAGCCAGCGTTGGTAAAACACTGACGGTGCTCTACCCAGCTCATCACAATTGCCCTGATGCAGTGGCTATTGGGGTAATATAAGGGGTTAATAATGGCTGTGATTTGTCAAAAAAATGACAGCTGCCATCAAGCTCTGGATTAGTAATGGGAGGTGTTTGAGACACCCCCCCATACTAATCTTGTAAGTAAAAAAAAAATAAAACGCCAAACACCAAAACAATTCTTTTTTTGAAATGAAATAGAAACACCATCTTTCACCCCTTTATTAACCCCCAAAACGCCCTAGCAAATGAGACGTAATATGTACAGAGTCCCATGACTATCACAGCTTTGCTACATACTGAAGTTGCATCATGCAGGCACATTAAAAAATGTCACAACGTGCTGCGGCTTCAGGCAGACACTAACTGAGCTAAAGCTGTGAGCGGTGACGTCACTGAGTTTGCCTGCGGTCACAGCTGGAGGTTCCCACTGTCCCCCACCTGTGACTGCAGGGAAACTCTCCTCAGGTGACCTCATTGAACTCAGTGACCTCACTTCTGGTGAGGTTGCTACTTCTAATAGGTGGCGCTAGAGGTCAAGTCCCCTTCCTCTCTGAAGAGGCAAATTGCATAAACATGTAGAACTGACCTCATTGTATAGAACTGTACTTAATTAGGAGAATTTCCTTTTGGATTTGCAATCGAACGATAAAACCTTGGGTTCCTTTCTGCAATTTTATTTGTAAAAAAATAAATGCTTTTAATAAAATGGATGACTGTTTTCATATTAAATAAGAACTTCTGTTCTTACACAGAGCCTGAATTGGAAGACTGCAGCTTTATATGTAGAGGTAGTTCTCCACGAGAAAGTTTGTCCTCTATGTAAGTAAACTTTGTATAGCAGAATTGCATAAAGTATTGTAATGCATGTTCCATGCTATCTAGTGTACATATCAATTCACACTAAGAAAAAGACTTTGTTTGCCAATAGGTCACCAATCAGCAGCCTGCCCCCGTTATACGATCCAAGTGGTGCCTCTACACAGAATGATAATGTACCACAGGTCACAGCCAACCTCGAACAACTACTGGAGAAACATGGAGAGGCAGGGGTTAACAGTAAGACTCTGCTTAATAAGGTTAATTAAGGGATAACTGTTTATTCTCATAGCAGGGGCTATAGGTGATATGAATGTAATTCGCATCCTGAAGGCCCATGTTGCACGTTTGTGTGGCCACCATACAGATGATTATTTCTTTGTCGCTCCATTGGGAGACCCAGACAATTGGGTGTATAGCTTCTGCCTCCGGAGGCCACACAAAGTATTACACTTTAAAAAGTGTAACCCCTCCCCTCTGCCTATACACCCTCCCGTGGATCACGGGCTCCTCAGTTTTATGCTTTGTGTGGAAGGAGGCACACATCCACTCATGCATTCTCATATTAGTTATGTCGGTTGGAAGAAAACAGGGCCCCCACGGGGCCCCCGGCATGTTCCCTTCTCACCCCACTACGTCGGCGGTGTTGTTAAGGTTGAGGTACCCATTGCGGGTACAAAGGCCGGGGCCTCATGCCGTCTCCTTCACATCCCTTAGCGGCTCTGGGAGAAGTGGGATCCTGAACGGTCATCCAGTTGCTGGGACCGTGCTCCCTCCGCAGCCCCTGTGGGAATCTGCCGGACCGGAGTCTATTCAACCTCAGGGACCGGGCCCTGCAACTCTAAGGTACTCTGTGTCCCCATTGGGGAATGTGCAGGAGCGCACCTTCTTCCCGGACGCTGCGGCAGCTGCTGAATTGAGAAGACCGGCGGACTTCCGCGCCGACCGTGCCTGCTCGTCGGGCGCGGTCTCAAATTTAGTCCCCGGCTTCATCGCGGCCTAGTCGCAAAAATCCCGCCCCTGGGCCTGCCTGTCAGGGGTAAGGGCGGGACTGCCGACCTGACGTCGGATGTGAGGGCTGGAGCATCCTGCATGTTTCCTCCCCCCTCACTGATCACTGTGGGGACCCCAGATTCCCGTACTTTCCTGGCGCCGCCCACGGCTCCACTCCTCCCCTGAGATCTCCGGCAGCCATTTTTTGGGCATTCTGCCGGTGGAAGATTCTCAGGAACAGCTCTGCAGCTCTAGGGGACCTAAAGCTGGGAATCTGGAGGCACACACTCCGCTTGTTAGCGGTCGGTAAGCCACACCGGTCACCCGGTGCTGGTCCCCCCTAGGGTGCCGGAATAGATACGTATTTATATATATATTTCTGTTCGGTCGGGCTGTATACCCTGTTTTTGCCCATATACCCTCAGTGATCACTCTCCTAGGAGACAACAGCATGTCGTCCACAAGGAGCAAAGCTGTTAAGGCACAGGGGTTTTTTGCGGCCTGTACCTCTTGTGGGGCTATGTTACCTGCGGGTTCCACCTACCCTCACTGTGAGCAATGCTCGACCCCTGTTTCACTTGCTCAGCCGGAGCCTCGGTCACTAGTGGACCCCTCGGCTCATGTAGACCCCCCTGCTCCCCCTGTCCAGGCGCCAGGGACAGAGTTCTCCTCTTTTGCTGAAAAACTCTCTGAGTCACTTTCACAATCCATGGCTCAGTCTATGGACAAATGGTCTGCCAAGCTGCTAGAAGCTTTGCAGTCCAGACCGGTCCTTACACAGGCCCCGGCCCCTGTTGGATCGTCACCTCCAGGCCCCTCTCGGTCCGAGCCGCAGCGCGCTCCCAGGTTGGGCCCTAGGTCCCACGCGGAGGACTCCTGCCAGGACCACAGTCCTAGACAGGCTAAGCGGGCTCGCTGGGAATCTTCCCCGACTTCTTCACGCTGCTCGGGTTCCCAGCTTGAGGACTCTCTGGAGGACGAGGCGGACGTCGCTGCTCAGGGTTCTGACCCTGACGTCGCCCTTAACCTTGATACACCTGAGGGGGACGCATTAGTGAATGATCTTATCTCGTCCATCAACCAGGTGTTGGATCTCTCTCCCCCGCCTCCTACTGTGGAGGAGTCGGCGTCTCAGCAGGAGAAACACCAGTTTCGGTTCCCCAAACGTACACGTAGTGCGTTCTTCAATCACTCTAATTTCAGAGACGCTGTCCAGAAGCCCAGAGCGGTCCCGGACAAGCGCTTTACTAAGCACCTCACTGACACGCGTTACCCCTTCCCCGCTGAAGTCATTAAGGGGTGGGCTCAATGTCCCAAGGTGGATCCTCCAGTCTCTGGATTGGCGGCTAGATCTGTGGTATCGGTGGCAGATGGCTCATCGCTAAAGGATGCCACTGACAGGCAGATAGAGCTCCTGGTGAAGTCCATCTATGAGGCCACGGGCGCGTCTTTTGCCCCGGCCTTTGCAGCCGTGTAGGCACTCCAAGCTATCTCGGCTTGTCTGACTGAGATTAATGCTGTCACACGTAATTCTGCTCCGCAAGTTGCGTCTTTGACTTCTCAAGCGTCAGCTTTTTCTTCCTACGCCATGAACGCAGTCCTAGACTCGGCTAGCCGTACAGCTGTGGCATCCGCTAACTCTGTGGCAGTCCGCAGGGCCATGTGGCTGCGCGAATGGAAGGCAAACTCTGCCTCCAAGAGGTTCTTAACCGGTTTGCCGTTTGCTGGCGAACGCTTGTTTGGCGAACGATTGGATGAGATTATTAAGGAATCTAAGGGAAAGGACTCATCCTTACCCCATTCCAGACCTAAGAGACCTCAACAACGGAAAATACAATCGAGGTTTCGGTCCATTCGTCCCTCCGCCAAGCCCCAATCCTCTTCGTCCAGCAGGCAGGAGAAAGGCCAGAGGAACTCCTATGCGTGGCGGTCCAAGTCACGCCCCCAAAAGGCCGCAGGAGGCACTGCCTCCAAGGCGGCCTCCTCATGACTCTCGGCATCCCCGAACCGCATCCTCGGTCGGTGGCAGGCTCTCCCGCTTTGGCGACGCCTGGTGGCCACATGTTCAAGACCGATGGGTGAGAGACATTCTGTCTCACGGTTACAGGATAGAGTTCAGCTCCCGTCCTGCGGCTCGTTTCTTCAGAACCTCTCCGCCCCCCGCTCAGGCCGACGCACTTTTTCAGGCGGTGGACGCTCTGAAGACAGAAGGAGTTGTGACCCCCGTTTCCCTTCAGGAACGCGGTCGCGGCTTTTACTCCAACTTGTTCGTGGTGCCAAAAAAGGACGGATCATTCCGTTCCGTTCTGGACCTCAAACTGCTCAACAGACACGTGAGAACCAGACGGTTTCGGATGGAATCTCTCCGCTCGGTCATCGCCTCGATGTCACAAGGAGACTTCCTAGCATCGATCGACATCAAAGATGCATATCTCCACGTGCCGATCGCACCCGAACATCAACGCTTCTTGCGTTTCGCCATCAGGGACGAACACCTTCAGTTCGTGGCATTGCCTTTCGGCCTGGCGACAGCCCCACGGGTTTTCACCAAAGTCATGGCATCCGTCGTGGCGGTCCTACACTCTCAGGGCCACTCGGTGATTCCCTACCTAGACGATCTCCTAGTCAGGGCCCCTTCTCGGGTGGCGTGTCAACACAGCCTTACAGTCGCTCTGACGACTCTCCAGCAGTTCGGGTGGATCATCAACTTCCCAAAATCCAAGTTGACACCGACCCAATCACTGACTTACCTCGGGATGGAGTTTCATACACAGTCAGCGGTAGTCATGCTACCGCTGGACAAACAGCCTTCTCTGCAGGCAGGGGTGCAATCTCTTCTTCGGAGTCAGTCACACCCCTTAAGGCGCCTCATGCACTTCCTGGGGAAGATGGTGGCAGCGATGGAGGCAGTGCCGTTCACGCAATTCCATCTACGGCAGCTCCAATGGGACATTCTCCACAAATGGGACAGGAGGTCGGCTTCCCTCGACAGGAACGTCTCTCTTTCCCTTGCAACCAAGACGTCACTTCAGTGGTGGCTCCTTCCCAATTCTCTATCGCAGGGAAAATCCTTCCTACCCCCAACCTGGGCTGTGGTCACCACGGACGCGAGCCTGTCAGGGTGGGGAGCGGTTTTTCTCCACCACAGGGCTCAGGGAACCTGAACTCCGATAGTCTTCCCTTCAGATCAATGTTCTGGAAATAAGGGCAGTGTATCTAGCCCTATTGGCTTTTCAGCGGTGGCTGGAGGGCAGGCAGATCCGTATCCAGTCGGACAACGCCACTGCCGTCGCATACATCAACCACCAAGGCGGCACTCGCAGTCGTCAAGCCTTCCAGGAAGTCCGGCGGATTCTGCAGTGGGTGGAAGCCACAGCCTCCACCATCTCCGCAGTTCACATCCCGGGCGTAGAAAACCGGGAAGCAGATTTTCTCAGTCGTCAGGGCATGGATGCGGGGGAATGGTCTCTGCACCCAGAAGTGTTTCGAGAGATCTGTCGCCGCTGGGGAACGCCGGACGTCGATCTCATGGCATCACGGCACAACAACAAAGTCCCAGCATTCATGGCACGGTCTCAGGATCACAGAGCTCTGGCGGCGGACGCGTTAGTTCAGGACTGGTCGCAGTTCCGACTGCCTTATGTGTTTCCTCCTCTGGCAATGCTGCCCAGAGTGTTACGCAAGATCAGGTCCGACTGCCGTCGCGCCATTCTCGTCGCTCCAGACTGGCCGAGGCGGTCGTGGTACCCGGATCTGTGGCATCTCACGGTGGGTCAGCCGTGGGCACTTCCAGATCGCCCAGACTTGCTGTCACAAGGGCCATTTTTCCATCTGAATTCTGTGGCCCTCAACCTGACTGTGTGGCCATTGAGTCCTGGCTCCTAGCGTCTTCAGGGTTATCTCAGGATGTCATTGCCACCATGAGACAGGCCAGGAAGCCAACGTCCGCCAAGATCTATTACAGGTCTTGGCAAATCTTCTTATCCTGGTGCTCTGATAACGGTTTCTCTCCATGGCCGTTTGCCTTACCCACTTTTCTTTCATTCCTCCAATCCGGAATGGACAAGGGTTTGTCACTCGGCTCTCTCAAGGGCCAAGTATCGGCGCTCTCCGCTCGGGATGTCTCTTTATCACGTCTTTCGCAAAAGGTGGCCTTTCTAGTGGCAATTACATCACTCCGGAGAGTGTCTGAGCTTGCAGCGCTATCATGCAAAGCCCCCTTCCTGGTGTTTCACCAGGATAAGGTGGTTCTGCGTCCGGTTCCGGAATTTCTCCCTAAGGTGGTATCTACTTTTCATCTCAATCAGGATATCTCCTTACCTTCATTTTGCCCTAATCCAATTCACCAATGTGAAAAGGATTTGCACTCTTTGGATCTGGTGAGAGCACTCCGGCTCTACGTGTCTCGCACGGCGCCCCTGCGTCGTTCAGATGCGCTCTTTGTCCTTGTCGCTGGCCAGCGTAAGGGTTCGCAGGCTTCCAAGTCAACCTTGGCTCGGTGGATCAAGGAACCGATTCTCGAAGCCTACCGTTCTTCTGGGCTTCCGCTTCCTTCAGGGCTGAAAGCCCATTCTACCAGAGCCGTGGGTGCGTCCTGGGCATTGCGGCACCGGGCTATGGCTCAGCAGGTGTGTCAGGCAGCGACGTGGTCTAGTCTGCACACTTTTACAAAACACTATCAAGTGCATACCTATGCTTCGGCAGACGCCAGTCTAGGTAGGCGAGTCCTTCAGGCGGCGGTTGCCCACCTGTAAGAGGAGGGCCGTTTCGGCTCTTGTTATTGAGGTATTCTTTTACCCACCCAGGGACTGCTTTTGGACATCCCAATTGTCTGGGTCTCCCAATGGAGCGACAAAGAAGAAGGGAATTTTGTTTACTTACCGTAAATTCCTTTTCTTCTAGCTCCTATTGGGAGACCCAGCACCCGCCCCTATTCCCTTCGGGCTGGTTGTTCTTTTGTGTACACATGTTGTTCATGTTGAATTGTTCTTTTGGTTCATGGTTCAGTTCTCCGAACATCCTTCGGATTGAATTTACCCTAGACCAATTTATAAGTTTTCTCCTTCCTGCTTTTGCACCAAAACTGAGGAGCCCGTGATCCACGGGAGGGTGTATAGGCAGAGGGGAGGGGTTACACTTTTTAAAGTGTAATACTTTGTGTGGCCTCCGGAGGCAGAAGCTATACACCCAATTGTCTGGGTCTCCCAATAGGAGCTAGAAGAAAAGGAATTTACGGTAAGTAAACAAAATTCCCTTCTTTTTTATATATATATATATATATATATATATATATATATATATATATATATATAATATCTTTTCTCTGTTTTGTGGCTGCTCGCATGTATTTTTCATGTCACAAAAAAGAAGAGTGGTACATAGTGCAAGAACTGGGGTGGAAAATTACTAATTTGTGTGGACAGTTCTGGGACTTGGCGAGGTGAGGGTCTTCTAAGGCCACTTTCATATTTTGTTTAAACCTCTGTTCAGTGGTCCCGTTGGAGATTCCGTCCACACCCCCACTCAAAACGTGTTTCGGACGCATGCGCTGACAGGGCCACTGACTATAATGGAGCAGATGGAGTCAGCATGTGCTCTGTCGTGCACCACTTTTGGGCGTATACGCTTTCTGCAGGCAAACACCCGGACGTAGTAAGCTACATCTGTGTGTCGGCCTGGAGAAAGCGTATACTCCCGAAAATGGTGCAAGACAGAGCACACACTGACTCCATCTGCTCCATTATAGTCAATGGCCCTGTCGACGCATGCGTCCGAAACACGTTTTGTGGGGGTGGGGGGGGTGTTTCGGATGGAAGCTACGACGGGACCACTGAAGGGAGGTAAGAACGAAATGTGAAAGCGGCCTAACTCCTGTCTGGTACTTGAGAAAGATGAGGTGGTCATGCATTAGCGCGGCTACCATCATTGTAGTGCTTGGGAGCAATGAAACACTTGGCTATTTCAGCCGTTCACATAAACTACAATGGGGTGAGCCACATAGATTCATGGTCTCTATTTCTGGTAGAAAACCGGAGAAGAGCACCCCTATTTCTCTCGAGAGGTAGGAGACCTGAAAATGGAATCTGTCAGACATTTGCGGATTAACACATAAATGTCTCACTATGTAATACCCATTGAATTGTAACGTTTTAATATGGACTTTAGAAATGGTTGAGTCTGACAATGTTGCCCCCACACCAGAAAAGCCTGCACTCCAAAGGATCGGAAGAAGATATGACTATGGGAATATTAGAGAATAATGGGTATCTGTAGGGAGGGCTAAAGGACACGTAGAAATGTATGTGACAGAATTCGAGTATCAGATTAGACTCTGGTGATGGCCGTGATGAAGGAATATATAGAAGAATATAATAAGAATTTGGCAGCTTTGTATTAACCCCTTCACCCCCGGCCGATTTTACGTTTTCTGGCTGTTGGTTTTTTTTTTGCTCCCCCTTCTTCCGAGAGCTGTAACTTTTTTATATTTCAGTCAATCTTGCCATGTGAGGGCTTGTTTTTTGTGGAATAAGTTGTACTTTTAAATGAAACCATGAGTTTTACAATATAGTGTACTGGAAAACGGCAAAAATTGCAAAAAAAAAGTGCGATTTGCGTGATTGTTTTTGAGATTTTATTCACTGTGTTCACTATATGGTAAAACTGATGTGTGGGTGTGATGCCTCAGGTCAGAGCGGGTTCGTAGATGCCAAACCTGTATAGGTTTACTTTTTATGTAAGGGGTTAAAAAAAATCAGAAGTTTGTCCAAAAAAGTGGCGTACGTTTTGCGCCATTTTCCCTGACCCGTAGCATTCTCATTTTTCGGGATTTATGGCTCAGTGACTGCTTATTTTTTGCATCTCAAGCTGACGTTTATTAGTACCATTTTCTTTGTCGCTCCATTGGGAGACCCAGACAATTGGGTGTATAGCTATTGCCTCTGGAGGCCACACAAAGTATTACACTTAAAAGTGTAAGGCCCCTCCCCTTCTGGCTATACACCCCCAGTGGGATCACTGGCTCACCAGTTTTGTGCTTTGTGCGAAGGAGGCAACACATCCACGCATAGCTCCACTTTTTAGTCAGCAGCAGCTGCTGACTATGTCGGATGGAAGAAAAGAGGACACATATAGTGTCCCCAGCATGCTCCCTTCTCACCCCACTGTATGTCGGAGGTGTTTGTAAGGTTGAGGTACCCATTGCGGGTACGGCGGCAGGAGCCCACATGCTGATTCCTTCCCCATCCCTTTTTACAGGGCTCTGGGTGAAGTGGGATTTACCGGTCTCCAGGCACTGAGACCGTGCTCCATCTACAGCCCCTGGAGAAGATGCTGGATGGAGCGGAGTACATCAGGGACATGGCCCTGCTTCCTCAAGGTACTCTGTGTCCCCGTGCATTTGGCGCTCACACCGCAGCATGCTGGGTGTTGTAGTGCGCCGGGGGACATCAGCGCTGCGGCGCCTGTGCCATGGCCTCATTCAGCTTTGCTGAAGCAGGCTCACTTATGGGAATTGGTCGCGCCGGCCGCTGGGACTGCGGCGCGGCTGGCACTTGTAGTGCGCCGGGGACTTCAGCGCGGCCTGCGCTTTTACGGCGGCCGCGCTGATAACTAGAGTCCCCGGCTTTTGCGGCCTGCTTCCGTTCGTTCCCGCCCCCAGACCTGCCAGTCAGGAGAGGGGCGGGACGCTGGCCACTTCCAGGAATCGGTCGCGCCGGCCGCTGGCAGCGGCGCGGCTGGCACTTGTGGTGCGCCGGGGACTTCAGCGCGGCCCGCGCTTTTACGGCGGCCGCGCTGATAACTAGAGTCCCCGGCTTTTGCGGCCTGCTTCCGTTCGTTCCCGCCCCCAGACCTGCCAGTCAGGAGAGGGGCGGGACGCTGGCCACTTCTATGAATCGGTCGCGCCGGCCGCTGGAACTGCGGCGCGGCTGGCACTTGTGGTGCGCCGGGGACTTCAGCGCGGCCCGCGCTTTTACGGCGGCCGCGCTGTTAACTCGAGTCCCCGGCTTCTGGGCCTAGTCTCCCTTCGTTACCGCCCACAGCCCTGACAGTCAGGGTAGGGGCGTGACGCTGCATAGAGCAGAGCTGAGAGCTGGAGTATGTTTTGCATACTCCACCCCTCTCACTGTGTGCACTGTGAATCCGGATTCCCGCACTTTCTCAGGCACGCCCACGGCTTCCTTCTCTACAAGGACACCGGCAGCCATTAGTGTCAGTTTCTGTACGATACAGAGACAAGTGTGGAAGACCCTGGCATTCTGATAGTCACACAATCGCTGTAACAGGCGTTAAGCAGCACCTGTGGTGCTAACCCCACTAGTGCAGAAGTGCACTTATAGATATGCTTGTACTATATACATTGCACTGTTTGGTCGCACGTTGTATATACCCTCCTGGATTATGCGGAGGAGTTATCAGCATATTCTCTGTGTAAAACAAAGGTGCAGAACCACATGTTTTTCTATACAGCTGGTACAGCATGTACGGCTATACGGCCGGCAGGTACATAGACTCCCATTGTATGCACTAATGGCCAGGGGATGAGGACGGTGTCTGCAGTATTTACTGACAGTTTTTCTGAGACTATGGCTATGATACTAGAAGCCTAGCAGTCCGGACATGTCTCTCACAATATGGGCACTGTTGAATCATTGATCCATGGCCCCCCTCAGTGTGAATAACTAACAGCTCCGGGAATGTCACACGCATCCCAGAGTCACGGCTCTGCACGGACGTCAGTCCCAGACAGCCTAAGTGGGCTCGCTATGAGCGGCCTCGGTTTCATCAGGGTCCTAACAGAAGGACTCGCTGTGTAATGAGGCGGAAGTAGCGGCTCAGGATTCTGATCCTGAGACCGCTCTCAATCTGGATACACCTGATTGTGACGCCATAGTAAATAATCTTATAGCGTCCATCTATAGAATGTGGGTTATTTCTCACAGCTCCTCCAGTGGAGGAGTCAGCTTCACGTATTTTTCTGGACCACTCTGCCTTCAGAGAGGCAGTCCAGGAACACCACGCTTATCCAGATATGCGCTTCTCCAAACGGCTTAGGATACACGTTATCCCTGTCCCCTGACTTGGTCAAGGACTGGACCCAATGTCCCGAGCGGCATCCTCCAATCTCCAGGCTTGTAGCTAGATCCATAGTTGCAGTGGGAGATGGAACTGCAAACTCAAAGATGCCACTGACAGACAGATGGATCTCTGGTCGAAAGCCATCTATGAGGCTGTCGGCGCACCGTTGGCTCCGGCATTCTCTCCCTTGGGGCACTCCAAGCTATTTCAGCTTGTCTTACACAGATTGACACGGTTACACGTACATCTGTGCCGCAGGTGGCATCCTTAACCTCTCAAATGTCTGCATTTGTTTCTTACGCGATTCAGGTTGTCCTGGACTCTGCGAACCGTGCGGCGGTAGCCTCCGCTACTCCGTGTTTTTAAGCAGAGCCTGGTCTGCTCGTTAAGTGAATGGAAGGCAGATTCTGCTTCCAAAAAAGGTTGCCTAACCAGTTGCCTTTTTCTGCTGACCGACTGTTTGGTGAGCGTTGGATGTAACCATTAAACAGTCCAGGGGTAAGGATTCATCCTTTCCTCAGCCCGGACACAACAAACCCCAACAGAGCAAAAAGGATCAGAGGAGCTAAGATTCTTAGCGGGCTCAGTCTCGCCCAAAAAAGCGACAGTCTGAAAACCCGCTTCCACGGCTTCCTCATGACTTGCGGCCTCGGTCGGTAGCAGGCTCTCCCGCCTTGGCGATATTTAGCTGCCATAGGTCAATGACCATTGAGTGTGAGACATTCTGTCTCACGGGTACAGGATAGAGCTCACTTCTCGTCCTCCAACTCGATTCTTCAGAATTTCTCCACCTCCCGGCCGGGCCGCTGCTCTTCTGCAAACAGGGTGCACTCTATAGGCAGAAAGAGTGATGACCCCCGTTCCTCTTCAGGAACAAGGTCACGGTTTTTACCCCAAATTCTTTGCGGTACCTATAACAACGGGCCGTTCCGTCCCGTTCTGGATCTAAAAATGCTCAGCAAGCTCGTGGACACCAGGCGGTTCCGGATGGAATCCCTCCGCCATGTCATCGCCTCAAGGTCCCAAGGATATTTCCTAGCATCATTAGGCATCAAGGATGCTTATCCACACGTGCCGATTGATCCAGAGCACTAGCGTTTCTACGCTTCGTTATAGGAGACGAACACCCTCTGTTCGTAGCTCTACCTTCCGGCTAGCGACAGTCCAACTGGTCTTCGCCAAGGTCAGGGCAGCAGTAGTCACAGTCCTGCACTCTCAGGGTCACTCTGTGGTCCCGTATTTAGACGATCTACTTGTCAAGGCACTCTCTTAGGAAACATGCCAACACTGCCCGAACGTTGCGCTGGAGACTCTCTAGAGTTTTGGGTGGATCATCAACTTTTTAAAGTCAGATCCGACCCCGACCCTATCGATAACATATCTAGGCATAGAGTTTCTTACTCTCTCAGCGATAGTGAAGCTGCCGCTAGACAAACAGCATTCACTACGGGCTGCAAGCTCTTCTTTAAGAACCAGTCGCACACATTGAGACGCCTCATGCACTTCCTACGTAAGATGGTAGCAATGGAGGCAGTTCCTTTCGCGCAGTTTTACTGCGTCCACTACAATGGGACATTCTCCGCCAATGGGACGAGGAGTCGACGTCCCTCAACAGAGTCGTCGTTCTTTCTCAGGCGGCCAAGGAATCTCTACGGTGGTGGCTTCTTCTCACCTCTTGGTCAAAAAGAAGGTCCTTCCTATCCCCGTCCTGGGCGATAGTTACGACAGACGCGAGTCTATCAGGGTGGGGAGCAGTTTTTCTCCACTACAGCGCTCAGGGTACGTGGACTCAGCAAGAGTCCACTCTTCAGATCAATGTTCTTGAACACAGAGCAGTGTATCTTGCCCTACAATCCTTCCAACAGCGGCTGGAAAGCAAGCATATCCGACTTCAGTCGGACAGCTCCACAGCGGTGGCATACATCAACCACCAAGGAAGAACGCGCAACCGGCAAGCCTTCCAGGAAGTCCGGCAGGTTCTGATGTGGGTGGAAGACACGGCATCCACCATATCCACAATTCACATCCCAAGTGTGGAAACTAGGAAGCTGACTTCCTAAGTCGCTGAGGTGTGGCCGAAAGAGTATGGTCTCCTCACCCGGACGGGTTTCAGGAGATCTGGCGCCGCTGACAGAGGCCGGACGTCGATCTAATGGCGTCACGGCACAACAACAATGTGCCAGCTTCATGGCACGGTTTCACAATCATCGAGCTCTGGCGGCAAATGCCTTAGTTCAGCATTGGTCGCAGTTCCAGCTACCTTAGGTGCCACCTCTGGCATTGTTGCCCAGAGTACTGCGCTAGATCAAGACCGACTGCGGCCGCGCCATCCTCGTCGCTACAAATTGGCCGAGGATGTTGTGGTACTCGGTTCTGTGGTGCCTCACGGTAGGCTAACCGGGGGCACTACCAGACCAATCAGACTGGCTGTCTCAAGGGCCATTCTTCCATTTGAATTCTACGGCCCTCAACCGGATGGTGTGGCATTGAGTCCTGGAACCTAGTGTCGTCAGGATTACCTCAGGACGTGGTTGCCACCATGAGACAGGCTAGCATACCAACGTCCGCCAAGATTGACCACAGGACGTGGAAGATGTTCTTATCTCGGTGCTCGGCGCAGGGTGTTTCTCCCTGGCCGGTTGCATCGTCTATGTTTCCTTCCTTCCTGCAATCTAGGTAGGAAAATGGGTTGTCGCTCAGTTCCCTTTAGGGACAAGTCTCAGCGCTATCTGTATTTTTTCAGAAACGACGACTTCCTCAGGTACGCACGTTCCTACGGGGAGTTTGTCTTCTCAGCACTCCGTACAAGCGGCCGTTAGAGCCCTGAGATCTGAACAAGGTTCTAATTGCTCTCCAGATGCCGCCTTTCGAGCCTTTGAAGGATGTCTCCCTTCCCGTTTTTCACGGGAAGTGGCCTTCTAGTAACGGTCTCGTCTCTTAGGAGAGTTTCCGAGCTAGCAACGCTCTCATACAAACTCCCTTCCTGGTCCTTCACCAGGACAGGGTAGTTCTGCGTTCGGTTCCGGAATTTCTCCCTAAGGTGGTATCCCATTTTCATATCAATCAGGATATCACCTCACCTTCTTTGTGTCCTCGTCCAGTCCATCAATTTCAGAAAGATTTGCATCTGTTGGTTCTGGTGAGAGCACTCAGGTTCTACTTCCCGCATGGCGCTCCTGCGCCACCCGGATGCACTCTTTGTCCTTGTCGCTGGTCGGCGTAAACAGTCGCAAGCTTCCAGATCCACCCTTGCTCGGGGGCTCGAGGAACCAATTCTTGAAACCTACAGTTCTACTGGGCTTCTGGTTCTCTCAAGGCCGAAGGCCCATTCTACCAGAGCCGTGGGTGCATCCTGGGCATTACGGCACCAGGCTACGGCTCAGCAGGTGTGTCAGGCACCCACCTGGTCGAGTCTACTTACTTTTACCAAGCATTATCAGATGCATACCTACGCTTCGGCAGACGCCAGCCTAGGTAGATAAGTCATTCAGGCGGCGGTTGGCCACCTGTAGGAGAGGGCCGTTTGACGGCCCTATCATGAGGTATTCTTTTACCCACCCAGGGATTGCTTTTGGACATCCCAATTGTCTGGGTCTCCCAATGGAGCGACAAAGAAGAAGGGAATTTTGTTTACTTACCGTAAATTCCTTTTCTTCTAGCTCCAATTGGGAGACCCAGCACCCGCCCTGTTTTCTCGGGGTTTTTCTGTTTTTTCGGATACACATGTTGTTCATGTGGTATGGTTCAGTTCTCCGATGTTTCCTCGGATTGAATTGGTCTTTAAACCAGTTATTGGCTTTCCTCCTTCTTGCTTTGGCACTAAAACTGGTGAGCCAGTGATCCCACTGGGGGTGTATAGCCAGAAGGGGAGGGGCCTTACACTTTTAAGTGTAATACTTTGTGTGGCCTCCAGAGGCAATAGCTATACACCCAATTGTCTGGGTCTCCCAATTGGAGCTAGAAGAAAAGGAATTTACGGTAAGTAAACAAAATTCCCTTCTTTGCGAAGATGCTACGTTTTGATTGCCTGTTATGGCATTTTGCGCAAAGTTTTCAGCGACCAAAAACCGTAATTTTGGTGTTTTGGATTTTTTTTGCCGCTACACCATGTATTGATCAGATTAATTGATGTTATAATTTGATAGATCGGGCGTTTCTGAACACGGCAATACCAAATATGTGTATATTTTTTAATTTTTTTTAACCCTTTAATTTTCAATGGAGTGAAAAGGGGGTGATTTAAACTTAAAGGTTTTTTTATTTTTTTTTAATTTTTCAAAACTTTTTTTTTACTTTTTAATTTTTTTTTTTAATTTTACTAATTCCCCCCTAGGGGGCTGTAAGGATCAGCAGTCTGATCGCTCATTCTTTTCTCCCAATCAGAGCAGCACCGCTCAGATCGGGAGAAATGATCATCTCTTGTAACATGCAGTACTCGACTGCTGATTACATGACCTAAGTCGTGTGAGCTAAAGGAGTCATCACATGGCCCTGTGCTACCAAGACAACCATCGGATCCATGTGATCATGTCCCATGACTTCCGGTGGCGGCCAGTGAGTAAACCTTTACCGCGATCGCCATTAAAATGCGCTGTCACATTTTGACCGCCATTTAAGAGGTTAACAGGTACGGGTGGATAGCAATTCCACTCATGCCTGCAAGGCACACATGTCAGCTGTATAAATCAGCTGACGTGCGCGGACCTCCACCGGCAGCCCGCAGCAGCCGTTGGGGATTAACACTATGACCACTAGGACGTAACTCTACTGCCCATGGTCATTAAGGGGGTTAAAGGGAACCTGTCAACTGATACATGATGCCAAAACCGTGAGCAGCATGTATCAGCCACTGGATGCACAGTCACCTTGATGTATGTTTAACTCTGACATGCTGCAGCATTTCAGAGAAGAACATACTTTTAATAGCTGCCGAGGATCGAGCCGTGCTATTGACTAGTTGTACAGGTGGGTCCCTAGCAGCTACTCCCTTCCTGCTGACAGTGACTGACAAGTCTCTGCCTATACGCTTGTCAGTCACTGTCAGTGGGCAGGGAGAAGCCGCCCGGGACCCGCTTGTACGACTAGTCAGTTGCACAGCTCGGTCCTCTGCAGCTATTAAAAGTATGCTTTTCTCTGAAACGCCACATCATTTCAGAGTTATCATACATCACTGTGATTGTACAGTCAGTGGCTCATACATGCTGCCCAAACCGTGGGTATCCTCTATCCCTTTGATGCAGAATGTGGTTAAAAAATGATAAAGTTTACAAAACTAGAGAATAAAATTATTTCTGAAAGTATTATGTTCTATATTATAAAATATGACGTGTAGTATTAGAGATTGGATAGGATTAGTTGCGGGTTATGAATCAGACTAGTCAGACTAAGATCCATTACAAGTGGCAGAAATAAGTACACCCTGGCCTAAGTAGAGTCATTTTGCACTGTTTAGTGTAAGTTTTATGTTGGGACTGCAACCACCACATTATGAAAATGATCATTCTTCATTCTAATTCTGCCTTCACAGTTGTGGACATGCTCCAGGCATTACACTCCCTGCAAAAAGAGAACCGCTCATTGCAAGACCAAATCTTGAGCCTGACAGCTCGGAAGGAGAAGCTGCAGCTACTGAATGTTCAGCTTGCTTGTCCATTTCCCCCTACTTTACCAGCAATTAATGTCCCTCATGGTGAGTCCTCGATTTATGTTTATCCTTATATTTAAGCAGTTTCTACAAAAATTAATTCTTCATCCAAATTGCTTCCCTTTTCCTTCCCCTATGTATCTACAGTGAGCTCCCAAGACACTTTGAGCAATAAGAGTCCGAATTCCAAGAGCAGCATTCGTACTGAAAACTCTCCTTCTGAGGTGGGGATGTTACACTATAATAGTTTTCAACAGAAGCAAATTCCCTTCTTGTACTGACCATCTTACCACACCTTACCTTCTATTCCTCCTTTAGTTTATTTTGCATACATTGTCTTTATTTTATTTTTTGTTTGCATTGTTTACCGTATTTTTCGGACCATAAGACGCACCCTGGTTTTAGAGGAGGAAAATAGGAAAATAAAATTTTAAGCAAAAAATGTGGTAATGACACACTGTTATAGGGCGAGGATCTGCTGCTAACACTGTTATGGGGGTAATGTCCCCAAATTCTCTACTAAGGTACCCCAGCCTGGTAATGATCCTCCTGCCTTGTTTATGATCCCCACCCTTGTATATATGTACCCCATCCTGGTATATGCCCTTATCCTGTTATATACTGTCATCCTGCTATATACCCCCATCCATCCTGCTATATACCCCCATCCATCCTGCTATATGGCACCATCCTGCTATATGGCATGTATCCTGTGTCACACAAAAAAAAAAAAACATTTATACTCACCTTTCCTTGTCTGTGGCGGCAGCAGCGCCGCTGATCTGTGTGGAGCCGTCACCTTTGTCTGCAGCATCGCTCCTCTTCCTATCTGTCTGTCAGCTGACCTGCGTGGAAACTAGCGGCGCATAGCGATGACGTCATTGCTGTGCTCACCGTTCTCTACACAGACCAGCTGACCGGCACAGACAGGAGGAGATTGCGATCGGTGAGTATACCGTAATATTCACAGCACCCCGCGCTGATGATGATGCGAAGGGGGCAGTGAATACAGCAGCACATAATCACTCCAGGCTGTAGTTGCCATGGGGTGATCATGTGGGCCGGCTGTTAACTATGCGCGCATCCTCCGCCCACCTGTCAGCGCTGGATGGGTGGGAGGATGGGCATGCATATGTAATGAGCGGGCCCACGTGGTTACGGCAGGCGCTGCTGCAGCCTGCTCGTGCCCCCGATGACCCGCTCCACCGCAGCACCCTCATTCCCCGCAGCCACATTCAGACTATAAGACACACCCCCCACTTTCCCCCTACATTTGGGGGAAAAAAAGTGCGTCTTATAGTCCGAAAAATATGGTATGTTTTTCTCACATATGCCGTGACTTCAAAAAGTGTTCATACACTGAACATTTCCACAATTTTTTTTTTTTCACGTTACACTCAAAAACTCAAATATATTTAATTGGGATTTTATGTGATGTACCAACACTAAGTAGCAAGTATTTGTGAAGTATAAAGGATTATACATGGTTTTCTAAATATTTTAAAAATCTAAATCTGAAAATTGTGACGTGCAGCTGTATACAGCCCCCTGTAGTTAGAAACCCCTAAATAAAATCCTCAGTGACCAATTGTCTCCAGATGTCATCTAATAAGTAATTTAAGCCCTCTTGTGTGTAATTTATTCTCAGTATAACTACAGCTGTTCTGTGAAGACCTCAGAGGTTTGTTTTAGAACATTAGGGATCAACCAGCATCATGAAAACCAAGGAGCAAACCGGGCAGGTCAGGGATAAAGTTGTAACAACATCATGTGAGTCCCTGGAGAGCATGTGCCAACACTGCTGGAATGGCACCGGCACTGGATGTTAGTATAAGTGTTTTTATGTTAACTGGGTTATAGAAAAGCAAGACTTTGAAGTATGGGTATAGTGTCTCCAAAATAAGACTACCAAGCAAATCTCACTAATTATATATACAGTAGGTCAGCAATATGTGAGATAATAAAACTTAGCTTTTGATTTTGGGTACATGCTTACGATCAGGACCTGCTGTGTCCTGGACATGGCGGGTCCTGAAATGTGCGGCCACGAGTCTCCTCCGCAGGAGACCGCAGCTGCTCGTGCCCATGATCCGTGCTCTGGCAGTTGCGGTCTCTCTCTTCTGTTCTCTCTGCGGAGAACGCTTGCGACTCCAGCCGTAAACAACTAACATGCTGCGACTCAGAAAGTCACACCGCAGGTCAGTGTTTGCTGCGGAAAAAACAAGTACAGTGGGCATGGGATTTCTAGAAATCCACCCACTGTGCTTGTACTGTACAACACAGCGTTTTGGACGCAGCTGAAGTATGCTGCTTCTAAAATGCTGTGAAAACTGATCGTGGGCATGCACCCTACAATTGAGTTTAAAAATGGAGTATCACACAATTCAGGTTACTCATATACGGGTGCTGCTAAGTCTTTGGCTTTGTGATCTTTTTTTTGTTTCTATGGTAATGAATGTTACATCACATGAAAGCCTTATGTGTCTAATATAGGTTTTGAAAATTTTGTGTTTGTTGCTTATGGCAAGAGTGTTCTACGCACGCGGGAAAACAAAATGGTGGCGTCTAATGTGGTATTCACAACAACTGAGAGCAGAGGAGTGATAAAATTCTTGTTTTTGCAAGGAAAGTCTGCAAAGGATATTCATGGAGATATGTCGCAGACATTGGGGGATCAATGCCCTTCATATTCCACAGTTAAGAACTGGATTGCTAAATTTAAAACAGGCCACTTCAGCACCAATGATGAGGAACATCCTGGACGAGCAAGAAGGGTTGTTGTTGTTTCGGAGATCGTTGATGCTGTGCACAACACCATACTGGACAATCAACAAATTTCAACTAAAGGAATAGCAGACATCATGGAGATTTCACGTGACTGTGTTTGTGTCATTATCCATGAACATTTGGACATAAGGAAGCGATCTACAAAGTGGGTCTCCAAATGTTTGACAACAGATCAGAGAAGTATGCAAGTAAAAATTTCCCGGTCCATTTGTCAGCGTTTCCGGACTGATAACTTCCTGGATCAACTGGTCACTACGGATGAGACCTGGATTTATTTGTATGAACCTGAAAACAAGGAGCAGTCAAAAGAGTGGAGGCACAGTGGTTCTCCTCGTCCAAAGAGATTCAGGGTGCAAAAATCAGCCACTAAGATAATGGTGTCTGTGTTCTGAGATAAGGAGGGCATGCTGCTAGTGGACTACCTTCAAAAGGGTTCCACCATCAATGCATGGTATTACATTGAATTTTTGGACCAATTGAAGGCAGCTCTGAAGGCCAAAAGGCACGACAACCTGTCCAAAGGAATCTTGTTCCTGCAAGACAATGCCTCCGCTCACACTCCACAAGCAACCACGGCAAAACTGGCAGAGCTGGCTTCCAGTTGGTTGACCACCCACCTTATTCTCCAGATCTAGCTCCCTCTGACTATCGTCGGTTTTCAAACCTAAAGAAACGCCTCAAAGGTACCAAATTTCACACCATTTCTGATGCCATGGCTGCTATGAGTATGAGAAACATGCCTGGTTTGAGGCACAACCAAAATCCTTCTTTTTGCTAGGCTTACAGAACTTGGAAATACCAATGTAAGAAGTGTGTTGACATCAGTGGAGAGTATGTGGAATAAATGTAAAGTTTCATCATCCTATCTCATTTCTTTCTGGGTAAAGCCAAAGACTTATCAGCAGCCCATCGTGTGTGTGTGTGTAAATATAATATATATGACATAGGTAAATTGATCTATACAAGCAATGCACAGTGGATGAATATGCGCAGGACACTAAAATTCACGCTAGATGGATAAAGCAATACAGGTCCACCATTTATGAGGCAGGCAGCTGACAATGGTCTTTGTATAATTTAAACAGAGATTAAAAATTGTGTAACTTTTATCATCTCACTTGTTGCTGATGTATGTTTTTTATTTTTTTAATATATTTTTATTGTTTTTTCAATCAGAGTATATGACAAAAAACACAAAGCATGTAACAATACACCATACATTTTATATATCTTTTAGCGTACTTCTCAGAGTCTTTATTTATGTTGCCATTTCCCAGATGCTTAATCCTCAATCTCCAATCTATTTAGTGACCCTTTCAGTTTTTTCGTGTGATACCATGTAGAATTTTTAAAAGGTATGACTATATGTTGCTGACATATTTTATCAGTGGCAAACACTCAATTTGAGAAGGTGTTGTCCAAGTAGTGGACCACCCCTCTAAGTTTCTGGGTGTGGAGTGTAAAAATACGTAAAGGTTTATGAGGTATGAGTACATTTTCTAAGCACTGGTTACATGTTTTCCTTTCCCTTGTCCACTCTACTATTTTTATTTTTTTTTAATTTCCATTTAATGACTTTTTTTAATTTTTGCAATACCCCTGCACAGGACCCACACTCTGGCTGTCCAAGCAGAAGCAGCTCCTGTGTATCTTCACACAGCACTCCACCATCAGGTCCCCTATCTCATACAACGTCATCACTTCCCACAATGGGAGCAGAGCAACTATTGAATGGACTAGTAAGAAGCGCAGGCCCTGGAGCCCCCTCTGCACTGGCAGCTATTCCTCTTCTTGGAGCTCTTTCGGGTAATCCTGGTGCACTATCGCTGAATAGTATTCTAGGAAGTATCACCGGAGTTCTGCAGACCACATCCGGACAAACTCCGAACCCTCTGTGCAGCGGGACTGCCAGTAGCCACATACCAACCAGGTAAGCTGATGTATATGGAAGATTTTATCTCATGATTTACCGTTCTAGTACCAGTCACCAAAAGCTGTTTGTTTTTTTCTTATGCAGCCTTTCCCCATTGAGCACACTGACAGAACAGCAGAGGCAGCTAGCACAACAGCTGCAGCAGCTCGCCTCTGCTCATCTCACTGTGGTAAGTGTCTTCAGCCTTGATGGGAATACGTTTAATTGGATACGCTTGGATTTTAGAAGTATTAAAGGGTTAGATAACTGCTTCCTATTTAATCCCAGCTGTTCTGTGTTGTTTTCTGCTTAGCTTGATGCAGGGATAATGTCTGGATTACCCCATGCTGCAGCCAATCACTGGCCATATACAGCATAAGAATGCTGAGTGCAGGGCTTCCCTGCAGAGGTCATGTGAGGTATAGGTATAGAGGCCTACAAAATTATGGCAGCTTCCAAAATCAATGCAACACCTGTACATAGGTAATGTTGCAAGTCAGCTCTATTAAGTTTAAAGGAGCTGAATGCAATATCTAGGCTATGGGTAGACATACATATTACATGGTATGGTATTGATGTAGCGCCCCACGGGGCAGGCGGTTAACTTACTCGTCACCAGGCCGTCGACTGTCGTGGTCACGGGCGGCCTAGCCCAGCTTCGTTGCCCCGAGTCGTAGAGAAGATGGCTGGGGAAGGATGATGGGGGTAGTAGTGAGGTGAATCTGATGACGCCACATGTGGTATGCGGCCAGGGAATGGGCCGCCGCTGCTGTGACTGTTCTCCGGGGCGGATGGTGGTAGCAGCTATGGATGGTATTGCTCCCCACAGGTGGAGCGGACCCCGGAGAGGATGATGAGGGGAGTAGTAATGGCGGCGCGGAGCAGCAGTACTGGTAATAAGGAGTCAGAGTCTATGGCTGCAATTCCAGGTTGTTTACTTTTAGTGCTGTGCCGCTCACCCAGGTAATACCAGTCACGTGCTATGATGGGCTCCCTCGAACCGGAACTCGTTAGAGATCAGTCCGGTTTGGGTGTTTGATGGGTTTCCTCCTTGTAACGCCTATGGATCCCCTGGCGTGAAGCTACGAGTGGACCCTGGGTTTCACGAGATGCACTCTTGTCCCTATATGCAGGTGCCACAGTTCCGATATGGGGTCCGGCTTGATGCGAGATCCTGGATCCTCTCTGGCACTGTGCTTTTGGGCGCTGTGTGGTCAGGGAAACTTGAAACGTTCCCCGTCCAGGCAGATTCTGGAAAACCAATGTGAAGTATGATCCTCCCTAGGGTCCTGCCGCCCTGCGTGGCGTCAATTCCGTGGGGAGCAGGTTTACTCTCCCCACGGCAATCGTGTGAACTTCTCCTCCTTCCCACCGGAGCACCCGTAGATCTGACTGCTCTCTTCCTCTCCTGCTGGAGAAATCCCCTAGACTGCCTGTCTGAGTGTGGCTGGCTCACTAGTTGTGTTCACTGTTGTGTGACTCCTGACTCCCTCTACTGGCTGCACCTCCCCCCTCCCAGGTCCTAAGCTAGTGGGACTGGGGCCCCTGTTGAGGGCAACCTATAAATGACTCTCTATCGGCGACCCCTTTATTACCAGACCCTAGCCCAGTCCCCAGTGTGAACAGGGCAACCTGGTGTGTATTTGAGTGTGTAATGTGGTGAAACCGGGACTGACCTCCTCAGGAACCGGGTTTAGCATTATACCCAAATTTGGGTGCAATACTCTGTGGCTACTGAAGCCTCAGGGGCACCACATTGACAGCAGTATGTAACAGGTTAAACTGCTAGGATTACAGGTAACATCTGTCGTGTGGGCATTGTGGGTCATACCATTGCGATCATTATTATAGATAGAAGACCTCTTCAGCCTCATGGAACACCTGAGCAGCACACTTAGGATAATTCAATTTTACATTCATGTTCATCGCTATACCTTTCCTAGTGTTCTCAGCAGTCTTACTGGGTCAAAACTGTGGACAGACTCCCTTAGATGCTTTGTAATCTTTTTTTTTTTTTTTATTTCATTTATTTTTAATCATTTTGTTGAAAACTGTTAAGGGCACTTTACACACTGCGATATCGCTATCGCGTACCTGCCCACGTCTGTTGTGCGTCACGGGCGAATCTCAATTGTGAATGCAATTGTGATTGGAGAGCGGACCTTAATTGAAGATATCTAAAATATTGGGATCTCCACACATCAGACTTACTTCTCAACTGATCGAAAGATAACAGTATAATCTGATCATAACGGTCATCGAGTAAAAGAACAATTTGAGTGTTCAAAAACTGAGAGGATGGATGAGATACCAGGAATGAAAAATAAGGGTTCTGCCCAGTGGTGTAACTAGAGATTGATGGGCCCCGGTGCAAAGTTCGGACCCGGACCCCCCCCTCCTCCAGCTCTCCACGTACACTGACACTTGGGGTACGGGATGACACTGGCACTTGGGGTATGTGATAATCACGCTGACACTTGGCTCTTACCCTCAGCACCCAGGTTTCCCATGATCTAAAAACGATCTATCACCACCCAGCTTTTTCCTATGTGCTGATATCCATCTTTTCATCGGCACCCAGCATTCCCATGCTCTGCTATACATCTTTCCCTCAGCACCCAGCTTTCCCATACCAGAGCATGGGAAAGATGTATAATGCAGCCCCCACCAGGCCTCCCTGTGTACAATGCAGCCTCCACCAGGCCTCCCTGTGTATAATGCAGCCTCCACCAGGCCTCCCTGTGTATAATGCAGCCTCCACCAGGCCTCCCTGTGTATAATGCAGCCTCCACCAGGCCTCCCTGTGTATAATGCAGCCCCCACCAGGCCCCCTGTGTATAATGCAGAACCTCCAGGCCTCACTGTGTATAATGCAGCCCCCACAAGGCCTCCCTGTGTATAATGCAGCCCCCACCAGGCCTCCCTATGTATAATGCAGCCCCCACCAGGCCTCTCTGTGTATAATGCAGCCCCCACCAGGCCCCCCTGTGTATAATGCAGAACCTCCAGGCCTCCCTGTGTATAATGCAGCCCCCACCAGGCCTCCCTGTGTATAATGCAGCCCCCACCAGGTCCCCCTGTGTACAATGCAGAACCTCCAGGCCTCCCTGTGTATAATGCAGGCCCCACCAGGCCTCCCTGTGTATAATGCAGGCCTCCCTGTGTATAATGCAGCCTCCACCAGGCCTCCCTGTGTATAATGCAGCCTCCCCCAGGCTTCCCTGTGTATAATGCAGCCTCCCCCAGGCCCCCCCTGTGTATAATGCAGAACCTCCAGGCCTCCCTGTGTATAATGCAGCCCCCACCAGGCCTCCCTGTGTATAATGCAGTCCCCACCAGGTCCCCCTGTGTATAATGCAGAACCTCCAGGCCTCCCTGTGTATAATGCAGGCCCCACCAGGCCTCCCTGTGTATAATGCAGGCCCCACCAGGCCTCCCTGTGTATAATGCAGCCCTCCCCCAGGCTTCCCTGTGTATAATGCAGCCTCCCCCAGGCCTCCCTGTTTGTAATGCAGCCTCCCCCAGGCCTCCCTGTTTGTAATGCAGCCTCCCCCAGGCCTCCCTGTTTGTAATGCAGCCTCCCCCCAGGCCTCCCTGTGTGTAATGCAGCCTCCCTCAGGCCTCTGGCCACCATGTACTTCCTGATTAAATAAATAAATTACTCACTTCTCTGTTAGTTTCACCACTGCTTCGTCCTCACCTCTGTCCTCCGTTCCCCTGCTGCTCCGGTCACTGTCCTCCCGTCCTGCGCTCTGTGCTCTCAGCACAGCAGTCGCACAGGAGTAACGTCACCGCGCACAGGGGGAGAATGAGCGCCACTCTATGCTTTATCATTTCATCATTGCTGTGCGCAATGATAGGGAAGGGGGCCCGGTGCCTCCGCCGATGACACCGGGCAGGGGGGCCCGGTGTCAGTGGCGGCATCGATATATATAGGGGCCGCGGCATCGATATATATAGCGGCCGCATGGTCTGCAGAGCGGGTCCCTAAGCTGCCGGGCCCGGTCGCAATGACGACCTCTGCAGTTACGTCCCTGGTTCTGCCATAGAGGCATAGCTGCTAAAATATGAGTAAAATTTGACACTCCTCTCACCTTTCTTCAGGCTAACCTCGCCAACTTGAACATAGCCAACATTTTTGGAATGTCAGGTTTATCAAGCTCCAAATGTCCTAATGAGCAGCTACTGTTTGCTGCTTCTGCCAAGTGACTCTCCAAATTTGACAGTTGAGAACACTGCATCTAACTGCTTAGCGCGTTTACCTGGTCTGCTATGAAATAAAGAAAAAAAATCGGGCAAAGATGTACCCCCGAGCTTTTTGGGTCTTTGAAGAATAGATCATTTAACTTTGAGCTGAGAGCTATGCCACACAAATGAAGACATTAGATAAATTAGTGTTGTGAAGAAGGATTTACGGATACGTACCCCTCTGTGATGCAAAGTATACCTGAATTTTGGCAAGATAATCATCTTAATTAGGTTTATGCCTCCCAGCACTGATAAAGGTAGTTTCCCCCAGAGATTAAACTTCATTTTGGCATAATCTAATAGTGGTAGAATGATAAGAGAGATCCATTTTACTGTCTTGATGAATGTTGATCCTTAACTATTTAAAAAGTGTGACCACTGGTAAAAGTGACAAAGAATCTAAATGGGGGAGGGCCCACATGAAAGAGGCATTAACGCCAATTTTCTTCATCGTTCCTTATGGGAGACCCAGACCATGGGTGTATAGCTTCTGCCTCCGGAGGACACACAAAGTACTACACTAAAAAGTGTAGCTCCTCCCTCCTAGCATATACACCCCCTGGATAACCAAATATAGCCAGTTCAATGCTTTGTGTTCAGGAGGCACACATCCACACATGCATTCTCATCTGTTTTTGATTTTTGAAAAGAGTTTGAAGAAAAGCGGGTCCAAGCCTGGACTCCCGGCATGTCCCTTCTCACCCCACTGTGTCGGCGGTGCTGTTAAGGTTGATTTCAGGGCTGGAGCCCTTCATGCCGCGCTCCTTCACCATCCCCTCGGGCTCTGGCTTGAAGTGGGAGCCAGCACGGTTCTCACTGCCTTGCAGGAGACCGGTCTCCATCCGCAGCCCCTTTTGGATCCTGCCGGACGGAGCACTCATCCCTCAGGGACCTGGCCCTGCGTCTCACAAAGCTAAGTATCTGAGACGTGGTTTTCAGGGGGTCCCTTGTACTTTATTGTTGGGGAGAGTGTGCTGTGTAACTATGCTGACTTTCCGGCCGGTTCTCTGGTTTTCACCGGAGAACCGCGCCGATGGTGCCTGCGCGCCGGCCGCATTGTCAAATTTAGGCCCCGGCTTCGCCTGAGGCCTACTTTCGTTTTCACTGCCCCTGCATGCCAATCATGCAGAGGGACAGTGCGGCTCCGCCCAGCGGCTGTTCAGCACAGGGAAGGGACACTCCTCTCTGAGGAAAGATTCCCTCCCCTGTATACCTCCTTTGCCCTCCGGATCCTGCTCTTTGAGATAGGCCCCGCCCCCTCTCCTCGCTCCGGCGCCATTTTATCAGCGTTCTCACACTGATTGGAGCTGCCTGCAGTATCTCTCTGGGGGTCCGGTCTGTGGGATCTGGAGGGCACACAAACGGTCGGGTAAGCCACAACCTCCGGTTGTGGACCTAGTTATATACTCTCTGGGGGCCATTCTACTCAGAACCCCCACTTCAGCAGCATGTCTCACACAAGGAGCAAGGCTGCAAGGCTGTACTCAATATGCACTGCATGTAAGCTCGTACTGCCTGAACCGAGCACATATCCACATTGTGATGCCTGCTCTAGCATGGTGGTGCCTCAGCCTGGAGTCTCACTCCCAGTGGTCCCTCCGGCTGCTTCGGCTCCGGTGGCTGAACCCCCGGCTTGGGTAGAATCCTTCTCTAAGTCTATCTCCCAGTCATTTGCCGACTCCATGGGAGAGTTGTCCCGGACTCTGCTGGGCATGCATCAGCCCCCTTCTCAGGGCGCCTCTGCTGCTACGGCTCGCTCAGCAGAGCTCACAGAGCTCAGACCCCGTCCTCCTAAACGGAGACGCAGGGGCTCCTCTCCTTCCTCGTCCCGCGGCTCTGATTCACGAGCTGAATCACAGGACAAGGAGGATGCCTTTACTGTGGGCTCGGACGCTACCTCCATGTGCCCCATTGATCTGACCGAAGGTGATGCAGATGTTAGTGATTTGATTGCGTCCATTAATTTTGTACTGGACCTCAATCCACCAGTATCGGAGGAACAACCCTCTCTGGTAGAAAAGCACCAGTTTACATCACCTAAGAGAGCAAGGAGTGTGTTCTTTAACCACTCCAGTTTTCAGGACACTGTGACCAAGCCCAGGGCCTGTCCTGACAAACGCTTCCCAAAGTGTAGTTCTGATGACCGTTTTCCCTTTCCACCAGAGGTGGTCAAGGAGTGGGCTCATTCACCGAAGGTAGACCCTCCGGTGTCTAGAATCTCAGCCCGGACAGTTGTATCTGTGGCTGATGGCACCTCACTTAAGGATTCCACTGACCGCCAGGTTGACCTTCTAGCCAAATCTGTATATGAAGCGGCAGGGGCCACGTTCTCCCCGTCTTTTGCAGCAGTATGGGCTCTTAAAGCCGTCTCTGCCTCTCTGGAGGAGATGCATTCCCTCACCAGGGACTCTATGCCCGAAATGGTTGCCTTAACTTCCCAGGCTTCAGCCTTTTCATCCTATGCCATGTCTGCCATTCTGGAGGCTTCTCACCACACTGCGGTGGCTTCGGCTAATTCCCTCGCTATACGCAGGATCTTGTGGCTGCGAGAGTGGAAAGCAGACGCTTCTTCCAAGAAGTACCTTGCTGGGCTCCCATTTGCTGGGTCCCGGCTGTTCGGCGAACAACTGGATGAAATCATTAAGGAAGCTACTGGCGGGAAGAGTACTTCCTTGCCACAAACTAAAACCAGGAAACCTGTCCAGGGCAGGAACCAGTCGAGGGTTCGTTCCTTTCGTTCCTCCAACTGGTCATCCTCTAAGCCCTCAGCCTCGTCCACTAACTCAGCCAAGGACCGAAAACCCAGCTGGCGCACGAAGCCGCGTCCTCAGAAGTCCGCAGGAGCCGCTGCCACTAAGGCAGCCTCCTCTTGACTATCTGGCCGCGCCAGCAACGTCCTTGGTCGGTGGCAGGCTCTCCCACTTTGGCGACGTGTGGTTTCAACACGTCTCCGATCAGTGGGTGCGGGATATCATCTCCCACGGCTACAGGATAGAATTCTCTTCCAGCCCGCCAAACAGATTTTTTCTGTCAACTCCCCCCTGCTCCAAGGCCGCCGCCTTCTCGCAGGCCGTGGCATCCTTGCAGGCCAATGGAGTAATTGTACTGGTTCCCGCTCGGGAACGGTTCAGAGGTTTCTACTCAAACCTCTTCCTAGTCCCCAAAAAGGACGGTTCCTTCCGGCCCATCCTGGATCTTAAGCTTCTCAACAAGCATGTTCAGGTGCGGCATTTTCGCATGGAGTCTCTGCGATCAGTCATTGCCTCAATGACCCAAGGAGATTTCCTAGCATCCATCGACATCAGAGATGCCTATCTGCATGTGCCAATTGCAGTTTCACACCAGCGTTGGCTACGTTTTGCAATCGGAGAGGAACATTTCCAATTCGTGGCTCTCCCCTTCGGGTTAGCCACGGCCCCTCGAGTATTCACCAAGGTCATGGCAGCAGTGGTTGCGGTTCTGCACCTCCAGGGGTTGGCAGTGATTCCTTACCTGGACGACCTTCTTGTCAAGGCTTCATCCAGTGCAGACTGTCAGCGGAGTGTCTCGCTCACTCTCGCCACTCTAGTCCAGTTCGGGTGGCTTGTCAATCTACCCAAGTCCACTCTGACTCCGACCCAGAGTCTCGCGTACCTAGGGATGCAGTTCGAGACTTTGCCGGCACTTGTAAAGCTGCCCTTAGTCAAACAGCAGTCCCTCCATCTGGCGGTGCGCTCTTTACTGAGGTCTCGCCGTCACTCCATCAGGCACCTAATGCAGGTGCTGGGTCAGATGGTGGCGTCAATGGAAGCGGTTCCCTTTGCCCAGTTCCATCTGCGTCCCCTGCAGCTGGACATTCTCCGCTGTTGGGACAAGCGGACTTCTTCCTTGCACAGGTTGGTGGCTCGCTCCCACGATCCTCAGTCCTTTGCAGCGGACGCGCTGGTTCAGGATTGGTCCCAGTTTCGTCTGTCTTACGTGTTCCCCCCTCTAGCTCTCTTGCCCAGAGTCCTGCGCAAGATCAGAATGGAGGGCCGTCGGGTCATCCTCATTGCTCCAGACTGGCCCAGGCGAGCTTGGTATCCAGACCTGCTCCACCTGTCCGTAGAGGTGCCGTGGCATCTTCCGGACCGTCCAGACCTTCTCTCACAAGGTCCGTTTTTCCGCCAGAATTCTGCGGCTCTCAGATTGACGGCGTGGCTCTTGAGTCCTGGATCTTGACGACTTCTGGTATCCCTCCTCAAGTCATCTCCACTATGACTCGGGCTCGGAAGTCTTCCTCGGCCAAGATATATCACAGGACCTGGAGAATCTTCCTGTCCTGGTGTCGCTCTTCCGGCCATGTTCCTTGGCCTTTTTCCCTGCCGACCCTTCTGTCCTTTTTACAGTCCGGTCTGCAGCTAGGACTATCCCTCCCTTCCCTCAAGGGTCAGGTCTCGGCTCTGTCAGTATTGTTCCAGCGGCGTATCGCCCGACTGGCTCAGGTGCGCACCTTCATGCAGGGCGCATCTCACATCATTCCGCCTTACCGGCGGCCTTTGGATCCCTGGGACCTTTTAATCTGGTCCTCACGGCCTTGCAGAAACCCCCTTTTGAGCCACTTAGGGAGGTTTCTTTGTCTCGTCTTTCACAGAAAGTGGTCTTTCTAGTGGCCATAACCTCCCTCAGGAGAGTCTCTGATTTGGCTGCTCTCTCTTCGGAGTCACCTTTTTTGGTTTTTCATCAGGACAAGGTGGTTCTCCGTCCGACTCCGGACTTTCTTCCTAAGGTGGTATCTCCTTTCCACCTTAACCAGGATATTTCCCTGCCTTCCTTTTGTCCGGCTCCTGTTCATCGCTTTGAAAAAGCGTTGCATACTCTGGATCTGATGCGGGCGCTCCGGATCTATGTGTCTCGCACCGCTGCTCTTAGGCGGTGCACCTCTCTTTTTGTGCTGACCTCAGGTCGGCGCAAGGGCCTCTCGGCTTCTAAGCCGACCCTAGTTCGTTGGATTAGGTCGGCCATTTCCGATGCCTACCAGTGTTCTCAGGTGCCTCCCCCGCCGGTGATTAAGGCACACTCGACCAGAGCTGTCGGTGCCTCTTGGGCTTTCCGGCACCAGGCTACGGCTCAGCAGGTCTGTCAGGCTGCCACTTGGTCTAGTCTGCATACCTTTTCGAAGCACTACCAAGTGCATGCTCATGCTTCGGCAGATGCGAGCTTGGGCAGACGCATCCTTCAGGCGGCTGTCGCCCATTTGTGAAGTTAGGTTTCGCCTACTTCTCAGTTTTCTGTTTATTCCCACCCATGGACTGCTTTGAGACGTCCCATGGTCTGGGTCTCCCATAAGGAACGATGAAGAAAAAGAGATGGGAGACCCAGCACCCTCCCTGTTGCCTGTTGGCAGTTTTCTTGTTCCGTGTGTTTTCACCGGCTGTTGTTGTAGACAGAGGCTCCGGTTGTTCCGGTTTTTTGCTCTATCTCTACTTGTGGGTGGCTGTCCTCCTTCAGCTTTTGCACTAAACTGGCTATATTTGGTTATCCAGGGGGTGTATATGCTAGGAGGGAGGAGCTACACTTTTTAGTGTAGTACTTTGTGTGTCCTCCGGAGGCAGAAGCTATACACCCATGGTCTGGGTCTCCCATGTCGGAACTATAAGAAAAAGAATTTACGGTAAGTAAACAAAATTCTCTTTTTTTCCAGTTTATAGAAAGGCCAGAAAATCTGCAAAATTTATCTATAATAGTGATAACGTGGTAAAGTCTCCCCGACCTAGTCCATAAAAATGATCATGTCATCAGCGTATAACCCAATCCTGTCCAATCAGCCATAGATATGCCTTTAATTAGTGGTGTGGGACGTATTCTAATAGCTAATGCTTCAATAGCCAGAGCAAATAAAGCGGAGGAAAGGGGGCTGTCCTGGCGAGTTCCTCTTTCAAGTGACAAGGATGCAGATAGAAGACTGTTCACTACTACCTTAGCTTTAGGGGCCACATATAGTATGCATATACATTTACGTAATTTGGGGCCAAATCAAAATTTTTTAAGACATGCTGCCAGAAATGGCCATTCTACTGAATCATATGCCTTCATGGCATCAAGGAACAAAAGTAATAAAGACACTTGTCATGAAGAGGTGAATAATTCTGAGTCTATTTGGGGAATGTAATTCAATTGTGCATAAACCGTCTTAAAAGGTCTGCACTCTGAATTAAGAGTCAAATATCTGCATGCATGCAAATTATCCACAAAGACCAGAGGACAATGACTTTGATCAGAGCAGAAAGAAGATTTATTTAAAGAAGTGCAAGCATATTATAGAGAGTCTCTGGGATGGAATCCAAGGGTGCATATTCTTCTCATATTGGTCAAGCTGCAAGAAAGAACTTAAACTGATACCGTGTTTTTCCAAAAATAAGACACTGTCTTATATTTTTTTTTGCCCCCCAAAAAAGCACTAGGGCTTATTTTTGGAGGAGGTCTTATTCTTGGAGAAACACGGTTGGGGGTAAGTTTACCCCCCAAAAAAGCAGACCCCCCCCACTTCCCAGGAGACTCATACTCGCCAGACCAGGATGTCTACGTGGTTCCCAGGTCCTCCTGTGATCTCCGGTCGGTGCTGCACACCGTTCTACCCTGCTGCTAGCTGACACGCTGACACACACAGCAGATCCCAGACACACACAGCAGATCCCAGACACACACAGCAGATCCCAGACACACACAGCAGATCACACACACAGCAGATCACACACACAGCAGATCACACACACAGCAGATCACACACACAGCAGATCACACACACAGCAGATCACACACACAGCAGATCACACACACAGCAGATCACACACACAGCAGATCACACACACACACACACAGATATACACAGCAGATCACACACAACAGATCGCAGGCACACACAGCCGATCACAGATACACACAGCCGATCACAGATACACACAGCCGATCACAGATACACACAGCCGATCACAGGCACACACAGCTGATCACAGATACACACATCCTATCACAGGCACACACAGCCGATCAGATACACACATCCTTTCACAGGCACACACATCCGATCGCAGGCACACACATCCGATCGCAGACACACACATCCGATCGCAGACACACACATCCGATCGCAGACACACACATCCGATCACAGATACACACAGCCGATCACAGACACACACATCCGATCACAGATACACACAGCCGATCACAGACACACACATCCGATCGCAGACACACACACAGCCGATTGCAGACACACACACAGCAGATCACACATACACATCACATCACATCTAGCACTTACGGCAGCAGGGAATGAGAGCAAGTCACGTGTCCGGCCGCAGGTCCTGTTCGTCGCGCTGCACCGCACTGCCTCTCAGGATTCTCCTGGCGAGAAGAGATCGGTGTCACTGGATGAGGTGAGTGTGTATGCGATCCGATGTGTGCGATCCGATGTTTGTGTGTGTGTGTGTGTGTGTGTGTGATTTGATGTTTGTGTGTGATCCGATGTTTGTGTGTGCGATCTGACTGTATGTGCGATCTGACTGTGTGTGCGATCCAATGTTTGTGTGTGAGATCTGGTGTGTGTGTGTGTGTGTGTGTGTGTTTGTGTGTGTGTGATCTGATTGTGTGTGTGAGCTGATGTGTGCAGGTGTGCGATCACTGCAGGTCCTGCTGCTAGCGTCTGGTGAGTGTGATTGCCGGGTGCCACTGTCTATAATGAAGTGTCCTGCAGTATCTGTAACTTTTTTAGCTGCACGGACACTTCATTATTGATCCGGCACTAGGGCTTATTTTCGGGGGAGGGCTTATATTTAAGCCTTTCTCCGAAAATGCTGAAAATCCCTGCTAGGGCTTATTTTTGGAAAAACACGGTATATATTGTATGTCTATATGTATTTCATCATTTTATATTGTGCTTATTCAGCGCAAATCACCAAATGTCTTATGATTAAAGTCCTATGATTTCTGAGTGCAGACAAGGGTGTGGTAGACAGTTCAAGCACCATTTTGAGTAGTTATTTTGAGTATCTACATGTAATCATGTCCATAACACTATAGTCATCAGCAAAAGTGGCATTTTGTTCTGAATTTGGAGAAACCACTTGTTATACTAGTTGTGTGGAGTTATTGCATGGATTTTGTTCGTCTAACTGCAAACAGTAAAATTTACTTTTTTCTAATAATCCTAATTTCTCGGTCACTTAATTGGGGAACCAAGTAACCACGGTTGTACACTGCTTCCACGAGGACGCTGATACTAAGCATTACTACTAGAGATGAGCATACTTATGGCAGTTTGAGTACACCGGGGTCAGCCAGAATTAGGGAAAGTTCAGTTTGGGACTCCAACTTGAGCTCAATTTGATCTTGGAGTCTGAACTCCATTAGAAGTCACTAATTGGGCAGTTGGGCTTTCCGCATCCAGCCATTAACAGAGCATTTCCGGGGGAAGAAGGGTAGGTTTGTTTTTTTTTTTGTACACCCTACATCTGAAAACACTTTTAACCCAAATGAGAGCCATTGAGAGACTCCAAGCGACTCCCACTAGGCCGAGCGCAAAGCATACCCAATCACCCTGATGCTCGATCGAGTGGTTAGTATACATACAGCACCCGAACTTGAACACTGATTTTTTTCGCCTTTTTTCTCCCTTTTTCCAGTACGGGTTTGCTTATCTCTTATTACTACCTAAGAAAAAAAAGTAATCTCCCGAGCAAACTACACCTGCCTACTTGTAGCCAAGCTATTCAATTTAGCTTACTGTCACTTAGGGGGCAGACACGGGTCTGGAGCTCCAGACCGGTTTCTGCCAAGGGTGTATTTTTTATTTTTCTTACCTTCTCTTGTCTGCTCAGATAGGGTAGCAGAGGGGGATGGGCCGCTCTGTTGATTGCAACTGTAAGCTAGTATTGTCTAGCCTGTAAAATCCCTTCTGAGGTCTTCACACTAGTTTTTGCTCTTTATTTTTAGTTCCTATTGGTTTTTTTATTAGAATATTCTAGCACACTTTTTTGATTTTTATTTATTTTTTCTTATCCAATACAAAGAAAAATAAATCTGCCAGACATTATTATAAATCAGGTGGCAATAAAAAACCTGACCAAAACAGATGATTATAGATCCGTCGGAACGAATGGCAAATCACAATCCATGATAGAATTAGAAATCTGTGCTTTCTTTTTGTTCCATTTGTTTAAGCTAAATTTTGCGTCTCTTTTATAGGAACAGCAGAATGTCCTTTATCAACTTGTCCAACACCTACAGCAACGACAGGATCTACAGCGTCTGATAACCTCGCCAGCTGCCCCTCCTCTGCTCCCTGTGACATCAACGTCTAACTCCATGGCATCCTCACCTGCCCCACCCATTCTTACCGCTCAAGCTCCCCCTTACCTTGGGTCACAAGGCGAGGGGAGTGTACAGAAGTCAACAGTACGTTTCATTAAGTAGTTGTGTTCGGAGAGAATTATATATTTCGTATTTTGATTTTCTATCCACCTTGTTATATTCTACGTTGTTTGTCTTCTCCTTTTATCTTTACATGGATACAAATCATTACTTATATGTTTTGTATTACAGAGAGGAGGTGAGAAGACGCCCACAAATCATGACAAGTGATGTACTGAACTCCCTGCACCACCACCTCTGACCGTTCTCTACCCAGCTAAGCACGATCATGTGGTGGATTGGGGTGGGGGAGTTCTTAATATCGGCAGGTCTTCTGGAGGAACAGAGCACATGTCTACAAAGCAATGACAATATGTACCGGCCTGCGAATAAGGTCGTATTACGTAGACTAGCTGGAAATATCTGTGCTAGACACGTACTGAAAAAATGTAGCGTATCTGTGTTTCATGCAGAGTGATGTGTCATTTCCATATAATGGTCTATACTTGCACAGCACCTTTAAATGTATGTGTCATGCAGATTACGTCCCCCTTGGTATGCTGTGCACATTACTGTGTGCGTGTATATACATTTCTAAATGTTACATGTCTCAGTGGCCTCTCCATTTCATTTCAAGTTGGGGTCTTAGCGGCCCTTCTCCTTATTCTTCTCTTAATTGGAAGTAGACCTTTGTGCACTCAGCCCCTTAAAACCCCTATTTCCGTTTTCCGGCACTAGGGGCGAAGCCTGAAGCACCTTGTGATACTAAGTATCAGTCCATGTGAAGGATGTGTGCCGGCAAGTTCTTCGCTCTGTTGCACTATCCTTGTGTTTCTCTGTGTACATTCGATCCATATTTTATAGTATATGTTCATCTGTACACCTACGTATACACAAGTTGTTGTTTTTTGTTTTGTTTTTTTTCTTGTTCTTTTGACTTTGGTCGCTCATGTTTCTTTTTCGCTCCTAATTGGGAGACCCAGACAGTGGGTGTATAGCTACTGCCCTCTGGAGGCCGCACAAAGAACTACACTTAAAAGTGTAAGGCCCCTCCCCTTCTGGCTATACACCCTCCCGTAGGAGTACAGATTCCTCAGTTTTAGCTTTGTGCGCAAGGAGGTCAGACACGCACGCATAGCTCCATTGTTTTTAGTCAGCAGCAGCTGCTGACTATATCGGATGGAAGAAAAGAGGACACATATAGTGTCCCCAGCATGCTCCCTTCTCACCCCACTGTATGTCGGAGGTGTTTGTAAGGTTGAGGTACCCATTGCGGGTACGGCGGCAGGAGCCCACATGCTGATTCCTTCCCCATCCCTTTTTACAGGGCTCTGGGTGAAGTGGGATTTACCGGTCTCCAGGCACTGAGACCGTGCTCCATCTACAGCCCCTGGAGAAGATGCTGGATGGAGCGGAGTACATCAGGGACATGGCCCTGCTTCCTCAAGGTACTCTGTGTCCCCGTGCATTTGGCGCTCACACCGCAGCTTGCTGGGTGTTGTAGTGCGCCGGGGGACATCAGCGCTACGGCGCTTGTGCCAGGCCTCATTCAGCTTCGCTGAAGCAGGCACACTAGTGGGAAACGGTCGCGCCGGCCGCTGGGACTGCGGCGCGGCTGGCACTTGTGGTGCGCCGGGGACTTCAGCGCGGCCCGCGCTTTTACGGCGGCCGCGCTGATAACTCGAGTCCCCGGCTTTTGCGGCCTGCTTCCGTTCGTTCCCGCCCCCGGACCTGCCAGTCAGGAGAGGGGCGGGACGCTGGCCACGTCTAGGAACGGTCATGCCGGCCGCTGGGACTGCGGCGCGGCTGACACTTGTGGTGCGCCGGGGACTTCAGCGCGGCCCGCGCTTTTACGGCGGCCGCGCTGATAACTCGAGTCCCCGGCTTTTGCGGCCTGCTTCCGTTCGTTCCCGCCCCCAGACCTGCCAGTCAGGAGAGGGGCGGGACGCTGGCCAGTGCATCAGCGCTGAGGGCTGGAGTCGTTTTTACATACTCCAGCCCTCACAATCGGCACAGAGGGGACACTGTTCCCGCACTTTTGTTTGGGAACTCCCACGGACCGCCCCTCTCCACAGACGCCGGCAGCCATTCCTGCTGACACGCTGAGCTGCAGAGGGGAGCCGGGGAGACCCAGACAGGGAATCTGCAGCCTCTTACCCGCTATTCAGCGGGCGGTAAGCCCCCTCTTGTGCCAGTATTATTCTTAGTATTTTGTTTCAAATACTTTGTACTGCATAGCGCTGGTCGCCCTTTGGCTATAGACTCTCTCACATTGCAGAGAGCCAGCAACATGTCGTCCGTAAAACGCAAGGGTGCCAAGGCACAGACATTATATGCTTCCTGCACCGCTTGTGGGACTTTTCTACCGGCAGGCTCCACGGACCCCCATTGTGTGCAGTGCTCGGCCCCTGCGGCACTTGCACAGCCGGGACCTCTGCTGGACGTGACCCAGGGTGTACCACCTGTGAATGCTGTCCAGGTGACAGGAACTGAGTTTGCAGCTTTTGCTGACAGAATGTCTCTCACTATGTCACAAATTCTTGACACATTGCGAGCTAGGCCTGTACTTCAGGCCACGGACACTGTGCAATCATTGCCCCCTGGTCCCCCTCAGCTCCAAGCTCCGGGACGGGCATATACACCTCAGGGTGAAGACTCTGACTCGGACGATGGCCCCGGGCAGCCTAAGCGGGCTCGCTATGACGGGCCTTCACATTCATCTCAATGGTCAGGATCCCAGCGAGATGAATCTATGGGTGATGAGGCGGACGTAACTGATCAGGATTCTGATCCTGGGACCGCTCTCAATCTAGATACACCAGATGGTGACGCCATAGTTAATGATCTTATATTTAACATCAATAAGATGTTAAATATTTCCCCACCAGCTCCTCTTGTGGAGGAGTCAGCTTCGCAGCACGAGAGAATCCATTTCAGATACCCTAAGCGTACTTTAAGCACTTTTCTGGACCACGCTGACTTTAGAGACGCAATCCAGAAACCCCACGCTTATCCTGAAAGGCGTTTTCCTAAACGGCTTAAAGATACACGCTATCCTTTTCCCCCTGAGGTGGTCAAGGGTTGGACCCAGTGTCCAAAAGTGGATCCTCCAATTTCCAGGCTTGCAGCTAGATCCTTGGTTGCAGTTGAAGATGGAGCGGCACTTAAAGATGCCACTGACAGGCAGATGGAGCTCTGGCTGAAATCCATCTATGAAGCGATTGGAGCGTCATTAGCGCCTTCTTTTGCGGCCGTATGGGCACTCCAAGCTATCTCAGCCGGGCTTGCGCGAGTTGACTCCGTCACACGTGCATGTGCCCCGCAGGTAGCACCATTGACCTCGCAAATGGCGGCATTCGCGTCGTACGCGATTAATGCTGTTCTTGACGCTACAAGCCGCACGGCAGTGGCGTCAGCCAACTCCGTTGTTTTGCGTAGGGCCCTGTGGTTGAGACATTGGAAAGCAGATTCTCATTCCAAGAAGTGCTTAACCAATTTGCCTTTTTCTCGTGACCGATTGTTTGGAGAGCGTTTGGATGAAATCATCAAACACTCCAAGGGTAAGGACTCATCCTTACCGCAACACAGACAAAACAAACCCCAACAAAGGAAGGGTCAGTCTGGTTATCGGTCCTTTCGAGGACCGGGCAGGTCCCAATTCGCCTCGTCAAAAAAGACTCAAAAGGACCAGAGACGCTCAGATTCTTGGAGGTCTCAGTCACGCCCAAAAAGGACAGCCGGAGGAACCGTTGCCAAGACGGCGTCCTCCTGACTTGCGGTCTCCGATTCCCACACCCGCGGTCGGTGGGAGGCTTTCCCACTTTGGCGACATCTGGCTGTCACACGTCAAAGACCGTTGGGTGAGGGATATTCTGTCTCACGGGTACAGGATAGAGTTCAGTTCTCGTCCGCCAACTCGTTTCTTCAGAACTTCTCCACCACCAGACCGAGCCGATGCTCTGTTGCAGGCGGTGGCCGCTCTAAAGGCGGAAGGAGTGGTGACCTCCGTCCCGCTTCAGGAACAAGGTCACGGTTTTTACTCCAATCTGTTTGTAGTCCCAAAAAAGGACGGATCGTATCGACCCGTCCTGGATCTAAAGTTGCTCAACAGACATTCTCCGCCAATGGGACGGGAAGTCGACGTCCCTCGACAGGACTGTCTCCCTCTCTCAGACTGCCAAGGACTCTCTCCGTTGGTGGCTTCTCCCCACCTCATTGTCACAGGGAAAGTCGTTCCTTCCCCCGTCCTGGGCAGTGGTCACGACGGATGCGAGCCTATCAGGGTGGGGAGCGGTGTATCTCCACCACAGGGCTCAGGGGATGTGGACTCTGGAAGAGTCCACCCTGCAGATCAATGTTCTGGAAATCAGAGCAATCTATCTTGCCCTGCGAGCCTTCCAACAATGGCTGGAAGGCAAGCAGATTCGGATTCAGTCGGACAATTCTACGGCGGTGGCTTACATCAACCACCAAGGGGGAGCACGCAGTCGCCAAGCTTTTCAAGAAGTCCAACGGATTTTGACGTGGGTGGAAAGCAGAGCGTCCACCATATCCGCAGTTCACATCCCAGGCGTGGAAAACTGGGAAGCAGACTTTCTCAGTCGCCAGGGCATGGACACAGGAGAATGGTCCCTTCACCCGGACGTGTTTCAGCAGATCTGTTGCCGCTGGGGGACGCCGGACGTCGATCTGATGGCGTCACGGCACAACAACAAGGTCCCAGTTTTCATGGCACGGTCTCACGATCACCGAGCACTGGCGGCAGACGCCTTGGTTCAGGATTGGTCGCAATTCCGACTCCCCTATGTGTTCCCACCTCTAGCATTGTTACCCAGAGTTCTCCGGAAAATCAGGTCCGACTGCCATCGAGCCATACTCGTCGCTCCAGATTGGCCAAGAAGGTCGTGGTACCCGGATCTGTGGCATCTCACGGTAGGCCAACCGTGGACACTACCAGACCGTCCAGATTTGCTGTCTCAAGGGCCGTTTTTCCATCTGAATTCTGCGGCCCTGAACCTGACTGTGTGGCCATTGAGTCCTGGATCCTAGCGGCCTCAGGTTTATCTCAGGAGGTTGTTGCCACAATGAGACAGGCTAGAAAACCATCCTCAGCTAAGATCTATCACAGAACGTGGAAGATATTCTTAGCGTGGTGCTTGGCTCAAGGGTTTTCTCCCTGGCCATTTGCATTGCCAATTTTTCTTTCCTTCCTGCAGTCTGGGTTGGAAAAAGGTTTGTCGCTTAGCTCTCTTAAGGGTCAAGTCTCCGCGCTATCCGTATTCTTTCAGAAGCGCTTGGCACAGCTTTCTAAAGTACGCACGTTTCTCCAAGGAGTTTGTCATATCGTTCCTCCTTACAGACGGCCATTGGAACCCTGGGATCTGAACAAGGTTCTCATTGCTCTCCAGAAGCCGCCTTTCGAGCCTTTGAAAGAGGTTCCCCTTTCTCGGCTTTCACAAAAGGTAGTTTTTCTTGTGGCGGTCACGTCTCTTCGAAGAGTGTCCGAGCTAGCGGCGTTATCTTGCAAATCTCCCTTCCTGGTGTTTCACCAAGACAAGGTAGTACTGCGTCCAATTCCAGAGTTTTCTCCCAAGGTGGTTTCTTCCTTTCATCTCAATCAGGATATCACCTTACCATCTTTGTGTCCGCATCCAGTTCACCAATTTGAAAAGGGTTTACATCTGTTGGACCTGGTGAGAGCACTCAGGATTTACATTTCTCGCACGGCGGCTCTACGCCGTTCGGATGCGCTCTTTGTCCTAGTCGCTGGTCAGCATAAGGGATCGCAAGCTTCCAAATCCACCCTGGCGCGGTGGATCAAGGAACCAATTCTTCACACATACCGTTCTGCTGGGCTTCCGATTCCATCTGGACTGAAGGCCCATTCTACCAGAGCCGTGGGTGCGTCCTGGGCATTACGGCATCAGGCTACGGCTCAGCAAGTGTGCCAGGCGGCTACCTGGTCGAGTCTGCACACGTTTACCAAACACTATCAAGTGCATACCTACGCTTCGGCAGATGCCAGCCTAGGTAGACAGGTCCTTCAGGCGGCGGTGGCCCACCTGTAGGAAGAGGCTGTCTGACAGCCCGTTCATGTGGTATCTTTTTACCCACCCAGGGACTGCTTTTGGACGTCCCACTGTCTGGGTCTCCCAATTAGGAGCGAAAAAGAAGAAGGGAATTTTGTTTACTTACCGTAAATTCCTTTTCTTCTAGCTCCAATTGGGAGACCCAGCACCCGCCCTATTTGTTCTTAGGGTTTCGTTTTTTCGGGTGCACATGTTGTTCATGTTGTTTCTTAAGTTCTCCGATCGTGTTATCGGATTGAATTTGTTTTTGAAACTGTTATTGGCTTTCCTCCTTCTTGCTTTGGTACTAAAACTGAGGAATCTGTACTCCTACGGGAGGGTGTATAGCCAGAAGGGGAGGGGCCTTACACTTTTAAGTGTAGTTCTTTGTGCGGCCTCCAGAGGGCAGTAGCTATACACCCACTGTCTGGGTCTCCCAATTGGAGCTAGAAGAAAAGGAATTTACGGTAAGTAAACAAAATTCCCTTCTTCCGTGATAACCTTGCACGGATCAATATATGTAGCAATTTCTTGTGAGTACTTTAGCACAAGTTGTAGATATTTTACCATGTGTGTATCTGGGGGTAAATAGGAATCTATTGATCCCTTTTAAAGGGGCCTGGCTTCTATGTAATATAAGTATATATACATATATATAACTATGTAAGAAATATGTTCGGAGCATTCAGTAGCCCCAAAATTTGCACCTTTTTGTCTCAATGACTGTTTTGTACAGAAATAGAATTTTTTTTTTGTGTGATAGGACATGTAGGAAATCTTTGGCTGGGAAAATATGCTGGATTTCTTTATTGCAGCTGGCAAGCCAAAAATTGCCTACCCTTGTTCTCGGGCCTAATTTTTTAAGGCCTTATTTGTCATAAAGCAGGAAAGTTTACTGTTGTCTACAGCTACAGAAAGAAATAATTATCCTCAATTAAAGAAGTACTCCAACTTCTTAACGCACTTATAATGCTTATCTGCCATCAATATTCTAATTGTAAACTTTATTTCATCCCACCTCTGTTATATCTATATATTTCTCCCTTTCACTATAGGAAGTTGGGTCACATGATCTCAAGTCTGACACCATTCTTTGACTTATTGTGAAGTCTCATCACCTATCAGATCCCTCCTGGCAGCTATCAGACTCTTCCCTTCTCTGTCCCTCTGTATGTCTCATGCTCATCTAAAGATATGGGGAAGACTAATGAAACGGTCTAAGGCCCTGTGCGCACTTGCCGTTTTTTGCCGCGGTTTTGCTGCATGTTTTGCTGCATGTTATGTTCATAACATCTCTGCAGTGATTCACCAGCAAAACCTATGGGAAAAAAAATGCTGTGCACACTATGTGGAATTTGACAGCTGCATGTTTTGCTGCGGGATTCTCGCAGCAAAAACAATTGCATGTCACTTCTTTTCCGCGCGTCGCTGCGGCATTGCACTCCATTGACTGTAATGTAATCATGAAATCCCGCAGGGAATAACGCAGGCAGCAAATTCTGTGCGGTTAATTGCGTTTTCCTGCGTTATTCCCTCCGGTATTTCGTGGTTTACCTGCGGTAATGTTCATCGCTGCCTGCGGTTTGCAGGGAAGTGATGTCATTATGACAGGAAGAGGAATCGGAGCAGAGAGTAAACACACACACACACACACACACACACACACACACACACACACACATCACAGACATAGACTACACACATATCACACTCACACACAGACATATAGAATACACACATACAAATCAAACGGACTTATAGAAAATAAACACGTGGGCTCCGCCGTATTTTTACCGTCCAGCCGAGGTAAACACACAACGACGGCCTGGTATTCTCAGGCTGGGGAGGGTGAGGGCCAGGGTTAATGTCCCCCCCCCCTCCCGCAGCCGAGAATATCAGCCCGCAGCTGCCCCGGGACTGTCGCATCCATTATGCGGCAGTACCGGAGTGTCTCCGGCTCTTCCTGTTGCTGTGATGCGGTGGCAATCAGGGTAATATAAGGAGTTAATGGCGGCGGATCGCCGCCACTAAGTCCAGGCTTGGTCATGGCAGCGTCTATGAGACAGCTGACATGATCAACCCGTAAGTGAAGTGAAAAAACACACACACACCGAAAAATCCTTTATTTTAAATAAAACACACAAAAGCCTCTATTTCACCCCTTTATTAACCCCCCCCGAAACACACAGCTCCGGCGTAATCCACGTCCTGCGATGCTTGCATCCAGCCGCGACTGACACACTACTGAATGCAGCCTCACAACAAGACAGACTGCAGAGCAGTAATTACAGGTCATTTCCCACGGCCGGTAATGTGAACACACTACCGACCATGAGAAATGCAGCGTGTGCTCACAGGGACTCTATCTATCTATCTATTCTTCTATCTACTTTCTATCTCAGAAAGAAATTACTTTTTTTTTTTTTTTTTTTTCAATGTGCTTTATTGCATTGAATGCATTAAAACACATGTACCAACCCGCACGTGGCAATACCACGGTAAAACCGCAGAAAACCGCATGCGGTTTTTGGGTGCGGTTTGCCACGTTTTTTTACCACAGGTGCCGTAATCTTTCAGACCCTGTGGAATTTTCGTAAGAAAATTCCGTTTTCCAGTGCGCACAGGGCCTAAAGGAAGAAACAGCTTTTGCTATCCATAACAACCAATCATAGAACGAGTTTCATTTTGTATTCTGCTCTTGAAAAATAAAAGCTGCTCTGTGATTGGTTGCTTTTTTTCTGTTCGTCAAATTCATAAATCTGGTCTACTATTTCTGTTTTATATAAGAGAGCAGTGATACAGCATGGGAGATAGACTCAATCTGCATCACACAGGTTACACTGAGACTCTGCTGTATACATCACATAGGAAACAGTCAGTCTGCTCAATATACATCATGTAGAACACAATGAGAACTGTCTATACATCACATACAGTGAGACACTGCTGTGTACATTGCATACAGTGAGACACTGCTGTGTACATTGCATACAGTGAGACACTGCTGTGTACATTGCATACAGTGTGACACTGCTGTGTACATTGCATACAGTGAGACTGCTGTATACATCACATAGGATACAGTGAGACTGCTGGATACATCACATAGGATACACTGAGACTCGGCTGGATACATCACATGGGATACACTGAGACTCTGCTGTATACATCACATGGGATACACTGAGACTCTGATGTATACATCACATAGGATACACTGAGACTCTGCTGTATACATCACATAGGAAACAGTCAGTCTGCTCAATATACATCATGTAGAACACAATGAGAACTGTCTATACATCACATACAGTGAGACACTGCTGTGTACATTGCATACAGTGAGACACTGCTGTGTACATTGCATACAGTGAGACACTGCTGTATACATTGCATACAGTGAGACACTGCTGTGTACATTGCATACAGTGAGACACTGCTGTATACATTGCATACAGTGAGACACTGCTGTATACATTGCATACAGTGAGACTGCTGGCTACATCACATAGGATACACTGAGACTCTGCTGAAAAAATAACACAAAATTAACTTGTACCCTTAAGAAATTATTCAACAGTACTGTAATAAAGTAAATAAGTAAGTAAATGGTAGTAATACATTTAAATAGAATAGGGCACTTGGTTAACACTGTTTGATAAAAAAAAATGCAAAACCCATCCCATCTTGACTAGGTGTCCCCAGTCGGGACGGTCCTACTCTAGTACTAAAATCTTACCTTGCATCAGTGACCTCTGTGTAAAAAAAACAAAAAAAAAACAGAGAAGGACAAGGTCCCAACTACAGCCAGTCCATGAGATGGCTTTTCTGCTTTTTGATCAAACAGGTGACTATAGTTGGGGCCTTGTCCTACGCTGCCCTTATTTATACTCCTGCAAGGTAAAGTTTTAATACTAGAGTAGGACCATCCCGACTGGGTACACCTTGTTGCGATAGAATGGCTTTTACGCTTTTTTGATCAAACAGTGTTACCCAAGTACCATGTGTTATATAACTGCATAATTGCATTACTACTATTTACTTAGTTATTTATTTATTTATTTTATTAAAAGCTATATGCTCATGTTTTTGTTTTGTTTTTTTCTTTTGGGTTTTGTCTGTGAAATGTCCACGGTGTGAACATGCTCCTATTGCACATTTACCAATATATGCCCTGGCTCATTTGGCTTTACTGAGATACTGCTGTATACATCACATAGGATACACTGAGACTCTGCTGTATACATCACATGGGAGTATACTGAGATCCTGCTGTATACATCAATTAGGATACACTTGGACTCTGCTGTATACATCACATGGGAGTATACTGAGATCCTGGTGTATACATCAATTAGGATACACTTGGACTCTTCTGTATACATCATATAGGATACACTGAGAGTCCTGATGTATACAGCACATAAGATACCCTGAGACTCGGTGTATCCCATGTGATGTATACAGCAGAGACTCTGCTGTTTTCATCACATGGGATACACTGAGACTCTGCTGTATACATCACATGGGATACACTGAGACTCTGCTGTATACATCACATGGGATACACTGAGACTCTGCTGTATACATCAGGGAACATCTGCACTATGTTATAGATCTATTAAGCATTAATTGGGAGCAAGAGCAATGTGATGACACTCTGGCACAAGGGGAAATGTACTCATTGATTATGGGATCCTTATATGAGGGAAGAATTAATCAAAGTGACAACCCAGACATGAACATGAACTGAAAGAAGTATACTTAAGGAACACACAAGAGCCTATATGTTAATTTTCAGTAATGCACTATATATGCAAAAATATAGCTGGAGTGCTTCTTTAACTTGATTTAAAGGAACTCATGATTGCTAGGTCGTTACAGGTTTTAGCAGATTTTGGTCAGCATGGACTTGTAGTTCCACAAGAAGAGAATTGTCAATGGAAGCTCATCTATACAAACTCAGGTAGTCCAAATTAGCCTATGGGTAAAGTCTGATTATGCAGGTCTCCAGGATTATCTAAGAAATAGTACAATAAAGGGTCAGTATAAACAGACACTTCTGGAATATCCACAGGATTTGCCATAAATGTCTAATAAGTAGGGGACTTTTTAGAAGAAGGTCTATTTCCCCCCTACCCTCCTACAATAGACAGGTGGCTCATCTTCCTTGCAGCTTTCCCTATTGGATTTTACAGGAGTAATACGAAGAATCATTTGAATTAGCAAACTGGTGACCAGTTCATAGGAAGTTTCACTTACTACCTATCGATGGGTCTATTATAGTGGTTATTTTTATTGGGAAATTATTATTTACTTCTTGGAGCTGTTCCTGGAATTGAAAACTTGTGACTTCACTGGGAAAATGTGAAGCAGATGTATCAATGTTTCTCTCGCCTGACATAGCATCTATCAGTCAAATTTTTTGCTTTGTAGCACATGACATAACACAATTGGCCGGACTATGGGTGCGCGTGGCTTTGCCATAATCGTCCACAATAAGTTGTATGGTCCTATAACCGATTTGTGATCTGGCTGCTATTTGGTGGTTTTCAGGGATCTCCAAGCAAGCCGCTCAAGTATTTCATTGCCATGTAGCTGTAGCCCTAAAGGCATGTATAGTCAAAAAAAAGCCCTATTATTTTAAGCAATTTTTCTTTAAAAAATAAATTATATAGAAATCTTGCTATATTCACACTGGCTACTAGAGATGTTTTAAACTCATACATCCTGTTCTTTAACCTCTTCATGACCGGGCATTTTTCATTTTTGTTTTTTGCTCCCCTTCTTCCTGGAGCCGTAACTTTTTATTTTGTTTGTTAAACTTGCCATATCAGGGCTTGTTTTTCGTGGGCCGAGTTGTACTTTTAAATGACTCCATAAGTTTTACCATATAGTGTACTGGAAAATATCAAAAAAATTTCCAAGTGCGGAAAAATTGCAAAAAAAAAATGTGATTGCATGGTTGTTTTTGGGATATTTTATTCACCATGTTCACTATATTGTAAAATTGATGTGTTGTTGTGAATGCCTCAGGTCTGTACGAGTTCGTAGACACCAAACTTGTATAGGTTTACTTTTATGTAAGAGGTTAAAAAAATTCAGAAATTTGTCCCAAAAGAGTTGCGCACTTCTTGCACCATTTTCCGTGACACGTAGCATTCTCGTTTTTCACAATATGGGGCTCAGTGATGGCTTATTTTTTGTGTCTTGAGCTGATATTTTTAATAGTACCATTTTTGCGCAGATGCTACGTTTTGATTGCCTGTTATTACATTTTGCGCAAAATTTGCGACGACCAAAAAACAATTTTGGCGTTTGGAATTTTTTTGCCGCTACACCATTTATTGATTAAAAAAATTGATTTTATATTTTGGTAGGGTATTTCTGAACGCGATGATACCAGATTTTTGTATATTTTTTATTTTTTTTAACCCTTTAAGGATCAGCAGGCTGAACGCTCATTCATTTCTCCTGATCAGAACAGCATCGCTCTGATCAGGTGAAATGCTCAGTTCTTCTTACAGCTGCTGCTCAGCCGGCTGCAACAGGAACTACGTCATGATAGCGACAGGAGTCATCACATGACCCTGTGCTACCATGACAGCCAACGGTTCCCCGTGACCGCTTCACGGGGTCTGCGATGGCGACGGGGAAAGGTATGTTCCCTGCTGCGGCGCTTTAAGTCTTGCTGTCACATTTTGACAGCGCGATTTAAAGGGTTAACATGCACGGGTAGATAGTGGATCCACCTGTGCCTGTGAGGCACACATGTCTGCTGTACAAATCAGCAGGCATGTGTGGTGATCACCACCGGCTCACTGCAGCAGCTGATGGTGATCACCCCTTAATGATTTAGGACGTACCGTTCACCACCGGCTCACTGCAGCAGCTGATGGTGATCACCCCTTAATGATTTAGGACGTACCGTTATGTCCTCTGTCATGAAGGGGTTAAACAACTTTTCAGAAGTCGCATTATCATCAGAGGCAGGATTACAATGACCAGTAACATCTCTATACACAGCTGATAACACAGGCTCCACCATTCACAGTAGGTGATGCCACAGTTTTCTCTGCCTCACTTACTTTCACAATGACCTTTGCAAATACTCATTAGATGTTGAAATATAAAAGATAGGGTCAGGGTTTGTGTATTGCTGCTAATGTAAATGTTCAATTCCTGAAAAAAGCACAGGAAGTATAAATGTAGAATGGCTCAATGGCCAGTGTGAAAACTTAAAGATTTCTATTTTTTTTTTTTTTTTATATATATATTACAAATTGTGATAGCAACAATAAAAAATTACCAAAAATTAAAAAAGGGAGGATATGAGATGCAGAGAAACACATGGTGCAGATCCCAGTTACTTTATCATAGAGCTAAATTCACAACTATACTGCTTAGTGCTGCTGTATAGTGTCCTCAATACCTCTTCTGCTTCTATCGCTGTGCTACCACAGGGAAAAAGAGCAGGAATCCATCTATGTATGTAATGTATGTTAGCCTTCATGACAGCTACAGTAGTCTCTTCCCACCAACTCAAAGTCAATTGCAAATTTTTCTACCCCCTGCTCATTAAAATAAACTACAGACATTCTTGGTTGTGCATTGCTGTGTATAGGGGAATTAGAAATGGTAGCATATAGCTAAACAAGCATGTATATGGGCCCCTTTAGGAGTACAGTGGGTGATCCTACTCTGTGATTTAAAGAGGTTGTCCACTATTTGGAGAACCTCTCATTAAAAGCAACAGGGACCCATGTAAAATAAAAACATCATCTACTCAGCTGCTCAACCGGTGCCTTTCTAGTGACACTCTTGCAGTCAAGGGAAATGTGGGTGCTGCAGCCCATCGGCAGCACTGATGGGCTGCACCTCTCATGTGGCATAATAAAGTCACGTGAGCACTGGCCGGCATGGTGCTGGTCCACCAAGTGAGTATCTGGTGTTTTTATTTTACATGGGTCCCATTTAAGAATTGGTTGTCTAACAGAGAACACCTTTAACATGCACCTGTAAAGGAAACCTGTGGTCCAACCGAAACAATAAGGCTAGTTTCACACTCGCGCTATTTTGACGCAAAATGAATCCGTCAGTAATGTAGTACAGTTCATTTATTTACAGTGGAAGCGCGTTAATATGCCGCGTGTGTGTCATGCAGTACTCTCTTGTGTCCATATGGTGTCGCGCTTCCACTGTAAATAAATGAACTGTACTACATTACTGACGGATTCCGTTTGCGTCAAAATAGCGCAAGTGTGAGTGGGGCCTAAACGTGCTAAAAGCAAATTCTTATATTTTCCCCATAGAATACTTGGTGACTATTACAGGATATACTTGTAAGCCATTTTCTTTATAACAACTGCATACTGACTTTTTGCACATATATGATGTGAACAGAGCCACAGGCGGTTTTACTTGGATCTGTCTCGGGCCATCTTAGTTTTATCATGAATCATACAACATCCTAATATGGATGTTATAAAACACATTAGCCACAGTTCTTCCATAGCTTCAGATCTTCATCCTCTGACTGTTTTCATACATCTGCTTCATGATTCTCATACTTTGTAATATATATTGTTTCTTAACTATACTGTTCGGAGTGAGTATAAGATATATTTGATACAGTGAGGAAAATAAGTATTTGATACACTGCCAATTTTGCAAGTTTTTCAACCTACAAAGAATGGAGAGGTCTGTAATTTTTATCGTAGATACACTTCAACTGTGACAGACAGAATTCCCAAAAAATCCAGAAAATCACATTGTATATTTTTTTTTAAATAATTAATTTGCATTTTATTGCATAAATGAAGTATTTGATACAATAGAAAAACAGGACTTTATATTTGGTACAGAATCCTTTTATTTGCAATTACAGAGGTCAGATGTTTCCTGTAGTTCTTGACCAAGTTTGCACACACTGCATCGGGGATTTTGGCCCAATCCTTCATACAGATCTTCTCCAGATCTTTCAGGTTTCGAGGCTGTTGCTAAGCAATATTTAGGTTCAGTTCCTTCCAAAGATTTTCTATTGGGTTCAGGTCTGGAGACTGGCGAGGCCACTTCTGGATCTTGAAATGTTTCTTACGGAGACACTCCTTAGTTGCCCTGGCTGTGTGTTTTGGGTCATTGTCATGCTGGAAGACCCAGCCACAACCCATCTTCAATGCTATTACTGAGGAAAGGAGGTAGGCGTAGGTCGCCCTAATCTTGCAATACATGACCCCATCCATCCTCTCTGCATGCAGTCGTCCTGTCCCCTTTGCAGAAAAGCACCTGCAAAGTATGATGTTTCCACCTTCATGCTTCACGGTTGAGATAGTGTTCTTGGGGTTGTGCTCATCCTTCTTCTTCCTCCAAATACGGAAAATGGAGTTGATACCGAAAAGTTTTATTTTGGTCTCATGTGACCAAATTCCTCCTCTGGATCAGCCAGATGTTCATTGGTGAACTTCAAATGGGCCTGGACATGTGCTAGCGTGAGCAGGGGGACTTTGCTTGCCCTTCAAGTTTTGAATTTACAATGGCGTAGTGTGTTACTAACGGTAATTTTTGAGACTGTGGTCCCAGCTCTAATCAGGTCATTGACCAGAGCCTCCCATGTAGGTCTGGGCTGATTCCTGACCCTTTTCAGAATCATCCTTACCTCATGAGGCAAGATCTTAGTTAGAGCCCCAGACCCTGTAAGATTGACAGTCATCTTGTGTTTCCCGCATTTTGTAATACATGTGCCAACAGTTGTTGCCTTCTCACCAAGCTGCTTGCCTATTGTGCTATTGTCTATCCTAGCTTGTGTAGGTCTATAATTTTGTCCCTAGTGTCCTTAGACAGCTCTTTGGTCTTGGCCATGATGGAGAGGTTGGAGTGTGATTTGTTTGAGTGTGTGAAACAGGTTACAACTTCAAACAGATGCAATTAATACAGGTAATGAGTGCAGAGTAGGAGAGTTTCTTAAAGAGAACCTGTCACCACTTTTTTGGTGTATAAGCTGCGGCCACCACCACCGGGATCTTATATACAGCATTCTAACATGCTGTATATAAGAGCCCAGGCCGCTGTGACAACATAAAATAAAACACTTTATACTACTTACCTAACGGTCGCTCTGTGGTGGATGAGGGCCTAATGGGCGTCTCCGTTGTCCGGTGCGGGCGCCTCCTCTTTCGGTCATCTTCGTTGTCTTTCTGAAGCCTGTGTGTATGACGCGGCTACGTCATACACACTCGCCGGTCCTACGCAGGCGCACAACAATACTTTGATCTGCCCTGCTCAGGACCTGAATGCCGGCGAGTGTGTATGACGTTGGACCCATCATGCACCACGGCTAGAGAAGAAGGAGAACAAAGATGGCCGAAAGAGGCGGCTCTGGCACCAGACAACGGAGACGCCCATTAGGCCCTCATCCACCGCAGAGTGACCGTTAGGTAACTATTATAAAGTGTTTTTCATGTTCTCACAGCGGCCTGGGCTCTTTTATACAGCATGTTAGAATGCTGTATATAAGAGCCCGGTGGTGGTAGCCGCAGCTTTTACACCAAAGAAGTGGTGACTGTTTCACTTTAAAGAAAAAATAACAGGTCTGTGAGAGCCAGAATTCTTGCTCATTGGTAAGTGATCAAATAATTATTTCATGCAATAAAATGTAAATTTTTTAAAAATCATACAATGTGATTTTCTGGAGTTTTTGTTAACTCTGTCTGTCGAAGTTGAAGTGTAGTTATGATAAAAATTACAGACCTCCCCATTCTGTGTAGGTGGAACAATGTGCAAAATCGGCAATGTATCAAATACTTATTTTCCCCACTGTATACTGGCAGCTGCTTACATTGATTTCAGATACCCTGTTAGATCTGATGAAAGAAATGGAAAGATCACTATCACTCCACTTATTCACTGTGGACTGTCAAGTGTAGTGTAAGTGGTTTGTTTTTTCCAACAACCCCATAGAGAATGAATGGAACTGCGGTCGAGCATGACAAAAATGCCCCGTTCTTCCGATCTTTGGTCCTAGCGGTTAGACCCATCTATAATTTATCACCTACTACCTTCTCTTCATCAGACAACCCCTTTAAATGTGTAATCCAGTTTAGTCATTCTCTTCCGTTCAATATTGCAATTTACTATAGTTGTCTGGACTATGCTAGAAAGTGTGCATCGAGTATCTGATACTAGGGCGTTCATGGAGGCAGCTGGCCATAGCGTGGTATTTCCTGGACCATAATGTCCGTTATTTCTTGCAGTGATAAACTGTATATTACACTGTTCATATTCTGACATAGAATTCTGTCTCTGATGTAAAGCAAATGTATTTGATGCTGATTGAACAGGGGGGCAAGAGCACTGGGGGGTGTTATAATAGCACTTGCACTGCTTCTTCTAAACGCACTGACAAGGCCCCAGTGCTCCTCCACCCTGGTTTACGTTTCATTTCTGTGCTAGACTCTCTACAAAAAAGATTATATTTTTATTGAGGCCCACAGCGCTTCAGAGTTCAATGTATATAACTGATTGCAAACAAACATGGTCTGATCGATACTGCCCACATGTATCAACTGTCAAGTTCCCCTTCAAGGTGAAAGGAAATTGACTTCTTTGCCAGTTGTACCCATGAAAACATAAGCATCTGATTGATCTGCAGGCAACCACAGGTCTTTTCAGTGGAATATCCACGTTAAAAAAATTAGTAAGACACGTAAGGCTAAGTTCACACTTCAGTTGTTTTGTATCAGTCACATGCGTCGCTTGACGCATGTGACTGATGCGCTGTTCAACGCTGTACAACGGATGACAAAGAACAGAATTCTTTGTCGGATTCCGTTGTGTGCGGGGGGCGGAGTTCGGGGAGGAGGGGAGCCGAGCGGGGCCGTGGCACTGAGGACGTCAGTGCCGCAGGGACTGCAGGACAGGTGAGTGTGTGTGTGTGTGTGTGTGTGTGTGTGTATATACACACATGCTGAATGCGGGAAGGGGCGGAGCTGAGCGGGGGGCGGGGCCAGGCGCTGAAGATGTCAGTGGAAGTGCTGCGGTCTGCATGGCTGGGGACAGGTGAGTGTATGTGTGAGTGAGTGTGTGTATGTGCATGTATGTATGTATGTATGTATGTGTGTGTGTGCACATGCAAAGTGCGGGAGGGGGCGGAGCCGAGCGGGGGGCGGGGCCAGACGAGGGTGTCAGTGGCAGTGCTTGTCTGCATGGCTGGGGACAGGTGTGTGTGTGTGTGTGTGTGTGTGTGTGTGTGTGTGTGTACATACATGTGCGGAGTGCGGGAGGGGGCGGGGCCGAGCGGGGAAGTGTCGGCCTCCCTGCACACGTAACCAGCCTAAATATCGGGTAACAGCAAAGCACCCGATGTTTACCTTGGTTACCCGATATTTACCTTGGTTACGGGCCTACACCGCTGGCTCCTTGCACCGTAACCAGGGTAAATATCGGGTAACCAACCAAAGCTGGTGACGTGTGCAGGGAGCCAGAGAGCATGCGCAGCGAAATCCGACGGATCTCGCTGCTCAAAAAACGTTACATGCTGCGTTCCCCCCGCCCGGCGGTCAGTCGTTCCACGACTGATCAGTCGGGCGGAGGGTGGAACGCAGCATCATCAGTCACAATCCGCTGCTCATACAAGTCTATGGGAGCAACGGAATCCGCTAAACGGATTCCGTTGTTTACAAGAGCAGCGGATTGTGACTGATAGATTTTAGTGGAAATGTGAACTTAGCCTTAGCTGTGTATCTGCGGCAGTGTTTTAAAAAAATAGACATAAGCTAGTCACACTGTTCTGCACAGCCGGACATCCAACTTCTCATATTTCATTAAAGGGAATGTGTCCGCAGGTTTTTGCGACCCCACCTGAGTGTAGCATAATGTAGAGACAGAGACCCCAATTCCAGCAATATATCACTTACTGGGCTATTTGGTATCTTATTGCTAAAGTTCCTGTTTTCTCTGCTATAGATGTACCATTTCTCTGAATGTTGAGCTCTGTATAACCCCGCCCACACTGGCCGCTTTCTATCCATAGTGTACATAGGGAGCTGTCAATCAGTGGAGGGACAGAGCTCATGAATATGGAGGACTACATGGCAGCAGGTTTACTAGTCCTCTAATGATAATCTCTTGATTATAAAATAATCATTTCAGCAAAACGATACTAAGCAGCCAGGTAAATGACACATCATTGAAATCAGGATCTCTGTCTGTACATTATGTTTCTTTCAGATTAGGGGGTAAAAATTTGGTCACCTATTTTCTTTAATAATACAATGCAATCCTAATGTCCATTAATTTCCATTTTGTTGTCTATTACAATGTTCTCATATATACATATTTCTTTTTTGTTTGGTTGGTATAGTAAACCTTCTAATTTCCTGAAGACAGGACATGTTTTACTTAAAGCATTCTAGTGGAGCTTCACCTTTATTGCAATTCCCTAAGTTCCTCCTATTATGTGAATCTGTGCCCAGTGCCATTGGAAATGGAGAGATTCATATAATAGGAACGCTGCTCCTGCAGTCTGAAAGACATATTCCCACCATTATACACTGTCACCTTGCTGGAGGATGGAACCTACTGCTCCACAGAATAAATAAGTGCGGTCGGATAACTGGGACCCCATTGATCATCAGAAGAGGGGTACCATGTACTCAGCTGTATATATATCTCCCATAGAGATGAATGGGGTGTCTGATGATTACTGCCCTCCTCTACTACCTGCTGTACCACTTACAGAGATTGGGGGACACGGTACACCTGTTTTGATTGGCAGGGGGGTCTCCCTGATAGGACACTTTCTACACTTTACTTGCACTTAGAACAATGACATATAATGTTGTTGGATTCAGCATTTATTATTATCAGGATATAATACAACAATGGGTTCTAAGCACATTAAGTGATTGGTAAAGTGCAGACCCCAGGATGAAATGACTGATAATATATTTATATATTATGATTTTCTATGATATATTAAATGTGGTATTTGTTTGGGCTTTTTACAAAAATAATATTCTTAGCATTTTTATAGCTCCGATGGATTCCTTGTTATACTTGTAAATATTTTTGTGTCTTTGTCCATTTCTGCAGGAGTAAATGACAAGACTGTTTTCTCCTGACTGTTTAATAAAATGACAGTTTCACATTATGACTGTTGTCCTTTTATTACTTTTTCTACTTCTTACCAGTACAAGAACATGTACTACACAACTGGCATAAAACCAAAATTCAGCACCAAACGTGCATAAGGGGCAAAGTTATCATTAAAGGCGTTTACCCACAAACAAATTTGATTTTAATCCATAGATCTTATCAGTGGCGTAACTAGAATCTGATGGGCCCCGATGCAGAGTTTAAGCCTGCCTCCCCCCAATATGTTTGTCAGATGTATGGGCCATTGTAGCATTCTAAACCCTATAAATACATACAGGTTTCCCCCCCTCCTTTATTGTGTAGCAATGTCCCCCATCCTGGGCCGCTTCTTTGTAAATATGTCCCCCATCCTGGTAAATATATCCATTTCATGGTCCCATCCTGGTGTATGTCCCCATCATGGCTACATCCTGGTATATATGGTCCCATCCTGGTATATGTCCCCATCATAACCCCATCCTGGTGTATGACCCCCAATCATGGATACAGCCTGGTATATATGTCCCCATCATGGCCCATCCTCGTATATATGGCCCCAGCCTGGCTCCTTCCTGGTATATATGGCCCCATCCTGGTACATATGTTCCCATCATGGCCCCATCCTAGTATATATGCTCCCATCATGGTTTATATGGCCCCATCATGTACCCATCCTGGTATATGTCCCAAGCATGTCCCCATCCTGATATATAGCCACCATCCTTGTATAAAGCACTCTGTCTTGGTATATAGCGCCCCATCCTTGAATTATAGCCCCCTCCTCCTGGTATATAGTCACCTCATTCTGGTCTATAGCCACCTCATTCTGGTCTATAGCCACCTCATCCTGGTATATAGTGCCCCAACCTTGAATATAGCACCCCTTATCCTGGTATATAGTGACCCCACCATGCTATATACCCCCCCCCCCCCCCATTCTGGTATACAGCTCTCTCCACCGCACTCCACACTGTAAAAAAAAAAAAAAAAATTGTACTCACCTACCGTACTGTTGGGTAGGGGGGAAGTAAAAGAGAGTATACAGACATTACAACATGGGATCAGAGCTTCTGGGTTCTTTGATGTAAAAGTGTGTTTAAAAACAGGGAGGGATATATTTCACCCCAGAGAAAGAAGCAGCTGTGATCCCCTGCTGTTCTGTTTGTATACACTTTTGCTTCCTCCCTGGCTCAGGAGATGTGATATGATCAGACCATGTCCCTGTACGGTCAGACACAGCCATTACACAGTACATAGCAGGGGCACATATATAAGATTATGAATGTAAGTAAATGGGATTTTTAGTACCCTGTGGAGGAATTTGTACATTCAGCATGCCCCCATGCCCTGCTGCACATTTTATTCTCTCTGAAAGAAGTAAAATCCACTCAAAATTGCATACAAAATTGTTTTGGATTTTCCTAGGTTATATTATCCATTTTTTTCCATAGCATTTGTACTGACCGCCATCTTTATTATTATTTATTATGCTTTTGCTTATGTATCGCTGTCATATTCCACAGATCTTAAAGGTACCGTCACACTAAACAACTTACCAGCGATCCCAACAACGATACAACCTGATAGGGATCGCTGGTAAGTTGCTAGGAGGTTGCTGGTGAGATGTCACACTGCGACGCTCCAGCGATCCCACCAGCAACCTGACCTGGCAGGGATCGCTGGAGCATCGCTACACTGGTTGCTGGTGAGCTGTCACCAGCAACCAGTGACCAGCCCCCAGCCAGCAGCGACGCACTGAAGCGATGCTGCGCTTGGTAACTAAGGTAAATATCGGGTAACCAACCCGATATTTACCTTGGTTACCAGCGCACGCAGCTACACGTGCAGAGAGCAGGGAGCAGCGCATACTGCTTAGCGCTGGCTCCCTGCTCTCCTAGCTACAGCACACATCGGGTTAATTACCCGATGTGTACTGCAGCTACATGTGCAGAGAGCAGAGAGCCGCGCACACTGCTTAGCGCTGGCTCCCTGCTCTCCTAGCTACAGTACACATGGGGTTAATTGCCCGATGTGTGCTGAAGCTACACGTGCAAGGAGCAGGAGCCGGCACTGACAGCTGAGAGCGGCGGACACTGGTAACGAAGGTAAATATCGGGTAACCAAGGACAGGGCTTCTTGGTTACCCAATGTTTACCGTGGTTACCAGTGTCCGCAGAAGCTGGCTCCTGCTGCCTGCACATTTAGTTGTTGCTGTCTCGCTGTCACACACAGCGATCTGTGCTTCACAGCGGGACAGCAACAACTAAAAAATGGTCCAGGACATTCAGCAACAACCAGAGACCTCACAGCAGGGGCCGGGTTGTTGCTGGATGTCACACACAGCAACATCGCTAGCAACATCGCTGTTACGTCACAAAAGTTGTCCATCAGCGATGTTGCTAGCGATGTTGCTTAGTATGACGGGGCCTTTACAGAGATCATCAACACTGTCCCCATCAGGACTCACAATCTAAATTCCCTATCAGTATGTCTTTGTAGTGTGGGAAGAAACCAGAATATCTAGAGGAAGCCATACAGTTAGGTCCAGAAATATTTGGACAGTGACACAATTTTCGCGAGTTGGGCTCTGCATGTCACCACATTGGATTTGAAATGAAACCTCTACAACAGAATTCAAGTGCAGATTGTAACGTTTAATTTGAAGGTTTGAACAAAAATATCTGATAGAAATTGTAGGAATTGTACACATTTCTTTACAAACACTCCACATTTTAGGAGGTCAAAAATAATTGGACAAATAAACCAAACCCAAACAAAATATTTTTATTTTCAATATTTTGTTGCGAATCCTTTGGAGGCAATCACTGCCTTAAGTCTGGAACCCATGGACATCACCAAACGCTGGGTTTCCTCCTTCTTAATGCTTTGCCAGGCCTCTACAGCCGCAGCCTTCAGGTCTTGCTTGTTTGTGGGTCTTTCCGTCTTAAGTCTGGATTTGAGCAAGTGAAATGCATGCTCAATTGGGTTAAGATCTGGTGATTGACTTGGCCATTGCAGAATGTTCCACTTTTTTGCACTCATGAACTCCTGGGTAGCTTTGGCTGTATGCTTGGGGTCATTGTCCATCTGTACTATGAAGCGCCGTCCGATCAACTTTGCGGCATTTGGCTGAATCTGGGCTGAAAGTATATCCCGGGACACTTCAGAATTCATCCGGCTACTCTTGTCTGCTGTTATGTCATCAATAAACACAAGTGACCCAGTGCCATTGAAAGCCATGCATGCCCATGCCATCACATTGCCTCCACCATGTTTTACAGAGGATGTGGTGTGCCTTGGATCATGTGCCGTTCCCTTTCTTCTCCAAACTTTTTTCTTCCCATCATTCTGGTACAGGTTGATCTTGGTCTCATCTGTCCATAGAATACTTTTCCAGAACTGAGCTGGCTTCATGAGGTGTTTTTCAGCAAATTTAACTCTGGCCTGTCTATTTTTGGAATTGATGAATGGTTTGCATCTAGATGTGAACCCTTTGTATTTACTTTCATGGAGTCTTCTCTTTACTGTTGACTTAGAGACAGATACACCTACTTCACTGAGAGTGTTCTGGACTTCAGTTGATGTTGTGAACGGGTTCGGCTGGGGCCACACGGGGACTACTGCGATCCCCTTGCATGAGACTCGGCTCGTGCTGGCAGTACAGCAGAGCCGAGTCTCATGCTTGTGTCCTTGCAACTGAGGTCCGTTCGTGCGAGCAGACCTCAGCTGCAGGGGGCGGGCCGGCACTCAGGAGGGGAGGGAGGGATTTCTCTCCCTCTCGCCTGTGTAGCCGGCTATAGACATTCTCGCTCTGCACGCACGGTACACCGATGTACCGCGAGTGCAGTGCGATTTTTCTCTCGCCCCATTCACTTGAATGGGTGCGAGAGAAAGAGTCTCGGATTACAATCGCAGCATGCTGCGATTGTTTTCTCGGTCCGATTAGGGCTGAGAAAATAATCGCTCATGTGTGCTGTCACACAGGCTAGAATTGGTCCGAGTGGAATGCGATGTTTTATCGCACTCCACTCGCACCGATTTTCTCGCCGTGTGGCTTAGGCCTTCTTCTTCCAAAGAAAGTATGCGGCGATCATCCACCACTGTTGTCATCCGTGGACGCCCAGGCCTTTTTGAGTTCCCAAGCTCACCAGTCAATTCCTTTTTTCTCAGAATGTACCCGACTGTTGATTTTGCTACTCCAAGCATGTCTGCTATCTCTCTGATGGATTTTTTCTTTTTTTTCAGCCTCAGGATGTTCTGCTTCACCTCAATTGAGAGTTCCTTAGACCGCATGTTGTCTGGTCACAGCAACAGCTTCCAAATGCAAAACCACACACCTGTAATCAACCCCAGACCTTTTAACTACTTCATTGATTACAGGTTAACGAGGGAGACGCCTTCAGAGTTAATTGCAGCCCTTAGAGTCCCTTGTCCAATTACTTTTGGTCCCTTGAAAAAGAGGAGGCTATGCATTACAGAGCTATGATTCCTGAACCCTTTCTCCGATTTGGATGTGAAAACTCTCATATTGCAGCTGGGAGTGTGCACTTTCAGCCCATATTATATATATATAATTGTATTTCTGAACATGTTTTTGTAAACAGCTAAAATAACAAAACTTGTGTCACTGTCCAAATATTTCTGGACCTAACTGTAATTCACAGTCTGTATATGGACAACAATACTTTGACTGATCCTGGGTCTCTTGACCTGAACTTACAACTTCATAGGAGTATATGAAGTCTTAAATTGGACCTTTCATAAGCGGTGATCTTGTATATTGTTATATTCCTACACTTGAGGCCCCCTTCACACGTCCGTGAAACACGTGCGTGTTTGGTCCGTTTCCGTATATGCCGGAGACACGGCCAAACGTGCACCAATGTTAATCTATGATTGTGGTCACACGTCCGTTATTTCATTATGTCCGTGTGTGCGTGTCCGTGATCCGTATGTGTGTGCGTTTGGCACGGATGCATGTCCGTTATCTGCACGGAGCACGCACACGTGGACACAATGAAAGTCTATGGGTATGTGCACACACGTTAGTAAACACGTATGCATCTACCTATAGTCCGTGTCCGTTTGGTGTTTTTATTTCTAGTGATGTCGGCTATTCTTTCTATTTCTGTGTATGTCGGTCAATCTCCCTGAGTCCGTCGGTCGGTCTCTCTGTCTCTCTGTCGGTCTCTCTGTCTGTCTGTCCCTCTCTCACAGTCTGTCGGTCAGTTTCCCCCCCTCTCTCATACTTACCGTTCCCCGATCTCCGGCGCAGCGCTGCAAAAAGCCCTCCATGTCCGGCGTACTCCAGGATGCTCCAGCGTCGCATCCAGCGCTGCTGAATCCAGCAGTGACAGCGGGTAACCTCAGTGACAGCTCAGCTGATCGCCGGCTGTCTTCATTAGCTGCGTGGAGGTGACCGGAGCGGCTGTGTCTGCTGCAGCTCCTGTCACCTCCATGCAGCAGCGCTGGATGCGACGCTGGAGGACTGTGGACATGGAGGGCTTTTTGGGGCTGATTAAAGTGGTGAACCAGGGTATATGTGTGTGTTTTATTTCTAATAAAGGATTTTTTCTGGTGTGTGTGTTTATTTACTGTAATTTACAGATTAATCATGGAGGGTGTCTCATAGACGCCTGACATGATTAATCTAGGACTTATTGGCAGCTATGGGCTGCCAATAATTCCTTATTACCCCGATTTGCCAACGCACCAGGGCAAATCGGGAAGAGCCGGGTACAGCCCCAGAACTGTCGCATCTAATGTATGCGGCAATTCTGGGCGGCTGCTGACTGATATTGTTAGGGTGGGGGGCTCCCCATAACGTGGAGCTCCCCATCCTGAGAATACCAGCCTTCAGCCGTATGGCTTTATCTGGCTGGCATTAAAATTGGGGGGGACCGCACACCGTTTTTTTTTAATTATTTATTTATTTATTTTACTGCACAGTATAGACACGCCCACCGGCTGCTGTGATTGGGTGCAGTGTGACACCTGTCACTCAGCGTGGGGGCGTGTCTCACTGCAACCAATCATAGGCGCCGGTGGGCGGGGAAAGCAGGGAATAGGAGATTGTTTAATGAGCGGCCGGCTTTTTCAAAATAGTAAAAGCCGCCGCAGCAGTGTGAATGCCGTGCAGCGCCGGGGATCGGTGAGTATATGAGAGAGGGGGGGACACTTCAGTCACTCGGGGGATTAGTGGTCACCGGTGAATCCTTCACAGGTGACCGCTAATCAGTACTCGACACAGACAGAGCCGCGGTATGAGGATGAAGTCGGGTGAAGTTCACCCGAGTTCATTCTCATCGCGCAACTCTGTCTGCTGTCAGCCGACATTTATAAACGACATTGTGCATCACACACACGGACATTCCACACGGACATTCCACGTACACATACACGTTAATTCCACACGCACACACGGACGTTCTGCACACAAACACGGCTAGCATACGCAATTCACACAGGTGCCACACGGACCATAAAAACGGACACAAAAACGGGACACGGACCCGAATAACGGCCCGTAACACACGTGCGTGTTTTTCACGGGCGTGTGAAGGGGGCCTAACAGGAATTAAGATACAAAACAAAATCCACTCTGTTGTGGGGGATACAGGGCACTGAAATTGCTGGCACCTAATATGCTAATTTTCTTATTCAGTGGGGTGTTTAATTTTCTTAGCTGTCTGGACATGTATTTCAATACACTTAGACATTAACCAATCATAAAAAGGCAAAGAGAAAAAAAGTAGACACAATTCTGCCCAATATGAAATACCCGTAGAGGTAAAAACTGTGCCAAAGTGAAAGTGCAAGAATGTATCTGTCTCATGTGACAGCGCCTCCTAAGGTGGACAGAGGCATACTTACCCAGGTCTGAGGTCCTCCGCTGCTCCTGCGATACCTCGCTCTTACAGAGGTGCTGATATTGCTGTCCACCTCCTATCCCAATGCTGCCACAGTGCTGACCTTCCCAATGGGTGTTTTAATTTTATTTTGGGCAGGACTGTGGGAAACTTTTTTTTTTTATATAATAAATATTACACTGCCTTTTTATGGTTGGACAGTGTCAGTAGTCTGAAAGTATATGCACATGTCGTGCCCAGGGATATGGGGTACTCGGTCCCGTGCAGTATATATCTTGGGAATGTCACTGTGGTGGCCATTGCCCGGTTCCGTGCCCTGGGCCCTTTTTGTAATGGGGTGTGTTTACAGGGTATTTAGGTTAGTGTTCATACGTGACGCCACTTGTGGTGTTGCGACTATAGGTATGGAGCCGCCGCTGCAGAATGTCACTACTGAGGCTGGTGTTAATTGCAGCCTGGATGTTGGGCCCTCTGCAAGCAGGGCCGGGCCCCAGAGGATAGGTGATGTGACTGGCGTCGGAAGAAGGTAGTCCACACAGAGGTTTAATGCAACTGATTTTTACTCACTGCTGGTTGGTAGTAACTGGTTACCCGAGGCCAGCTGGTTTCACCTCCAGGTCCCCTTCATCCCAGTGCGAGTGTAGTGATCTGGTATCTTCTTCCCCTGCACCTGTCTCTGGTAAAATGGGTCCCCGTGGCATAGAGCAACTGGGGGTCCCTGTCCGGTGGTTTGTCCACTTCTGTCCGCCTGACTGTAGCGTGAACCCTGTGGGGTTGGAGTCTCTAGCTCTGTCCCCGGTTCTCCCTTTGCTACTGAGTCTTCGGATTCTTAGGATCAGCGAGGTCCTTGACGGTCCCCTCGCTGTGCAGGTGTTAACAGGTCGGCTTGGAGCTCTTTCCTGTCCTAGGGTCCTGTACCCCGTCTGTGCATAGTTCTGGGAGTACTCCACCGGCAACTACTCTCCTGGGTAACAGGTTACCGTTAACTCAGGTCAGAACGTTTCCTCATGTCCACCTTCACTCCTCGACCCTCTCAGACTTTTTCTGACTACTTTTCTCAGTCTGACCCTCCCACCTGGTCACCTAGTGGACTGGATTGGCTCCACCTCTAGGCGGCCATCCATGGTCCGACCCTAGCCTTGTACTATTGTATGGGGGATTGTTGGGGAAAAACTGGGATTACCTGGGTTTATGTTACTGGCACTGGTCTCCCGGGACCCTAAGGGAGTAGGCCCTGCATCCTTGTGGGGATGCAGAACCTTGTAGCACCCTGATAGCTTCAGGGGCACTACACACACATGCTTAATAAATAAATAAAATGCCCTGATGAATAAGAAAATTAGCATACGTATTTGTTGCCAGTAATTTCACTGCCCTGTATATCCACAGTAGAGCGGAGGAAAACAAAACATTCTCTACATTCCTGCTATTACGTGCAGGAATGAACAGTTTATATGGTCACACTTTGTGAAAGGTGATCTGCGCAGTACAGCTGAACCTGGCCCATGGGTAAGTGTAGGTATGGCCACCCCAAAAACAGGGACTATTCACTGTGCTTGTTTTAATTGATTTTTAAATGGACATATCATTTTGCAATGGAACTACTTTTTTTTTTATTGTAATCAATGCAGTCATTACAGGCGGGTAAAACATTTGTCCTCTGCAAAATCATGCACCCACCTAACACTGTACAAATCACAGCAGCTGGGACAGTATGTGGCTTCATCACTGCTGCTCTGTGTGCCAACTATTAATGCTTGTGTCAACAACCAATCAGACTAATCCAGGGCTGCATGAATGAAAACATAATCCTTACACATATCCTGGATTTCTTTGGTATATCACAAAAGTCAGTACACCCCTCACTTTTTTGTAAATTATTTATATCTTTTCACGGGACAACACTGAATATATGACACTTTGATCCAATGTACAGCTTGTATAACAGTGTAAATTTGGTGTGCCCTCTAAATAACCCAACACAGCCATTAATGTCAAAATCGCTGGCAACAAAAGTGAATACACCCCTAAGGCTAGTTTCACACTCGCGCTATTTTGACGCAAACGGAATCCGTCACTAATGTAGTACAGTTCATTTATTTACAGTGGAAGCGCGTTACTATGGCGCATGTGTGTGTCATGCAGTACCTGCTTGTGTCCACACGATGTCGCTCTTCCACTGTAAATAAATGAACTGTACTACATTAGTGACGGATTCCGTTTGCGTCAAAATAGCGCAAGTGTGAGTGAGCCCTAAATGAAAATGGTCATTGTGCCCAATTAGCCATCTTTCCTCCCCGGGTCATGTGACTCATTAGTGTTACAAACGCTCAGGTGTGAATGAATGTTAAATTTGGTGTTATCGCTCAGACACTTAAACTGCTCACTCGAAATTCAACATGGCACCTCATGACAAAGACTTCTCAGAGGATCTGAAAACAAGAATTATTGCTCCACATAAAGATGGCCTAGGTTATAAGAAGATTGCCAGCACCCTAAAACTGAGCTGCAGCATGGTGGCCAAGACCATACAGCGGTTTAACAAGACAGGTTCCACTCAGAACAGGCCTCACCATGGTCAACCAAAGAAGTTGAGTGCACGTGCTCAGCACATAGGTTGTCAGATGTATGAGTGTTTCCAGTATTGCTGAAGGTCAGGCCGGAGTCACACTTGCGAGTGCCTTGAATGTAACTTGTGCGAGTCTCTCATTGCATCACCCGACATGGCCGCACACTCTCCTAACAGGAGCATCTCCGCTGCATAGAGATACATGCAACCGACCCACTCCTGTCAGGAGAGTGTGCAGCTGCCGGGTGATGCAATGAGAGATTCACGCAAGTTACATTCAAGGCACTCGCAAGTGTGACTCCGGCCTGACCCTTAGGGTATGTGCACACGTTGCTTTTTACCTGCTTTTTACCTGCTTTTTCTTCTGCGCTGTTTAATGCCAAAATGGATGTGTTCTTCTATTCAAGCAAAGTCTATGGGAATTTGGGTTTCTTGTTCACACTATGTTGTTCAAAATGCTGCCTTTTTGTGGCAGAACTTTGGTCAAAAACTCAGCTTTGCAGTGCAAAACCCAAATGGCAAAAACAATTGACATGTTGCTTCTTTGAAAAGCTGAGTTTTTGACCAAAGTTCTGCCACAAAAAGGCAGCATTTTGAACAACATAGTGTGAACAAGAAACCCAAATTCCCATAGACTTTGCTTGAATAGAAGAACACATCCATTTTGGTATTAAACAGCGCAGAAGAAAAAGCAGGTAAAAAGCAGGTAAAAGGCAACGTGCGCACATACCCTTACAATCACTGCTCACTACACAGTGCGTGCGCTGTAACCACTCCCTGTCACAATGATTGACAGCCTGCACTGCAGAGTAAGCTGGCAATGAATGCTGATGGCGCACTCACTGCCATTCTGGGATTTCAGTGATTTTATGGCAAATTCAGATACATTGCTTCCACGTGGAAATCTACCATGTGAATACACCCTTACATAATCAGTCTGGAAGACACAGGCAGAAAAGGGCAAGAACAATATATGGGCTCCTTGCAACCTAATAGATTATCATGTAGTACAACCTCACCTGCTTTAGAGGTGGTTATTATGGGCCCTTTACCTTTTGGGCCCCTGTGCAGCTGCATAGGTTGCACCACTGATATGTCCACCACTGAAGTGTAGACCCAGAAATATATACAATGATTCCCTGGGAATCCATATAGATGTAGATAGGAACAGTTTACCTTTAGTATTTGACCCTTTGCGGTATTCTACCTGCTGATAACCACTAGAGGGCGCTCCGCGGGCATAAAGCTGCCGATAAAGTCAATGGGAGTTTTATCAATACACGTTTTAAGCTCTCCCTGGTGGCCACCGTCGCCATTTACACTGAGGGAGGGAGGCATTAGCCCCATAATCCTTCCCTCAAGATTTTCGTGCTCTCCTTCATATAATATCGTTTTAGAAGGAACCATTTTATGAAGTGGCTAAAGGAAAAGCGGAACCAAAGAGTCCGAAAAGTGTTTCCGGAGGACACAGATATCGCCTGGTACCATACACAATGAGGTCACTGCAGGGATTGAAAGTCATAGTGTCGCGGGTAAGTGCAGAACCTATAGTGAATATTATCCTAGCTGCTGCAGTCTCTGCACCGTGCGGAGCACAGGACCGTGTGCAGCAGTGAAGCTCCTCCGCCGTGTGCTCTGCTGCTTCCCGCTGTGCAGAGTTTTCTCGTGTTACACTAGCGCCCTCTGTCGTCAATGTAGAGTATTACAGGTTGATTACAAGTTTGGGCGATTAGTGTCACAGTAATGTCTGATTACAGACTTGTACGATCTGTCAGCGCGTTATCTTATTCTATGCTATTGATATGAAGGGGCTGTGCACTACTCTGATAATGGTGGCCTGAATATAGATTGCTGCTGGCAGCAGCAGACACAGACAGCAGAGCCCCTGCGCCGGAACAGTATACAGTATATGTGCTGTTTACAGTTCAAGACTTGAATCAAGAGCTCATCATAATTCTCCCCTATGTGTCATTCACAGAAGCGGCTTCCTGTATTTAGGCCGCAGCGAACCCCTCACCTCTTGGGCCTTTGTGCAGGTTGCTGACACTTCTACCCCCAGCTGTTGTGCCAAAAGTCAACGCAGTGCAAAAATGTTTATATATATATATATATATATATATATATATATATATATATATATATATATATATATATATACACGGAGTGTATGTCCGCTAAAGGAATCCGCACCGAAATTTTGCAGACACCTCATGTGACTAAGGGAACGTCATAGACAATATTTTGATGGGAAAATTTAACCCCACGGTTTACAGTTGCCATCCGAAAAAACCTGCCTCCTTTAACACTAGAACACCCAGCTCCATAGGGTTCCAATGGTAGAAATGTTAAATGACCCCTCTCTGGGACTTCTAGTGTTAAAGTCAATGGAGCTGGGAGCTATTGGTTATTAATAGGTGATCTGATTGGTTGCTATAGGCAACAAAGGGCATTCTTAGTATAAGAAGCTTATGTGTGAGGTAATATGATTTCTGTGGAGAGACGGACACAGATATAGGCACAGACAGACAGGGAAAGGGGCAGACAGAGAGAGCGATAGAGAAAGAGACAGAGATACAGACACACAGAGACACAGACGCACAGAGAGACAGACAGGGAAAGAGACAAAGACAGACAAAGAAATACAGAGACAGACGGAAAGAGACAGACTGATACAGAGACAGACGGGCAAAGAGGGACAAACAGAGACCGGGAGAGAGACGGTTACTATCCCAGGCAACACCGGGTACTATAGATATATATAAATATATATATATATATATATATATATATATTTTTATATATATATATATATATATTTACAAAAAGTTAGGGATATTTGGCTTTCAGGTGAAATGGACTTTCTTAAGGAAAAACAGACCCTGTGAAAGAATCCCTTACCTGCAATAAAAAAACGCAACGAAATCCGCATGCGTTTTTGGTGCGGAATTTCTGCGGTTTTGACACAGGTTGGTCCCTGTGGTTTTTTACAAATAATTAATGGCAAAACCGCAGTGGCCTGCAGAAAAGAAGGGACATGCACATTAATTCCGCTACAAAAATTCCGCGGGTAAATCCGCAGGGACAAAAAACGCAGTGTGCGCACAGCTTTTTTTTAATCCCCATAGAGTTTGCTGGAGAAGGACTGCAGAAATGTTAAACATTTTCTGCAGCAGTTCTGCAGCGAAATCCGCAGCAATTCCGCGGGAAAATCCGCAGTGTTCGCAAAGGGCCTTAGGATGATCCTATAATGCCTCTAACCTTTTCAGATGAACTTAATGTGACCTTCTCTAAGCTTTTGAATGCACATGTCCAACTTGTTCAATGTTTCAGTACTTTTTGCACAACTTGCTGCCCTCTAACAAGGAGCTTAAAGGAAATCTGTCACCAAGTTTTTGCTCATTCATCTGAGAACAGCATAATGTAGAGACAGAGACCCTGATTCCAGCGATGTGTCACTTACTGAGCTATTTTCTATCATTTTGATAAAATCACTGTTTTCTCTGCTGCAGTTATAGAGCTCATGAAGATGCTGGACTACCTGCAGCACGCCAAGACTGCTGATTAAACAATGATTTTATCAAAATACACTAAGCAGCCCAGTAAGTGACACATCGCTGGAATCAGGGTCTCCCGTCTCTACATTATGCTGCTCTCAGATTAGGTGGCAAACACCTGGTGACAGATTCCCTTTAATGGCAAAATTCACAACAGGTGTTTGATCCATTAATCACCCAATACATTTTGCGGTTCTATGAGAATTGGTATTTAAAAAGTCATCTTCATCATGCTGTTAACATTTTAACATTATGAGACCAAGACGACACCTAACAGTTGATCAACTGTACACCATGTGCAAAATTATTAGGCAAGTTGTATTTTAGAGGATTTTTTTTTTTTTATTATTGATCAACAACTATGTTCTCAATCAACCCAAAAGACTCATAAATAGAGCTGATCGAACGGCCAATAATCCGGGGCCGGCGGATCACTAACAGATTTAAAAAAGAATCCGATCCGCTCCGGAATCCGGTGCCCATATAAGTCAATGGGGACCGGAATCCGGAGGGTAAAAACGTTTGTGGAGGGGCTAGGGGGCTAGGAGCGAGCGCAGCATACTCACCGAGGCGCTGTCATGGCGACACACTCCTTCCGGGTCACGCTGTTACCTTCCGGAGCCGACAATTCAATATTCATGGTTTCCCCGCCCACCGGCTCGTGTTGGTTGCAGCTAGACACGCCCCCATCCTGAGTGTCAGCGTGGCAGCTAACTGCAACCAATCACAGGACGGCCAGTGGGCGGGGAAAGCAGTACAGTCTGTCGGTCAGTTCACAGTAGTAAACACTCGGCAGCACAGTTATAGCGCTCGGCTGCAGGCTCAGCTGTCGCGCTGTATCTGTGCTGTGTATCCAGTGCCCGGAGTCACACATGCGAGGCTGCCGGGTGCTGCCATGGCAGACTCGCATGAGCCCCTGTAAAGTAAAAAAAAAAAAAAAACAACGTGCGGTCCCCCCTAATCTTCACATCCAGCCATGATAACGCCGGCCGGGGGCTGGTACATCCTCAGCCCGCATCTGTTAGATGCAACATACCGATGTGCGATACCGGCTCTTCCCGCTGGTGTGATGCGGTGCCAGTCGGGGTAATAGCAGGGGTTAATAGCGGCACATAGCTGCTACTAAACCCTAGCTTTGTGTGATGGCACAGGCGTCTGTCAGATACCTGCATCACACAAACCTGTAAGTGACAGTAAATAAACACAAACACAGAGAACAATCCTTCATTTGGAATAAAGTACAAAACACTCCTCCTTCACCTCTTTATTAACCCCCAAATACCCTGCAGCTCCGACGTAATCCACAGGAGAAGTCCCACGCCGCTTCAGCTCTGCTACATCTGAATATCACAGAGAGCGGAACGACCGACCGCTCTCTGTGAGCTCCAGAGAATGAATGAGCTGCACATTGAGCGGTGACGTCACTCAGGTTATTTGCGGTCACAGCTGGAGGTTCCCACGGTCCTTCATCTGTGATCGCAGGTAACCTGACCTCAGGTGGAGGTCACTGAGTTCACAGACCTGCATCTCCTAGCAGAAAAAGCGCAGTTTTTTTGGCTAAGAGATGCAGATTTTGTGCTTAATTTTTTATACCATATTCCTGCATCCAATCTACACCTCCTGGCAAAAAATCACGGTGTTTTGACGCAATTTTTATGCCGCGGTTTTTGCCGTTGTTTTTGCCGCGGTTATTTTTCCGTGATTTTTGGCACTTTTTTTTTGCCAGGAGGTGCACATTTGGTGCTGAAATCGTCTGCACCAGCTTTCAGCACCAAATTTCCACCTGTGGCAAAAAACAATTATTTTGTTTTTATTTTTGGGGGCCAAGGGATGCAAATTTGATGCTGTGATTTTTTTAGACCATATTTCTGCATCCAATCTACACCTCCTGGCAAAAAATCGCAGTGTTTTGGCGCCTGTCTGAACATGAGCGTGCATGTACCTAGAAACACATGCACGCTCCTGTCAGATGTGTGTGCGACTGTGCTGCGATGTCACACTTGTGGGGAGTTCCTTGCTGTGACTGCTGCCTAAGATAAACCGCATGCGTTTTTTGTTTTTTTTTAAATTTAAATAAATAATTAAAAAAAAACGACGTGCGGTCCCCCCAATTTTCATTCCCAGACATAACGCCAGCCGGGGGCTGGTATATCCTCAGCCCGCAGCCGCCCGGTATGGTCGCATGTGTTAGATGTGGCCATTACGGTGCGATATCGGCTCATCTTGATTGCCCTGGTGCGGTGCCAATCAAGGTAATAGCAGGGGTTAATAACAGCGCATGGCTGCTATTAAACCCCAGGTTTGTGATCGCACGGGCGTCTGTGAGATACCCGCATCACAAACCTGTAAATACAGTAAATAAACAAGACACAGAGAAATCCTTTATTTGGAATAAAGTAGAAACGCAGCCTCCTCCTTCACCACTTTATTATCCCACCACAGCCCTCCGGCGTAATCCACACGAGATCCAGCGGCGACACATCCAGCTCTGCTACATGTCAGAGCGAGCAGCCATAGAGCACGGCTGCCCGCTCTGAGTGCATCCTAGCAGCCTATTACTGAGCTGCGATGACTGCACGGCAGAGCTGTCACAGGCTGGGGGTGCGTAAGCCAGGAACCAATCACAGCTGAGAGGACGGCCGGTGGGCGGGGAAAGCACAGAAAGCTGTGTGACTGCGTGCACAGGAAGTGAAAGCGCGACCCGGAATCAAGTGTGCCACCATGACAGAGTCTGGTAAATATGAAACGCTCATTTATTTATTGTTTTTTAACATTTTTATTAATTGCCGATTCCGGATCGTGCAGCTGGAATCCCGCACCCAGATCAGGCCTAGGAATAGTGCTGAAACCGCGCGGATCCGGACGTTTACAGTCCGGGTCTGCTCAACACTACTCATAAATATCAAAGCTTAATATTTTTGTAAGTTGGAGTGGGGTTTTTTTTAGATTTGGCTATCTTAGGAGGATATCTTTTTGTGCAGGTAACTATTACTGTGCAGAATTATTAGGCAACTTAATAAAAACCAAATATATTCCCATCTCACTTGTTTATTTTCACCAGGTAAACCAATATAACTGCACAAAATTTAGAAGTAAACATTTCTGACATGCAAAAACAAAACCCCAAAAAATTAGTGACCAATATAGCCACCTTTCTTTATGATGACACTCAGCAGCCTATCATCCATAGATTCTGTCAGTTGCTTGATCTGTTTACAATCAATATTGCGTGCAGCAGCCACCACAGCCTCCCAGACACTGTTTCGAGAGGTGTACTGTTTTTCCTCCCTGTAGATCTCACATTTTGAGGGACCACAGGTTCTCTATGGGGTTCAGATCAGGTGAACAAGGGGGCCATGTCATTATTTTTTCATCTTTTAGACCTTTACTGGCCAGCCACACTGTGGAGTAGTTGGATGCATGTGATGGAGCATTGTCCTGCATGAAAATCGTGTTTTTCTTGAACGATACCGATTTCTTTCTGTACCACTGCTTGAAGAAGTTGTCTTCCAGAAACTGCCAGTAGATCTGGGAGTTGAGCTTCACTCCATCATCAACCCGAAAAGGTCCCACAAGTTCATCTTTGATGATACCAGCCCATACCAGTACCCCACCTCCACCTTGCTGGCATCTGAGTCGGAGTGGAGCTCTCTGCCCTTTACTGATCCAGCCTCTGGCCCATTCATCTGGCCCATCAAGAGTCACTCTCATTTCATCAGTCCATAAAACCTTTGAAAAATCAGTCTTAAGATATTTCTTGGCCCAGTCTTGTCATTTTATCTTATGTTTCTTGTTCAAAGGTGGTGGTTTTTCAGCCTTCCTTACCTTGGCCATGTCCCTGAGTATGGCACACCTTGTGCTTTTTGATACTCCAGTAACGTTGCAGTTCTGAAATATGGCCAAACTGGTGGCAAATGGCATCTTGGCAGCTTCACGCTTGATTTTCCTCAATTCATGGGCAGTTATTTTGCGCCTTTTTTGCCCAACACGCTTCTTGCGACCCTGTTGGCTATTTGCCATGAAACGCTTGATTGTTCGGTGATCACGCTTCAAAAGTTTGGCAATTTCAAGACTGCTGCATCCCTCTGCAAGACATCTCACAATTTTAGACTTTTCAGAGCCCGTCAAATCTCTCTACTGACCCATTTTGCCAAAGGAAAGGAAGTTGCCTAATAATTAAGCACACCTTATATAGGGTGTTGATGTCATTACACCACACCCCTCCTCATTACAGAGATGCACATCACCTGATTTACTTATTTGGTAGTTGGCTCTCAAGCCTATACAGCTTGGAGTAGGACAACATGTATAAAAAGTGTCATGTGATCAAAATACTCATTTGCCTAATAATTCTTTATAAAGTGTATCTCGCCATTGTGAAGCATCAAGCTTGATGTTCTCAGAGGGATGTGGCCACTGAGCTTAGACTGTCACAGAGTGTTATCAACAGGTAGTAACAGACATACAGAGAGACTGGAAGAGTCAGAGAAAACTATAAAAGTGGATGTCCTTTGGCACATCCCACACTAATGACCACTTCATGAGAACAATGCCCTTCAGAATCGGATGATGAATGCCACACCAGGCACATTTAAGTGAGGTGAAAGGACTATTCAAACCTGTTTACATCAGCATGGTCTGTGTACTAGATCAGAGGTCCCCAACTCCAGTCCTCAAGGCCCACCAACAGTGCAGGTTTTTGGGATTTCCTTAGTATTGCACAGGTGTTAATGTAATTACCTGCCCAGGTGCTGGTTCCAACAGCAGTGCAATGCTAAGGAAATCCTGAAAACATGCACTGTTGGTGGGCCTTGAGGACTGGAGTTGGGGAACCCTGTACTAGATGACCTGCAATGGTATCTGACTCCACCACCAGGCACAGGATTCATCGTTTTGCTGGACGAGGGACCAGTGAGTCTTATTTACACTAAGCAGATTTACACTAAGCAGAAATGATGGCCGCCAATGATGTTGGAGTTGTCAAGGAGAGCGCTATGCATCAGCCACAGCTGTCACCAGAGGAGCCTTTGGTGGTGGTGTTGGTGTGGGCAGGTGTGTCTATTCAACACAGAAGTGCCCTACACTTTGTGAATGGTACAGTAACAAGCCCCTACTACATTAGTCCGGTCATTGTGCCTCTGAATGAACAACCCCGGCCTAATTTCATCTTCATGGATGTCAGTGCTCCAGCTCATCGAGATTGCATCGTTAGGGAACTGCTGCTGGAGACTGGCATACCTCCTCAAATGGAGTGGCCTGCACTTTCTCCAGTTAATTTGCATTGGTTTTCTGTTTATTTGAATCCTATGAAGCATCTGACCATTTAGGCATTAAATAATTTTTATATTCTGATAACATAAAAAAAAACAAACCACAACTATTAACATTTCTACACTTCAGGTATGGAAATCATTCATGCATTACCCATATTTTAAGCATTGCTCACAGGTGTTACCAGAAAGCTCCTTCTCTGATGCTCTTCCCCTACTGTACCTACTGTATTTTGCAGTAATAGTTTTATTCTTTACAGACCTGCAGCACAGCACAGACAGCACCAGTTATTGCAGCAAAACATCCCTTTAAAGTGCAGCTGAAAGCAGGCAAACTGTACCCATGGTGCAGCTGTGGGCACAGCAAGAAGCAGGTGGGTGGTCTGAATTATATTCTGTACTGGGTATCCATTCTTTTGAAAGTATGTGGAGATATCCTTAGACATTAATGGGGTTGCCCAGGACTTTAATATTGATGACCTATTTTTTTAGGATAGGTCATCAATGTCTGATGGTGGGGGTGCAACACATGGCTCCCCCGCCGATCAGCTGTTCCTGGTATCTCCACGAGACAGAACTATTCAGTTGCAGAGCTGTGCAGCACAGCGCCATTTACAGTGTAGAGGCCACGGCTCGGTACTACAGATCCGCTCTATATTTAAATCCATAGTTAGCGAATATGCAGTACCTGGCCGCAGCCACTGCTCCATCGACGGAGCTTTGCTATGCAGCTCTGCAACTGAGTAGTTCTGGCGGCAGCATCAAGATCAGCTGATCAGTGGGGTGCCAGGTTGCACCCCCACCAATAAGTCATAAGGATAGGTTATCAATGTTAAAGTCCTGGACAATCCCTTTAAGTAAAGGATTTCCATAAGTGTACTGTATTTACATCTATTGAACAGAAAAGAGATATAGGCCCCAACCAAGTAAACAACAATATTACATGATTTACCTTTCGAGGACTGGGTTGGATTTTCAGTTTAGATATCTGAAATAGGTAGCTGTGCCGGTGTGGGACAATGGCGCTGTCCAAAGTTTTACTAATTTGGTGATTATATGGATAGGGTTGAGCTGACTTTCATGGTTCACACATACAAACATATAAGCCTATATTCACACACAGCAGATTCGTTGGAGAACTGTCTGTGAAGGAATATCCTTTCCACTCATCTGAATGCGGTTGCACTAGCGACAATTACATGGCTTTCCACAAGCTTTTATCCATGGGACAGAAGAGTCTCAGAAAAGCACTTTACGTTGGCTGCCATAGGGTTCCATGCGGTCTCAACTGCACCAGTATACGGAGGCGCTTCTGCGGCATGCAGCTGAGTCTGTGCACTGCTGTGGACATTTTATTTCTGTCAATCAAGTGACCTTTTGGGTTGTGCAGTTGCCAGTTGGGATGGAAAATATGACAAACAGAGGTGATAGAGTGGGGGGTATTACTTTTCAACACAAAGTGAAACGCCCAAGGGGGAAGAGATCAAGCCACTATGGGAATTTTGTTGAAGCGATATGCTCATAGTGATGGGCGAGAGCTAGAATGCTCGTTACATGATTCGAGCTAGTCAGACGCTTGGAAGTTGCGAGCATTATGTCAATGATCGGCCTGTTCAGGTCTCCGCCCACATATAGTCAGCCATAAACAGAGCATTACGGGCGGGGGGTTTATTTTGGCTCACACTATGTTCCCAAACATTGTTTTATTTATCGGGAGAGCCATTCAGAGACTGCGACTGGCTCTCCCTGGGGTACCTGCACATATCATGAAGCGAACCTGTGAAATGTGGCCTATGTTTCATGGATGAAATATACGAGAAGCCACGATTCTCGGCTGAGCTCCTCGAGTACCCAAGCACCCCTAAGCTTGATTGAGTAACAAACAGTGCCGAGTACACTCGCTCATCACTAATGCTCAACTATAGGGGTTTTCAAATGATGTGAAATTATTGACCAGTATTCAGTTCCATGATCTTGAATTCAGTATTTTGGTGGTTTTACTTGCAGACGATTGTACACTTCATGACTTTTATTTCTTATCTAATCTCCAGCCTTTCTGTGATGGGTCGCACCTAAAGGCAGCCCCTGGTCTTGCTCCACTTCGCTTCAGCCTAACAGAAGATAAGGAAGTGTGGCTCTGTGGCTGCAAGCAGACGAAAAAGGCACCATACTGCGACGGGACACACAAGCAGAGCTACGTGCAGAATGGCACCATGGAACAGTGAATGATATGGGCTGTTAATAAGGCTGCAGTCTATTATCTAATTGTGCCAATCAACTGCAGCTTTTACTCAAACTTCAACACAAGTAATTTTATATTATGATTGCCGGGGGGTTATGACAAAGATAGGGCACAGCAGATGTAGACATGGAGGTGGCACAGCAGATGTAGACATGGAGGTGGCACAGCAGATGTAGACATGGAGGTGGCACAGCAGATGTAAACATGGAGGTGGCACAGCAGATGTAGACATGGAGGTGGCACAGCAGATCTAAACATGGAGGTGGCACAGCAGATGTAGACATGGAGGTGGCACAGCAGATGTAGACATGGAGGTGGCACAGCAGATGTAGACATGGAGGTGGCACAGCAGATGTAAACATGGAGGTGGCACAGCAGATGTAGACATGGCCTCCTGACTATTGTGTACAGTGGTTACATGGTCATTCTTGAAGCCCCGTTGTAGACAGGAGGGGAGTTCCAGGTTTCTCTATTCTTTGGTTTGTGTGTTAGATAATCTATGTGCTAATTTTCTCTGTTTATGTGCTGTGAAAGTGTGAGAAATTGTAAATTAAATGAATCTATTATATCCATGATTTGTGGCCATTTCATATTTTGTCTAAACTAGACAGAATTAGGATGATTTCACCAGTAAATTTACAGTCTGTGTAGGATCCATACACCTCCATGGGGGCCACTTGTGGTCCCTACTTACATAAGAAAACTCCAGGATTCAGGACTTGTCTGCCATACCTCTGCCTATGGATCACAGATCTCGTCCAGATGAACTTCCCTGGGTGTAATATCTGGCACAGTATTAGGTAGCTGCGCACATGTAGTTAGTAAAGTTGTGCAGGGACATATAGGGGATTAGTGTATTGTATTATTGGGCTCTGAGTAGGAATGGGCGAATAATCCTATTTGATTAATTTGCCATCTGAAATTAACAGGATTTTCATTTTTGTCAAAAACAAAAATTTGTCGTTAGCACTGTCTTTTATCGCTGGAGGAATCGGCGGAGAACCTTGACTGCAGCGTGATTACAAGCAGTTTGTACTCCGTTTTGTCAGCTTAGAAGTTCTGGAAATACAGGACTAGATGGGACCCAGACCTTACTTTACCCTTTTAGCCCATGTGCACACATTGAGTATGTGGTGAGATTTTTACCTCAGTATTTATAAGCCAAAACCAGGAGTGGGACAATTAGAGAAAAAGTATAATAGAAACACGTCACGACTTCTGGATTATTTACCCACTCCTGGTTTTGGCTACAAATACTGAGGTAAAAAAACCTCGACGAATATTCATCATGTGCACCAGGCCTTATAACTAGAGCACGGCTCAGATGGCAATTCAGAGGCTACAGGATTCGTTATACAGAAGCTGCTGCTCTGGCTGATAGGTGTTTTATAATGAAGGTCGTGCAGAGATTTCATGGGTTAAGGTCCAGTCACACTAAACAACTTACCAGCATCCCAACAACGATAGGGATCGCTGGTAAGTTGCTAGGAGGTTGCTGGTGAGATGTCACACTGCGACGCTCCAGCGATCCCACCAGCAACCTGCCCTGGCAGGGATCGCTGGAGCGTCGCTACACAAGTTGCTGGTGAGCTCACCAGCAACCAGCCCCCAGCGCCGCATGGAAGATGCTGCGCTTGGTAACTAAGGTAAATATCGGGTAACCAACCCGATATTTACCTTGGTTACCAGCGCACGCAGCTACACGTGCAGAGAGCAGGGAGCAGCGCACACTGAGCGCTGGCTCCCTGCTCTCCTAGTTACAGCACACATCGGGTTAATTAACCCGATGTGTCCTGCAGCTACATGTACACAGAGCAGGAGCCGGCACTGACAGTGAGAGCGGCGGAGGCTGGTAACAAAGGTAAATATCGGGTAACCAAGGACAGGGCTTCTTGGTTACCCGATGTTTACTGTGGTTACCAGCCTCCGCAGAAGCCGGCTCCTGCTGCCTGCACATTTAGTTGTTGCTGTCTCGCTGTCACACACAGCGATGTGTGCTTCACAGCGGGACAGCAACAACTAAAAAATGGCCCAGGAAATTCAGCAACAACCAACGACCTCACAGCAGGGGCCAGGTTGTTGCTGGATGTCACACACAGCGACATCACTAGCAACATGGCTGCTACGTCACAAAAGTTGTTCGTTAGCAGCGATGTTGCTAGCGATGTTGCTTAGTGTGACGGGGCCTTTAATACTCTGCCCAACCATAAAGCAATAAATCTTCTGACCCTAAGGGGTACTTCACACACAGCGAGATCGCTGCTGAGTCACGGTTTTTGTGACCTCATTAGCAATCTCGCTGCGTGTGACACTGAGCAGCGATCTGGCCCCTGCTGTGAGATCGCTGCTCGTTACACACAGCCCCGGTTAGTTTTTTTTATTGTTGCTCTCCCGCTGATAAGCACACATCGCTGTGTGTGACAGCGAGAGAGCAACAATCCTGAATGTGCAGGGAGCAGGAGCCGGCGTCTGACAGCCTGCGGTAAGCTGTAACCAAGGTAAACATCGGGTAACCAAGGTGGTTACCCGATATTTACCTTTGTTACCAGCCTCCGCAGCTCTCACGCTGCCAGTGCCGGCTCCTGCTCCCTGCACACGCTAAGTTGAGCGGTTTGAGCTGGTAACTAAGGTAAACATCGGGTAACCATACCCGATGTTTACCTTAGTTACCAGTGTCCGCAGCTTCCAGACGCCGGCTCCGTGCAAGCACAGCGTCGCTTGCACGTCGCTGCTGGCTGGGGGCTGGTCACTGGTCGCTGGTGAGATCTGCCTGTTTGACAGCTCACCAGCGACCATGTAGCGATGCAGCAGCGATCCTGACCAGGTCAGATCGCTGGTCGGATCGCTGCTGCATCGCTAAAGTGTGAAGGTACCTTAAGCCTTTCACCTTCTTCCCCAAGCTGACCCCTTTACTAGTTAATAGAAATGGTTGGTGGAACCGTTGTAGGGCATGTTCACACACAGTGGAATTCTTCCCGCCGGGAAATCAGCATGACTGATCCACAACAAATGGTGAGATTTTAGCATGGTAGAGTTTGGCCAAACAAGAAAAATGATAAAACACCATTTATTTACCTATACCCTGCCCCCCAACCCATTCACTAGTCTTTGCATCCTCCTCTGCATTATGGGGGTTTTACCTTCCCCTGGAACATTAGGCTATAGGATGAACTAGATGGATTTCTGTCTAACTTCAACCTTAAAATCTGTGAAACTGTCCTGACCTACAGCGTTGCCATAGTTTAAAGTGAGAAAAAAAATGTGGATGTCATTTTCACAAAAAATCTACATTATGCTTCAGAATAATTTGTTTTTTGGTGTTCCCTGCTTGAATTAATTAGGTTATTGCCGCATAGTCGGGACTATCCTGCATTACTATTATCTCTGCCTTTATTTTGTGTCGGCCTCCCTTGTTTTGTATTGGCTTTGTATTATATGAATGCATAAAAGATCACAGTAATCATGTGAAAACACGTTTTAAAGCCAGGATACATGGGCAACGGGTCTAGGAAAGTCTTGCCAAAAAACACCAGGCAAACAAGAGCAGAGGTCTGGGAGATGGACTGTTGCTTCAGCAAATATACCATGTAGAATATTGGCATCACTGTGGGCAGGATAGCATGCCTGTACAACCTCCTAACAAGTTATACCCATGAAACTGATCCAAAACACAACAATGGCACCTCATTGTCTTGTTCTTCTGGCACACAGCACTGACTTCTCTGTTTTTGGCGTCGGAGGTTGTGCAAAAACCATGCATACCATGACAGAGATCTATGACAGACATAGGCAACAGTTGTATATAGGACGGGGGGTTCTCTGTGTGAACAGAGCCTTGATCGCATTACTTTACAAACAAAATTAGGTATTTTTACTGTATTATTATTAGTGATGAGTAAGCCCTACCATGCTCAGGTGCTCAGTACTCGAAACGAGCAGGTCGGACGCTCGGACAGGCTCAACTCGAGTACGGAGTATAATGGACGTCAATGGGAAACTCAAGCATTTTTCCAGAAGATCTTCCGGGAAAATGCTCAAATTGCGCCTTTCCAAAGGGCAGCCCTGCTCGTTTTGAGTACTGAGCATGGTAGTGCTTGCTCATCACTAATTATGATCAATAGGTTCAAAAGTCTATGCCAATTAAGTTCTTAATATATCTATAGGAAGAAAAATTACCACATAAACACATCTTATGACTATGACAATATCCTATACATGACTGTACAGTACTGTTTGGCCACACGGCAAGATTCGGAAGGTTAGAGTGGCATTTGACTTTTGGAGCACAGAGTTTCCAAGATTAACTTCTGGACTCCATATACAAAGTGTTAGAAGATCAGAAAAGTCCCTCATGTGAACGCAATTTGGAAATAACACCCCTTTGTGAATTTATCTATGGGTGTAGTCATACAGATGTAGTGTTGACTTTGACTCCATGGGTGTTTTTGAGAAACAAGCAGCAATAGATGTTGCAGAGTGAAAATGGAAATCTGCCAATATAGTGCCCAGTACATTGTAGTGCCCGAATACCATGCCAAGCTTGAGATTCTTGAGAACTGTACCCTGTAAATTAAGTGGGCTCTCCTCGTTACAGAAATGAGAAAACATGTGGACGCTAACTGCAGTTTAGGTGCACTGTGGAGCTCACAAGAGAGGGGGGCATTTGGATTTGAAAATGGATTTCTTTTCAAGGGCGAGGAGTCATAACCCTTTTCCAGAGTCTTTGTGCTACCAGTAATATGGAAACCCCTTATATTTCTGTTAACAGATTACGAACCTGAGTGGGGATTTGGTGGGGGTTTTTTTTGGGTTAAGTAGAAGTTTAATTGGTGATATGTTGGGGGACAGAACATTTTGGATCAGTTTACATTTATCCCGTTCTAAATGCTAAGCACTTGCATTGGGGTTTACAGCTAAATCTACAAAATATGTGATTCACATGAAACCTCAGACATATCCATTCACTATTAAGGCAGCAGAGATAATCTAGTCTCTGTGTGTCCTCTGTTCGGTGATATCTGGCTATTAAGATGTGCACAAAAGACTTGGTTGACTGCACTTTTATGCACACCTAAAAGACGGGCACGGCCGCATCACAGGCCAAAGAGAGTCCAAAGTATCTCCCTCTGCCTCATTATACAACTCAAAAACGTCCGTGATGCCTCTGTTAGGAGTCTCGACACAGAAACTAGCCAGATATCCCTCCGGGACGAACCTAGCCAAGGAGTGGCTCTTTTTAGGAGACCACCATAACCACCATATTAAGTGGCTTTTTTTAGTCAATATCCAACACTTTGACAAGTTTAAAAATATGACAAGGGAAATACCAAGGCCAGGTATCCATCCACAGACAGCTGTTTCACGGTTTTGCCCCTCATCAGTGTGGAGTAGGATTCTGGCCAGGTGGGAGCAATGCCTAGTAGAACAACAAGACAAAATAATCACTGATCTCGGGGAGACCAGCCAGCGAGGGCGCTCAACACAGTGAATTCCTAGTTGCATTGCCCCCTGGGAAATATGCAAATCAAAAAAGTCTGTGGAGCCTCTGTTAGGAGTCTCGATAGGGAAACTAGCCAGATAGCCCTCCGGGAAGGACCTAGCCAAGGAGTGGCTCTTTTTAGGAGACCACCATAACCACCATATTAAGCGGCGCTTTTAGTCAATATCCAACTCTTTGCCTCATTATAGGGAATCTTCCATCTCCGGTTCCGTGTGAATCACGTATTTCAGAGAATTACTGACTGCAGACCCACATCCGCCTCCATAGACACTAATAAAAAACTGAGTTTGTTTCCTGGCAGCGGGTGGATATACACTGCTGGGGAACAGCTTACTTTTTTATTTGCCTAGTGTTAGCCTTCTAGAGCCAGCAGCATATACCCGTGGCCCTGTGTCCCCCAATGAGGCGAGAGAGAAATATGTTTTGTTTCTTTTGTATTCCGATCTTTGGATGCAGGATGAATAAAAACCAGCGATTCAGAAATTGCTTAAACCAGCGATTCAGAAATTGCTTAAACCAGCGATTCAGAAATTGCTTTTAGGGAGAGTTTTATGCCATTCCCCTTGTGGTAAAAGTGTTAGGTTAGCTTTAGTCTTCAGGTTAGTGTGAGTACAGTATACCACATTTATATAATTTTTTATGTTTTGCAACTCTTCCACATATTGTTTTTGCATCGCTGTATTCTGAGAGCTATAGCTTTTTTATTTTTCCACTGATGGAGCTCTCTCGGCTTGTTTTTGTGGCACAAGATGACGGTTTTATGTAGATTAATTTTTTTGCTCACGTTTTTCTATAGTGTACTATAGAAGACACAAAGAACCTATAAGAGGTCTTAAAATCAATTATAAAAAAGTCAATATTTTGTTGCATACAATATATACAAACAAGATTAAAAACACGTAAAAAAACAAGAATGCATGACAAGGTCTCTACAAGATAATACATGTAGAAAACTTACCTTAATCCACTATAATATATAGCACTAAAAAGTGTGTCAATTTATATAATAAGGAGCTAATGTACGTATGAACAATAACCCAAAGATGATACTGGTAAACCCAAACAAGAAAACCAAAACGAGGGAGGGGTTTAAATAGAAATTTCCAGTATAATGTCCTTAGTGTAACATCCAACATAAAATATGCAGTATAACAGAAAGATAAAATAAATGCCACATCCTAAGGGGTACTTCTCACATAGCGAGATCGCTGCTGAGTCACGGTTTTTGTGACGTACCAGTGACCTCATTAACGATCTCGCTGTGTGTCACACTGAGCAGCGATCTGGCCCCTGCTGTGAGATCGCTGCTTGTTACACACAGTGCTGGTTCATTTTTTGAATGTTGCTCTCCCGCTGTGAAGCACACATCGCTGTGTTTGACAGCGAGAGAGCAATGATCTGAATGTTCAGGGAGCCGGCGTCTGGCAGCCTGCGGTAAGCTGTAACCAAGGTAAACATCGGGTAACCAAGCAAAGGGCTTTGCTTGGTTACCCAATATTTACCCTGGTTACTAGCGTTTGCCGCTCTCACGCTGACAGTGCTGGCTCACTGCTCCCTGCACACGTAGCCGGAGTACACATCGGGTAAATAAGCAAAGCGGTTTGCTTATTAACCCGATGTGTACTCTGGCTAGGAGTGCAGGGAGCCAGCGCTAAGTGGTGTGTGCTGGTTACCAAGGTAAATATTGGGTAACCAAGCGAAGTGCTTTGCTTGGTTACCCGATATTTACCTTAGTTACTAAGCGCAGCGTCGCTTCCACGCGTCGCTGGGGGCTGGTCACTGGTTGCTGGTGAGATCTGCCTGATTGACAGCTCACCAGCGACCATGTAACGACGCACCAGCGATCCTGACCAGGTCAGATCGCTGGTGGGATCGCTGGAGCGTCGCTAAAGTGTGACGGTACCCTAAGAGGCATGTGACCAAGTGGTCACAAAGAGCAAGATAAGGTGTGTGCCCCACGCATTATGCCAAAAAGATTGGCTTCATCAGGGGCATGGGAGGTACAAATTGGTCAGTATTTATAATCATTTAAGTAGTGATGAGCTCGCATCAAACTGGAATCAAGTAGGTTGACATTTGGACGGGTTCCACTTGAGTACCAAGTATAATGGAAAGCAATTGAAAACTTAAATATCTCTCTGGAGGACCCCCCCAGGATGAAAGGAGGAGCAGAAAAATGGCTTTAGTGGATGTAAACAGCGCTTAAATGGAATGTGAGCCGCATGGGGAAGACGCCCGAATGCATCATCTGATTCCCAGGCCGCTGATGGGAATAATGTTGTCAGAGTATTACACCACTTTTACAGAGTGACAATAAAACATACAAAACTGAATATATAAAATGGATTTTACTGGAAAATAAATAGAAGAAACATTATTTCCAGTATAATGACTTGTATATACGGCAAAATTAAAACAGAAAAAAATAACTGCCTCCTCCACCCTCCTTAGGCTATATCCACACATAGTTTTTGCTGTGTTTTTGCACCTTGGCATTGCTTTCGATGTTGAAAAAACGCTTAACAAGTTGACATAATAAAAACAATAAAGTGTATTAGATTTATGAAATCTGCTTTCTTTTGCTGTAAGTGGAAAAAAAATCAGCCTGTAATTTGCATAAAGCTCATGAAAAAAAATGCTGAAAAAAAAGCAGCAAAAATGCAATATGTGAACAAAACCTAAGGGGTAGCCTTAAAAGCCAGGCCATCTCTCACCGTATTCCCCGTTCGACTATGACTACAGTAGATGATATGGTAGAGGGGGAAATAAAACTATACCTGCCGGTAATCACCCATAAATGTATTTTTAACATTTTACTACCTTGAAGGAGGTACTATGAATCTTATAAAGCCTATGTGGACAATGCCAAAAATTAGAAGGAAAAGGGACTCCGATACACTCTGTATTACACATAAAGGAAGGCCTCATGCATATTCTGTTAAATTTGTTAAGGTAGTGGCACTCCTAGAATTCTAAAGCCAAAATATTAAGTTCAGTATTTTCAACTGTATCAAATACTTATTTAATGTAATAAAATGCAACTTAATCATTTAAAAATCATACAATGTAATTTTCAGGATTTTGGGGGGATTCTGTCTCTCACAATTGAAGTGTACCTACAATAAAGACTAAAGACCTCTCCATTCTTTGTAGGTGGGAAAACGTGCAAAATCATCAGCGTATTAAATATTTATTTTTCCAATTACGTAAAAGGGCATCAGACACACACTGAAAACCAGTGAGAGCCAGGATCGCATCATGACCCTGTTGATATGGTGGAGAAGGAGAACACGAAAAAGAAGCAAAAATGAACCATATACCCTTGTTTGGGTGGGAAGGAGTGCATGGGAATACACCAGAAAAAAGGAACATTAGAATTGACTTTAGGTCCCACTGCTGTCATCCGGTGAGGTTGAGAATTCTGGGCCAATCCAGACCTTGTTCATTTTGATATGTCTGCCTGTCAGCATTTTCAGTTGACAGTCAGATGCACCTATCAGTTATTTTGCCCCCAGTGACACTAAAAACCCACTCTGACAAAACGCTAAAGGCAGAGCAGGCTGGCACCTCCAAGGCGTAAAGGGACAGTTTGTCCAGTTGGGATACTTAATACAGCACACAGGAATCATGGAGGAAGCTGGTACGGTTGGAGAGGTACTTGGGGGAATTCATGGGGGCCACCAAGAATAGCATGATGTTTGAATTGTGTAATCTGCAACACAATGTAAATAGAGAGACTTATAGTCACTGAAGAGAAGTGAAATTTCTATATTAAGGCAACCAAGAGGAAATATAAGTGTTAAAATATATGTAAATAAACCACTGCATACTAGATACTATAAGGTCTCCATTATGCAGTGGATATATAATGAAAGTGGAATAGATGTGATTGATGAAGGTAATATGTGCTAAATGTGATTATATAAAGCGCATCTGCATATACACTACTCATAAAAGGTAGGGATATTTTGCTTTCGGGTGAAATGTATAGAAAACTTAAAACGTTCATGCAACTGTCACTGTCCCATTCATATAATGTAGGCAGTTTTATATTGAATAGACACCCCTGCCCACACTAACACAACCACCACCAAAGGCTCGTCTGGTGACAGCAGTGGCTGATGCATAGCACTCTTCTTGACATCTCCAACATCGTTGGTGGCCAAATTTGTGCTCAGTGTGCATTGGCATTCATCAGTGAGCAGCACTGAGGCCCTCTGATCCCTCGTCCAGCATAGATGACACCAGTGCCTGATAGTGTGGTCAGATACCCTTGCAGGTCATCTAGGATGCAGACCACGCTGATGTAAACAGGTTAGAATGGTCCAACATGAACCTTGGCTGCCTCTCACTTCCCTTAAATGTGCCTGGAGTGGTGTGGCATTAGTCATCCAGTTCTGAAGGGCATTATTTACTATGAAGTGGTCATCAATGTGGGATGTGGCTAAAGGACATCAATCTCTATACCTTTCGGTGACTCTTCCAGTTTCTCTGTATCTCAGTTGCAACCTGATGATGACACTCTAAGCTCAGTGGACACTTCAGTCTAAGTACATCCTGCTTGATGCCTCGCAATGGCGAGGTACTGTTGATCAGTTGTTGGGTGTCTTGGTCTCATGATGTCAAAATGTGAACAGCATAATGAGAAGGACTGTTTAATTACCAATTCTATCTGAACCCCGAAATTCATTGAGTGACTCATGTATAAAAACACCTGTTATAACTAGATAACCTCTAGTTCTAAATCCCTTAGTGAGAGCTCAGGTCTGAGATTGAAATTCCAATTCTCGATAACAATTTCTCCTAATTCTTTTTTTTTTTTTAATCAGATCATTTTTATTGACTATACAACAGTTGGTACAGAGCAAAATGGATAGATCTCACACAGCATTAGTATCAACACTACAATCACAGTGCTAATCAATGTATCAAATCCACCCTCTGTAAAATGTTTAAAACAGTCGTTCGATTTTCAAAAAAAGAATAGTTAAACAATACAACCTTTATGTAACTAAAATTATAAAGTTCACTACAGTACATCCGTCCAACTTTAGATCATTTAGCAGTCGTATCACTCCATAGCATGTTTTCACCTATGGCTATCTCTCTCCCCCAATCAGTACACTCCGTCGCTCCCCCACGACGTTCTTCCTGGGACCATGACAACCCATGGTGTAACCAGACCAATTTTTCCATTATCTTAATTGGCCAGTGGGTATCCTCTTCTTTAAATGTGTTAGATGGAAACTAGAGAAAGTAAGAAGACTATTTGTGGATGTTACCTTGTGATATAAGTTGGTGGAAATCTGTTTGCCTTCCAGCATGATCTTCACATCTAGAAAATTCAGTGAAGTAGAGAAAATGTTCGAGGTCAGGCGTATATTCAGACAATTCAAAATAAGTATAGAAATAAATTCCTGGCAAGTCTCCGTTGATTCTGTACAAAATAAATATAACTTCATCAATATACCTGAACCATTTAAACCCAAACAGTTGAACCAATGGGGAGGAGTACGTGTGCCCCCTCTCACCACCCCACAAAGCGGTTAGCGAAAGAAGGGGGACAGCATACACCCAATTGCTATTCCAGACAGAGGTTTTGTAGAAGGTCTGATCAAACACAAAATAATTGTGCTTGAGGATAACAGTTGCAGTAGGAAAGAATTGTGCGACTCATCTGTAGTAATTTGTTGCGTAAAGAAATGTACAACTGCTTGAAGTCCAGAGTCTTGAGATATACCGTATTTTTCATTTTACAAGATGCACCGGATTATAAGATGCACCCCAAATTTGCAGAAGAAAAGAAAAAGGTTAAGAGAAAAAAAAATTGGGCTCGTCTTACAATCCAGTAGTGTCTTACCGGGGGGAGGGGGGGTTTGTCGGTGGTGGAGCTGGGTCACAGGAGGCAGGGGTGGTGGTGGAGTAGGGCAATCCTGCAGGCGGTGTGGCGGGTATCCCAGATGCTCTGTTGGCGGTGTGGGCTTCAAAGAAATGGCACCCGGAGTCGGCACGTTCGCAGATTGTCAATGACAAGCCGAGATCTCATGTGCGCACGCACCACCTCCTTCCACTGCTGGAAGATCAATGGGCCAGAGGCGGTGCCTGCACAGATGAGATTTTGAGCCAAAAGCTCCATCTGCGCACACGTCGACTCTGGGTGCCATTATTGGAAGCCCGCACCCCCGACAGAGCATCTGGGACCCCCGCCGCACCGCATCACTCAGCATGGTGTCCATTCTCCACCTCCCTGTATGCTACATTCAGATTATAAGACGCACCCCTCATTTTCCTCCCAAATCTTTGGGAGGAAAAGTGCGTTTTAGACTCCGAAAAATTCGGTACTTGAATAAAGTGATTCTACATCTAATGATACCAAAAGTGTACTAGAAGCAAGACCCATGTTGTCCAATAATTCGATAACACGTAATGTATCGCATGCATGTGACTCTAATTGGTTTACCAAAGGCTGAAGATAATGAAGGAGCATGTGAACAGTTACATTTTTAAGGTCACCAATTTTATCTACTATTGGTCTCCCTGGAGGATTTGTCATGGATTTATGGAGCAAGTAAGAATGGTTTGAGTGCTAAGAAAATCCCACTCACCTTGTTGATCATACCCAGTTTATACAAATGATCCAAAAGAAATCCAGCTTTTTCTTGAATGTAGCTATCAGATCTTGACATGGTGACGCTGAATATTTGTACTTCATCAGTTTATTTTTGCTTTCACATACATTTTTTTTTTTTTAGAATAAGTTTTGCAATTTTTTTCTTCTTTTTTTATTCACTCTCTCTATGGGACTTTAATTTCTATTTTTCTGATCACCAGTCTCATGCATTGCAATAGACGCGGAATGCGATGCATCAGACCTGTCAGATTACAGTGACACAGTGGCACACTAGGTGGTCATGTTCTCACCTTCTGACCTTCAGGTGCCATGACAACTATCGGCTCCCTGGGATTTTGTCGTGTGGATGCCGATGGGGGTATGAGTGAGCCCCCCTCCTACCCACAGCCTCCTAAATGCAGTAATCACGGCATCTAGAGGATTAATGAGCCAGGGGCGTTGTTGGCATCAGCCCTGACTTAGGGGTGCTTAACACATAGCGAGATCGCTACCGAAATCGCTGCTACGTCACGGTTTTGGTGACGCAACAGTGACCTCATTAGCGATCTCGCTGTGTATGACACTGAGCAGCGATCTGGCCCCTGCTGTGAGATCGCTGCTCGTTACACACAGCCCTGGTTCGTTTTCTTCAAAGGCGCTCTCCCGCTGTGACGCACGCATCGCTGTGTGTGACAGCGAGAGAGCGACGAAATGAAGCGAGCAGGGAGCAGCAGCCGGCATCTGGCAGCTGCGGTAAGCTGTAACCAAGATAAACATCGGGTAACCAAGGGAAGCCCTTTCCCTGGTTACCCGATATTTACCTTCGTTACCAGCCTCCGCCGCACTCGCTGCCAGTGCCGGCTCCCTGCACATGTAGCTGCAGTACACATCGGGTTAATTAACCCGATGTGTACTGTAGCTAGGAGAGCAAGGAGCCAGCGCTAAGCAGTGTGCGCGGCTCCCTGCTCTCTGCACATGTAGCTGCAGTACACATCGGGTTAATTAACCTGATGTGTACTGTAGCTAGGAGAGCAAGGAGCCAGCGCTAAGCAGTGTGCGCGGCTCCCTGCTCTCTGCACATGTAGCGACGTTATGATCGCTGCTGCGTCGCTGTGTTTCACACCTAAGCAGCGATCATAACAGCGACTTACAAGGTCGCTGTTACGTCACAGAAGAAGGGAATTTTGTTTACTTACCGTAAATTCCTTTTCTTCTAGCTCCTATTGGGAGACCCAGACAATTGGGTGTATAGCTACTGCCTCCGGAGGCCACACAAAGTATTACACTTTAAAAAGTGTAACCCCTCCCCTCTGCCTATACACCCTCCCGTGCATCACGGGCCCATCAGTTTTGGTGCCAAAGCAGGAAGGAGGAACTTATAAATTGGTCTAAGGTAAATTCAATCCGAAGGATGTTCGGAGAACTGAAACCATGAACTAAAAGAACCCTTCAACATGAACAACATGTGTACACAAGGAACAACAGCCCGAAGGGAACAGGGGCGGGTGCTGGGTCTCCCAATAGGAGCTAGAAGAAAAGGAATTTACGGTAAGTAAACAAAATTCCCTTCTTCTTTGTCGCTCCATTGGGAGACCCAGACAATTGGGATGTCCAAAAGCAGTCCCTGGGTGGGTAAAAGAATACCTCGATAAAAAGAGCCGAAACAAACGGCCCTCTCTTACAGGTGAGCAACCGCCTCCTGAAGGAGTCGCCTACCTAGGCTGGCATGTGCCGCCGCATAGGCAAGAACCTGATAGTGTGTCGTGAAAGTGTGCAGACTCGCCCAGGTAGCGCTGACACACCTGCTGAGCCGTAGCCTGGTGACGCAATGCCCAGGATGCCCCTACGGCTCTGGTAGAATGGGCTTTCAGCCCTAAAGGAATCGGAAGCCCCGAAGACGGTAGGCTTCAAGAATCCGTTCCTTGATCCACCGAGCCAAGGTTGACTTGGAAGCCTGCGACCCCTTACGCTTGTTAGCGACAAGGACAAGGAGCGCAGCAGAACGGCGCAGGGGCGCAGTGTGCGAAATGTAGAGCCGGAGTGCTCTCACAAATCTAAGAAGTGCAAATCCTTTTCACACTGGTGAACTGGATGAGCCAAAAGAAGGTAAGGAGATATCCTGATTGAGAAGAAAAAGGGGGATACCACCTTAAGTAGGAATTCCGGGACCGGACGCAGGACCACCTCGTCCTGGTGTAACACCAGGAAGGGGGCTTTGCATGATAGCGCTGCTAGCTCCGACACCTCCGAAGTGATGCGCCTGCCACTAGGAAGACCACCTTCTGCGAAAGGCGTGATAGCGACAACTCCGAGGACGCTAAGAGCCAGGCCACAATGGCCACGCAGTGAGGTTGAAGGCCGCAGAATTCAGATGGAAAATGGCCCTTGAGACAGCAAGTCTGGTCGGTCCGGGAGTGCCCACGGGCGACCCACCGTAAGGTGTCACAAATCCAGGTATCACGACCTCCTCGGCCAGTGTAGAGCAACGAGGATGGCGCGGCGGCAGTCGGACCCGATTTTGAATGACACTCTGGGCAGCAGTGCCAGAGGGGGAAATACATAAGGCAGTCGAAATTGCGACCAGTTCTGAACTGATGCGTCCGCCGCCAGCGCTCTGTGCTGGTGGTTGATGCACGCGACCGCCGTGGCGTCGTCCGACTGTATCCGGATCTGCCTGCCGTCCAGCCACCGCTGGAACGCCTTTAGGGCTAGCCACACTGCCCTTAATTCCAGAACATTGATCTGAAGGGAGGACTCTGTCGGAGTCCAGGTTCCCTGAGCCCTGTGGTGGAGGAAGACCGCTGTCCACCCTGACACTCTCGTCCGCCCAGGATGGGAGCAGGAAGGATTTTTCTTTCGACAAGAAGTGGGAAGAAGCAACCACTGAAGAGAGGTTTTGGCTGCCAGAGAAGAAGGGAATTTTGTTTACTTACCGTAAATTCCTTTTCTTCTAGCTCCAATTGGGAGACCCAGACAGTGGGTGTATAGCTACTGCCTCTGGAGGCCGCACAAAGAACTACACTTAAAAGTGTAAGGCCCCTCCCCTTCTGGCTATACACCCTCCCGTAGGAGTACGGATTCCTCAGTTTTAGTACCAAAGCAAGGAGGAGGAAAGCCAATAACAGTTTCAAAAACAAATTCAATCCGATAACAAGATCGGAGAACTTAAGAAACAACATGAACAACATGTGCACCCGAAAAACGAAACCCTAAGAACAAATAGGGCGGGTGCTGGGTCTCCCAATTGGAGCTAGAAGAAAAGGAATTTACGGTAAGTAAACAAAATTCCGTTCTTCTTTTTCGCTCCTAATTGGGAGACCCAGACAGTGGGACGTCCAAAAGCAGTCCCTGGGTGGGTAAAAAGATACCACATGAACGGGCTGTCAGACAGCCCTTTCCTACAGGTGGGCCACCGCCGCCTGAAGGATCTGTCTACCTAGGCTGGCATCTGCCGAAGCGTAGGTATGCACTTGATAGTGTTTGGTAAACGTGTGCAGACTCGACCAGGTAGCCGCTTGGCACACCTGCTGAGCCGTAGCCTGATGCCGCAATGCCCAGGACGCACCAACGGCTCTGGTAGAATGGGCCTTCAGTCCAGATGGAATCGGAAGCCCAGCAGAACGGTATGTGTGAAGAATTGGTTCCTTGATCCACCGCGTCAGGGTGGATTTGGAAGCTTGCGATCCCTTATGCTGACCAGCGACTAGGAAAAAGAGCGCATCAGAACGGCGTAGAGACGCCGTGCGAGAAATGTAAATCCTGAGTGCTCTCACCAGGTCCAACAGATGTAAACCTTTTTCAAATTGGTGAACTGGATGCGGACACAAAGATGGCAAAGTGATATCCTGATTGAGATGAAAGGAAGAAACCACCTTGGGAGAAAACTCTGGAATTGGACGCAGTACTACCTTGTCTTGGTGAAACACCAGGAAGGGAGATTTGCAAGATAACGCCGCTAGCTCGGACACTCTTCGAAGAGACGTGACCGCCACAAGAAAAACTACTTTTTGTGAAAGCCGAGAAAGGGAAACCTCTTTCAAAGGCTCGAAAGGCGGCTTCTGGAGAGCAATGAGAACCTTGTTCAGATCCCAGGGTTCCAATGGCCGTCTGTAAGGAGGAACGATATGACAAACTCCTTGGAGAAACGTGCGTACTTTAGAAAGTCGTGCCAAGCGCTTCTGAAAGAATACGGATAGCGCGGAGACTTGACCCTTAAGAGAGCTAAGCGACAAACCTTTTTCCAACCCAGACTGCAGGAAGGAAAGAAAAATTGGCAATGCAAATGGCCAGGGAGAAAACCCTTGAGCCAAGCACCAAGCTAAGAATATCTTCCACGTCCTGTGATAGATCTTAGCTGAGGATGGTTTTCTAGCCTGTCTCATTGTGGCAACAACTTCATGAGATAAACCGGAGGCCGCTAGGATCCAGGACTCAATGGCCACACAGTCAGGTTCAGGGCCGCAGAATTCAGATGGAAAAACGGCCCTTGAGACAGCAAATCTGGACGGTCTGGTAGTGCCCACGGTTGGCCTACCGTGAGATGCCACAGATCCGGGTACCACGACCTTCTTGGCCAGTCTGGAGCGACGAGAATGGCTCGATGGCAGTCGGACCTGATTTTCCGGAGAACTCTGGGTAACAATGCTAGAGGTGGGAACACATAGGGGAGTCGGAATTGCGACCAATCCTGAACCAAGGCGTCTGCCGCCAGCGCTCGGTGATCGTGAGACCGTGCCATGAAAACTGGGACCTTGTTGTTGTGCCGTGACGCCATCAGATCGACGTCCGGCGTCCCCCAGCGGCAACAGATCTGCTGAAACACGTCCGGGTGAAGGGACCATTCTCCTGCGTCCATGCCCTGGCGACTGAGAAAGTCTGCTTCCCAGTTTTCCACGCCTGGGATGTGAACTGCGGATATGGTGGACGCTTTGCTTTCCACCCACGTCAAAATCCGCCGGACTTCCTGAAAGGCTTGGCGACTGCGTGTTCCCCCTTGGTGGTTGATGTACGCCACCGCCGTGGAATTGTCCGACTGAATCCGAATCTGCTTGCCTTCCAGCCATTGTTGGAAGGCTCGCAGAGCAAGGTAGATTGCTCTGATTTCCAGAACATTGATCTGCAGGGTGGACTCTTCCTGAGTCCACGTCCCCTGAGCCCTGTGGTGGAGAAACACCGCTCCCCACCCTGATAGGCTCGCATCCGTCGTGACCACTGCCCAGGACGGAGGAAGGAACGACTTTCCCTGTGACAATGAGGTGGGGAGAAGCCACCAACGCAGAGAGTCCTTGGCAGTCTGAGAGAGGGAGACAGTCCTGTCGAGGGACGTCGACTTCCCGTCCCATTGGCGGAGAATGTCCCATTGTAGAGGGCGCAGATGAAACTGCGCGAACGGGACCGCCTCCATTGCTGCTACCATCTTTCCTAGGAAATGCATGAGGCGCCTCAGTGAGTGCGACTGGCTCTGAAGGAGAGATTGCACTCCTGTCCTTAGCGAACACTGCTTGTCCAGTGGAAGCTTCACTATCGCTGAGAGAGTATGAAACTCCATGCCAAGATAAGTCAGAGATTGGGTCGGGATGAGATGCGACTTTGGAAAGTTGATAATCCACCCGAAACTCTGGAGAGTGTCTAGTGCCACTTTCAGACTGTGTTGGCATGCCTCTTGAGAGGGTGCCTTTATAAGCAGGTCGTCTAGATACGGGATGACCGAGTGACCCTGCGAGTGCAGAACAGCTACTACTGCTGCCATGACCTTGGTGAAGACCCGGGGGGCTGTTGCCAGACCGAAAGGTAACGCTACGAACTGCAGGTGTTCGTCGTGTATGACGAAGCGTAGGAAACGCTGATGCTCTGGCGCAATCGGCACGTGGAGATACGCATCTTTGATATCTATTGATGCTAGAAAGTCTCCTTGAGACATTGAGGCTATGACGGAGCGTAGGGATTCCATCCGGAACCTCCTGACTTTTACGTGTCTGTTGAGCAACTTTAGATCCAGGACGGGTCGATACGATCCGTCCTTTTTTGGGACTACAAACAGATTGGAGTAAAAACCGTGACCTTGTTCCTGAAGAGGGACGGAGGTCACCACTCCTTCCGCCTTTAGAGCGGCCACCGCCTGCTACAGAGCATCGGCTCGGTCTGGTGGTGGAGAAGTTGTGAAGAAACGAGTTGGCGGACGAGAACTGAACTCTATCCTGTACCCGTGAGACAGAATATCCCTCACCCAACGGTCTTTGACGCGTGACAGCCAAATGTCGCCAAAGTGGGAAAGCCTCCCACCGACCGAGGGTGTGGGAATCGGAGACTGCAAGTCAGGAGGACGCCGTCTTGGCAACGGTTCCTCCGGCTGTCCTTTTTGGGCGTGACTGAGACCTCCAAGAATCTGAGCGTCTCTGGTCTTTTTGAGTCTTTTTTGACGAGGCGAATTGGGACCTGCCCGGTCCTCGAAAGGACCGATAACCAGACTGACCCTTCCTCTGTTGGGGTTTGTTTTGTCTGTGTTGCGGTAAGGATGAGTCCTTACCCTTGGAGTGTTTGATGATTTCATCCAAACGCTCTCCAAACAATCGGTCACGAGAAAAAGGCAAATTGGTTAAGCACTTCTTGGAATGAGAATCTGCCTTCCAATGTCTCAACCACAGGGCCCTACGCAAAACAACGGAGTTGGCTGACGCCACTGCCGTGCGGCTTGTAGCGTCAAGAACAGCATTAATCGCGTACGACGCGAATGCCGACATTTGCGAGGTCAATGGTGCTACCTGCGGGGCAAATGCACGTGTGACTGAGTCGACTTGCACAAGCCCGGCTGAGATAGCTTGGAGTGCCCATACGGCAGCAAAAGATGGCGCTAACGACGCTCCAATCGCTTCATAGATGGATTTCAGCCAGAGCTCCATCTGCCTGTCAGTGGCATCTTTAAGTGCCGCTCCATCTTCAACTGCAACCAAGGATCTAGCTGCAAGCCTGGAAATTGGAGGATCCACTTTTGGACACTGGGTCCAACCCTTGACCACCTCAGGGGGAAAAGGATAGCGTGTATCTTTAAGCCGTTTAGAAAAACGCCTTTCCGGATAAGCGTGGGGTTTCTGGATTGCGTCTCTAAAGTCAGCGTGGTCCAGAAAAGTGCTTAATGTACGCTTAGGATATCTGAAATGGATTTTCTCGTGCTGCGAAGCTGACTCCTCTACAGGAGGAGCTGGTGGGGAAATATTTAACATCTTATTGATGGACGCTATAAGATCATTAACTATGGCGTCACCATCTGGTGTATCTAGATTGAGAGCGGTCCCAGGATCAGAATCCTGATCAGTGACGTCCGCTTCATCACCCATACATTCATCTCGCTGGGATCCTGACCATTGAGATGAATGTGAAGGCCCCTCATAGCGAGCCCGCTTAGGTTGCCTGGGGCCATCGTCCGAGTCAGAGTCTTCACCCTGAGGTGTATGTGCCCGTCCCGGAGCTTGGAGGTAATTCAGCTGAGGGGGACCAGGGGGCAATGATTGCACAGTGTCCGTGGCCTGAAGTACAGGCCTAGCTCGCAATGCGTCAAGAATTTGTGACATAGTGAGAGACATTCTGTCAGCAAAAGCTGTAAACTCAGTTCCTGTCACCTGGACAGCATTCACAGGTGGTACACCCTGGGTCACGTCCAGCAGAGGTCCCGACTGTGCAAGCGCCGCAGGGGCCGAGCACTGCACACAATGGGGGTCAGTGGAGCCTGCCGGTAGAAAAGTCCCACATGCGGTACAGGAAGCATATAATGTCTGTGCCTTGGCACCCTTGCGTTTTGCGGACGACATGCTGTTGGCTCTCTGCAATGTGAGAGAGTCTATAGCCAAAGGGCGACTAGCGCTATGCAGTACAAAGTATTTGCAGGAACAAAATACTAAGATTACTACTGGCACAAGACTGGGGGTGAGCCCTGAGGGCTGCTTACCGCCCGCTGAATAGCGGGTAAGAGGCGCAGAATTCCTTGTCTGGGTCTCCCCGGCTCCCCTCTGCAGCTCAGCGTGTCAGCAGGAATGGCTGCCGGCGTCTGTGGAGAGGGGCGGTCCGTGGGAGTTCCCAAACAAAAGTGCGGGAAACAGCGTCCCCTCTGTGCCTATTGTGAGGGCTGGAGTATGTAAAAACGACTCCAGCCCTCAGCGCTGATGCACTGACCAGCGTCCCGCCCCTCTCCTGACTGGCAGGTCCGGGGGCGGGAACGAACGGAAATAGGCCGCAAAAAGCCGGGGACTCGAGTTATCAGCGTGGCCGCCGTAAAAGCGCGGCCCGCGCTGAAGTCCCCGGCGCACCACAAGTGCCAGCCGCGCCGCAGTCCCAGCGGCCGGCGCGACCTTTTCCCAAAAGTGTGCCTGCTTCAGCGAAGCTGAATGAGGCTATGGCACAAGCGCCGCAGCGCTAATGTCCCCGGCGCACTACAACACCCAGCATGCTGCGGTGTGAGCGCCAAATGCACGGGGACACAGAGTACCTTGAGGAAGCAGGGCCATGTCCCTGATGTACTCCGCTCCATCCAGCATCTTCTCCAGGGGCTGTAGATGGAGCACGGTCTCAGTGCCTGGAGACCAGTAAATCCCACTTCACCCAGAGCCCTGTAAAAAGGGATGGGGAAGGAATCAGCATGTGGGCTCCGGCCGCCGTACCCGCAATGGGTACCTCAACCTTACAAACACCTCCGACATACAGTGGGGTGAGAAGGGAGCATGCTGGGAGCCCTGTATGGGCCCTCTTTTCTTCCATCCGACATAGTCAGCAGCTGCTGCTGACTAAAAACAATGGAGCTATGCGTGCGTGTCTGACCTCCTGCGCACAAAGCTAAAACTGAGGAATCCGTACTCCTACGGGAGGGTGTATAGCCAGAAGGGGAGGGGCCTTACACTTTTAAGTGTAGTTCTTTGTGCGGCCTCCAGAGGCAGTAGCTATACACCCACTGTCTGGGTCTCCCAATTAGGAGCGAAAAAGAAAGAGAGACGTTCCTGTCTAGGGACGTCGACCTCCTGTCCCATTTGCGGAGAATGTGCCATTGGAGTGGACGCAGATGAATACTGCGCAAAGGGAACTCCATTGCTGCCACCATCTTCCCTAGGAAGCGCGTGGGGCGCCTCAAGGGGTGTGACTGGGTCCAAAGGAGAGAGTGCACCCCTGTCTGCAGCGAACGCTGTTTGTCCAGCGGAAGCTTCACTATCTCTGAGAGAGAATGAAACTCCATCAAGAGGTAAGTCAGTGATTGGGTCGGTGTCAATTTTTACTTTGGGAAATTGATGATCCACCCTAACCTCTGGAGAGTCTCCAGAGCAATGTTCGAACCGTGTTGACATGCCACTCGAGAGGGTGTCTTGACTTAGGAGATCGTCTGAGACAGGGACCACCGAGTGTCCCTGAGAGTGTAGGCCCGCCACCACTGATGCCATGACCTTGGTGAAGCCCCGTGGGGCTGTCGCCAGGCCGAAAGGCAGAGCCACGAGCTGAAAGTGTTCGTCCCGGATGGCAAAACACAAGCCGCGTTGATGCTCTGGTGCAATCGGAACATGGAGATAAGCATCCCTGATGTCGATTGATGCTAGGAAGTCTCCTTGGGATCGAGACGATGACAGAGCGGAGAGATTTCATCCGAAAAAGTCTGGTTCTCACGTGTCTGTTGAGCAGAATGAGGCCCAGAACTGAACGGAATGATCCGTCCCTTTTTTGGTACCCCGAACAAGTTGGAGTAAAACCGCGACCACGTTCTTGAAGCGGAACGGGGATCACAACTCCATCTGCCGTCAGAGTTCACCGGCTGAAAAAATGCATCGGTTCGCTCGGGGGGCGGAGATGTTCTGAAGAAACGAGTCGGAGGACGAGAGCTGATCTCTATCCTGTAACCGTGAGACAGAATGTCTCTCACCCATCGGTTTTGGACATGTGCCCACCAGGCGTCGCAAAAGCGGGAGAGCCTGCCACCGACCGAGGTCGCGGTCTTGGTTATGCCGAGGTCATGAGGAAGCCGCCTTGGAGGCGGTTCCTCCAGCGGTCTTTGTAATACGTGACTTAGACCGCCATGCAAAAGAGTTCCTCTGGCCCTCCTCTGACCTGTTGGACGTGGAGGAACGGAACTTGGCTGAGGACCGAAAGGACTGAAACCTTGATTGTATTTTTCATTGCTGAGGTCTGTTTGGTTTGGACTGGGGTAAGGACGAGTCCTTTCCCTTGGACTGTTTAATAATTTCATCCAATTGCTCGTCAAACAAACGGTCGCCAGAAAATGGCAAACCGGTTAAGAACTTCTTGGAAGCAGAGTCTGCCTTCCATTCACGTAGCCACATGGCCCTGCGGGCTGCCACCGAATTGGTGGATGCTACCGCTGTACGGCTCGCAGAGTCCAGGAACGGCATTCATGGCGTAGGACGAAAAAACCTACGCTTGAGAAGCCAAGGACACAACCTGCGGGGCGGAGGTACGTGCGACCGCATTAATCTCAGCCAGAGAAGCGGAGATAGCTTGGAGTGCCGTCACGGCTGCGAAGGCCGGAGCAAAAGATGTGCCTCAGTGGCATCCATGAGAGATGAACCATCTGCCACTAATACTACGGATCTAGCCGCCAGTCTGGAGACTGGAGGATCCACCCTGTGACACTGTGCCCAACCCTTAACTACGTCAGGGGGGGAAAGTGTAACGTGTGTCATTAAGGCGCTTAGTAAAGCGCTTGTCCGGAAAGTTCTGTGCTTCTGGACAGCCTCTCTGGAGTTAGAGTGATCGAAAAAAACGCACTCCGTGTACGTTTGGGAAACCTAAACTGGTGTTTCTCCCGCTGTGAAGCAGACTCCTCCATAGGAGAAGATGGGGGAGAGAGGTCTAGCACCTGGTTGATGGACGCTATAAGGTCATTTACTATGGCGTCCCCTTCAGGTGTATCCAGACTGAGAGCAACGTCAGGGTCAGAGCCCTGAGCTGCGACCTCCGCTGAGACCCCGAACAGCGTGATGAAGTCGTGGAAGGTTCCCAGCGAGCCCGCTTAGCCTGTCTGAGGCCGCGGTCCGTGTCGGAGTTCTCACCGTGGGATCTGGGTGTTACCTGGGAGCGATGAACTCACAGCGCCCTGGCCCTGTGTTACCGGTCTGGACTGCAAAGCTTCCAGTAACTTAGCAGCCCCTCTGTCCATAGACTGGGCCATGGAATGTGAAAACGACTCCGAGAGTTGCTCAGTCAAACGTGCAAACTCTGTCCCTGCCATCTGTGCAGTGGAAACCGGTGGTACCACCTGAGCCGAGGGTCCCACCAGTGCCGGAGGCTCCGGCTGAGTGAGTGCCCCAGGGGCCAAGCATTGTACACAATGATAGGTGGAACCTGCCGGCAATATAGCCGCACAAGAGGTACAGGTTGCAAAGAAAGCCTGTGCCTTGGCACCCTTACTGTTTGCGGACGACCTGCTGTTGTCACCTCTTAGAGTAATCAGTGAGGGTATATAGCCAAAAGCAAATAGTGCTGCCGAACAGTGAGATCATATACCATATAAAATATATATATATATATATATATATATATATATATATATATACACACACACTTCGGCACCCAAGGGGGGCCAGCACCTGATTGGGAAACTGGTGCCCCCCAGTGCTCAGTGAGGGGGGAGGAGGGTACCAAGTATGCTCCAGCCCTCACTGCCGACGTCCAGTCGGCCGTCCCGTCGTTACCCCTGACTGGCAGGCCCGGGAACGGGAGTATATGGTACTAGGCCGCAAGAGCCGGGGACTGAAGTTAAAAACGCGGCCGGCAAACAGGCGCGGTCGTCGCGGTATTCCCGGTCTCACAAACCACACAGCAACCGCTGTGGCGTTTGTAACCCAGGTGCTGCATGCAGCGTCCCAAAGGGGACACAGAGTACCTTATGGATGCAGGGCTCTGTCCCTGATGATGTCCAGTCTCCTGTCCGTCAGAATCCCTCAGGGGCTGCGGATGGAGCCCGGTCCCAGTGCATGGCGACCGGTTAGGAACCCCCTCTCCGAGAGCTGCAGAGCACATTCTGAGATCCTTCCACCGGCAGAATCATACTGAGACCCATATAACAATGGCTGCCGGCGTTCCGAGGGGAGGAGGGAGCCGTGGGCGTGAACCACAAAAGTGCGGGAATCTTGCCCCATAGTGATCAGTGAGGGGGGAGGAGGACAGCGAAGTGTGCTCCAGCCCTCACTGTCGGCGTCATACCGACCGTCCCGCCCTTCCCCCTGACTGGCAGGCCCAGGGGCGGGAGTTTAATACACTAGACCGCAAAAGCCGGGGACTAAAGTAAAAACCGCGGCCGGCAAACAGGCACGGTCGGCGCGGTAGTCCCGGTCAAAAAACCACACCGCAGTCGCTGCGGCGTCTGAAGGCCAAGGTGCTTCATGCACCGTCCCAAAGGGGACACAGAGTACCTGTAGATGCAGGGCCATGTCCCTGACGATACTCAGTCTCCTGTCCGGCAGATTCCCCCAGGGGCTGCGGATGGAGCCCGGTCCCAGTGCCTGGATGACCGGTTAGGATCCCACTTCACCCAGAGCCCCTAAGGGATGGGGAAGGAAAACGGCATGTGGCTCCTGCCTTTGTACCCGCAATGGGTACCTCAACCTTAACAACACCGCCGACTCAGTGGGGTGAGAAGGGAGCATGCCGGGGGCCCTGTTAGGGGCCCTCTTTTCTTCCATCCGATATAATCAGCAGCTGCTGCTGACTAAAATGTGGAGCATTGTGTGAATGTCAGCCTCCTTCAACACAAAGCATAAAACTGATGGGCCCGTGATGCACGGGAGGGTGTATAGGCAGAGGGGAGGGGTTACACTTTTTAAAGTGTAATACTTTGTGTGGCCTCCGGAGGCAGAAGCTATACACCCAATTGTCTGGGTCTCCCAATGGAGCGACAAAGAAAATGGTGACGTAACAGCGACGTCATTGTCGCTGTCGCTATGTGTGAACCCACCATTACTGCAGGAGATAGGCTGTCAGCTAAGCCAAGCTCCTGCGGTGATCGTGCAGGAAAGTGCTGATATGTCAACATCTCCTATCAATGTGACTGACAAATCACAGCAATCAGAGAGCAGACACTGCTTTAAGTGGTGCCTGCATTTCTGGCCATGATGGTCAGCTGTCGGTGACTCCTGACAGCACGAAGCTGTCACTGTGTTTTTTCACCCAGTGTCAAACAATCAAAGTAGAAGTGGACTCCCGCTCTGTCGTAAGAAGATGGTCAGCAGTAATGGTAATATAGTGATTTTATGTATAGTGTAACAATGTACAGTACATGTGTGATTTATCTGAGGAAGGAGGTGTGATCTCCAAAACGCGTAATAAAATCACGATTTTACCATTACCGCTGACCATCTTCTTATGACAGAGTGGAAGTCCACTTCTTTGATTTTTTGACGCTGATCTCCTCGTGGTGCCTGCTGCAGCCGTAACTTATACGCTTTAATAGCAGTTGTGACTATTTTCCCAACTGCATCAGGTCTGACATTACCTACAAACGTTCTTTAACGTTAGTAACCTATTAGCGCATTTTGTCTTTTCAGTTTTCTTCATGTTGTTTAAATCCATGACGTACATAGCACAGCACAATGCGGGAATTGACACCTGCTCATGACATGCTATGTACATCATTTGTTGTAAAGGGGTTGTAGGGAATCTGCCAGCAGAATGTCCCCCCACCACTTCTCCAAAAAGTTCTTATAAGCACATGTAGCTTTTCCAAAGATAAGTCCAGCCCTGCCTTTACATGACCAGTACATTCCTCTGTTACTGAATTGATATAAAGATCTGGAGCCTCCGTCACTCCAGCTCTAATTCCTGCCCAGCGCAGCCTCCTGCTTGACTGACAGATTCTTTGCTTGTAGTGACACAGCATAGAGGCTGTCAGTCACTTAGCAGTAAGCAGCGCTGGATGGGGAATAGGGCTGGACTGACGGAGGCTTCAGATCTTCAGTTTCATTTGCATATCAATTCTAACGTTGATTTCTCAGTCATGGCCATGTAAAGATATTGCTGGATTTATTTTTTTAAAGCGCTACATGCAGCTATGACTAGTTTGTAGTGTGACATACTGCTGACGGTTTCCCTTTAAAACATTTGATAGACAGCCCCCACTAGAGGGAGCCTACACATGCAATGTGATGTGATAATACAGTATGCAGCAAGCTCCCCCACGTGGTGGCTGTAGGCAGACAACATGCATTTTTTTATATCTGTGTCTATGCAGATGATTTGGGACCAAGATATACATGAGCACGGAATTTTGAAATAAAAAAATGATAATGATATTAAAAAAAAAAAAAAAAAAAAAAAATGGGATATTTACATTAAAATGTCAAATTGTTAAAGTACCATATAAACATCAGATTGTCTCTTCAGGGAGGAAGGAGACGAACTCTAGTGCCACCTATTGGAAGTAGGAATCCTACAAGTCAAAAGTGACCCTTTAACAAGCCTTTCATACTACTTAGCATTTATTGCCAGATCAGAACCTCAATTTGCAGACACGGTGTTTCGGGGTCATTGCCCCTCGTCAGTGCAAAGTATGAGATCTGATCTCAGGTAAGAGTTGCACACAATTTAGAGTTTTATCACAGAATTAACCATAATCAAATGCACAAAAACAGTTTGGATATCTTTATTTATATTGACAGGTAGAGACACCCCACAACCCCAAAAATCCCGCCCACAACAGGTACACAAAATGCTTGGGGTGGGTTCATATGAAAATTGGGGTTGGCGGACCCCATTGTGCCATGTTATTATGGTGCTACTGAAGGCACCTTGAAAAACATACATTCAATAGCGCAATAAGGAATGTGGCGCCCCCTGGAGTGCACGTCTTACATAAATGGCTAGCATTAAAGTCCTCCGGTCACATTACTGTTCATGTCTTTCAAAGTTCACGCAAAGTAAATAACTTATTAACCACCCTGTAGAGATAAAGTCTTGCAGTCGGCCAGCCCCAGTGATGACCCGTCAAGGCAGGTCCCCTTCATTCAGAGTACAAACGTGTAACAAAACTGGAAATAGTAAATCAACCGGTGTGGATCGGGCAACGCCGAGTTCATATGAGCATGAAACAGACTCGTCCCAACCGCTTATAAATTATAAGAAAAAATTACAAAAGATTTTAAGTGTAAGGAGGGATTAAATTACTCTTGTCCATAGAAAATAAAAAAAGTTTTGTTTTTTTTACTTTTTTTTTTTAAATATATACATATGTATAAAAGACTCTGGAATTAAAATTCTCAAGTGAGAGGGGGTCCAGGAACCCCATTGAGCGTAACTTTACGCCCTCGACTGGCAGAGTGCCCATTATGGATGGTGGATGCGGGGGCGAGTTCAGTGCTGGGATTTGGAGAGCCTTGGCATGGTGTGGCGGGGCTAGGGAGAGAAGAGGAGGTAGACGGTATTGGCGCTGGGCTGCTGGCCTTGTCACTGGTAGAGTCCCCCTCTGACGTTGTTCCACGGTTGGCTTCTTGTAGGCTCCTTGGACGACTAAATCGTAATCGCTTACATGTTGGTTGTACGCGGTACTTCAGAGGTAAAGGACCAGTCTAACCAAAAGAGGAGATATGAAGAGGAATCAGAATACCAAAACCTGTCACATTACAATTATATTTTTGTTCACTGGAGCAATGCTAAAGTTTGCTGTTAACCGCACATAATGCCATAAGTGTAAATCTGTCTGTCGATTGAACCTGCCAACTTGCTAAGGTATACGAAGGGGCACTACTGGCTCCCTTTGACAACAGAAACAAAAACTAACTGGATTACTTGTGTCCGGTCCTTTGATTTTCAGATGAGACAAGTTGCTGCCACAATTTAGTATGGCAGCTGCTTTCTATACTCTGGAGAACATGTGCATGCACGTCGTGTGTATTTGGGTGGTGGAAGAGACACACATCTGGCATTTTGCTGGATTGCTGGATCTGGCACACTCCACTACAGTGCAATACTGTACAATGGCATCGCGGCAACCTCCAGTCACATGCTGTCATGTGAACCGAGCATGTGAACGGAGCTTGCCGCGATGCCATTGTACAGTATTAACATTGTACTGGAGTGTGCCGGATCCGGCGAAATGCCGGATATGTGAAACAGCCCTAACTATTTAATATGTATGTCCAGTCTAACTCCATGGCAGATACTGGTTTAACATTAGGTGGCCTCTGTCTTGAGAGCAATAAAAGAGACCCAGAGGTGGGCTCAGAGCAGTATAAACATGGGAATAGCTGCCAAGATGTTCACCTGACTGTCATCTGTCACAACTACCATGCTTGGTCCGGCTGAACATTTATGTTTCTTGGAATAGGGGAAAAAAAAAAATACTCCAGGAGTCACTGGGGCATGTTGAAATCTATAGGCGGCTAGGTCTACAGATTGTCCGTGTGTACAAACAGCAACATGCACCTAATAGCAAAGCACTTACCCGTCCCCAGGGGTATATGTAAGCAATGTCCATTAGTGTATAGTAGTCCTTCAGCAGCTCCTCCTCATACAGAATCTCAACCTGGAACCAAAAGTATAGGGTAAGACTTCACACAAGGAATCAGGAATGTAGTGAGATCATGTAAGACGTCCTAAGAGACCAATGCTTATTCCAGAGGTCACAGATTAGATTAATGTACCACGCCAGTTCTGTATTACAGAACTATTTAATATAAATCCAACAAACAAGAATGCGGTTCTACACTACCTTGCTGAGCTCTTTGTGGTGCCAGGGGGAGTGAGCTGATCGGTTCCTTCCGTTAAGTGGAAAGAAGGGAGATGAAGTTTACAAGCATCCATAGGAGTAGAAAGTCCACGGCACATCCAGTAAGTTTCCCAAAAGTGCTTTATTTTTATTCCATGTGTGCATTAAAAGAGCGGGCAGAGAACTGGGTGCAGGTCTCTAAAGGACAACGGCCGTTTCGTACCTCCGAAGAGGTACGAAACGGCCGTGGTCCTTTAGAGACCTGCACCCGGTTCTTTTAATGCACACATGGAATTAAAATAAAGCACTTTTGGGAAACACTGGATGTGCCGTGGACTTTCTACTCCTATGGATGCTTGTAAACTATTTAATATAAAGCTTTGACTCCAATCACCAGACATATTACATCCGAAGAGCACTGTACATTGGGACCTCCGAAGATGTCATTTCTTTAGACTCTGTAGCTAAGTGTTTCCCCAAAAATAATGTTGTTTTCCCATCGAATGTGATGGGGTAGCACTAGGAAATGATTGCATTCGGATTGGTTGAGGTCCGATTGCAGGGACGACTACCATTTCTGAGTCTGCAGCGGTCCCTACGCGAGTTCCAATACTTGGACCCCGATTGATCAGAATAAATAAAAGATATCTTAATGATCACAATCAAAGATGGGAAAATCCTCATTCTCATCACAGCGGTCACTAGGCTTCTATTTTGGCTTGTACCTTATACTTGCTTGGGACGTCCATCTTGTTTCGTAGGAATTTAGCGAGGTGAGTTATGGTCATGGCTGCAGGACAGCGCAGGAAACGAAGGCTGTTCCTCTATCAGGTGAGAAGTGGAAAGTCAGGCATATAAAACAACTCCACAAAATATAGAGAGAACAGATCTTAAGGGTCAGCTAGGTGACCATACATGTGTCCATGCCTTCCTGCTTACCTTCTCCAGGTCTTCACTGTCTGGTAAGTCTTGTGCCTCATCCCTAGTAGAAGTAGAGATGTGGAAATCGAACATTAGAACACCAGGACTAATGACAATGACTCCTACACACACAGTATATATCCTCAGCCCATCTATATACCTTGCATCCTCTGAGAACTGGATTGATAGACTGATGCTCTCCTCCTCGTGCACCACCAGTTCTCCAGTCTCGGTGACTTTATCCCCCTGTTCGGAGCTGGAGCCAGTGTTAGCTGTAAAACATGGACACACGACAGACGGATCAATATGGATGTGGTGTTATTCCATTAGAGGGTCACTGTATTCCTATATATCTTGATGCTTGCAGTGAATTTCCATATTGCTTGTTCTGTTTTGCTTGTATTTAGTCACATATCTGCGTGTGACATTTTGAGAATGTATGATAATGTAGACTGCTGACACCACTCGGGGACCAGCTATGGGACTTTCTGCACTGCTGTTTTCCTCTGTTATCAGATATGCCCCCTCTTTGGATTCGCAGGTTATTATGGAATAATATTACGGGTGTTATATGAATGAGCTCCGGTGTGACCGGATGGTGGTTTACTTGTCTGAAGACATTTCATATGGATCCTCAGCTTCCTAACTTGCAGGACAAGTACGTATCAGAACACTACCATTGCAAATATACTGTAAAACACAAATCCTTCCAGTGTAGGGTGGGGGACAGCTGTGGTAAGACACGTTCATGGGACACACACCTTCTTTACGAGCGTACGAGGCGTAGAACTCCCTTCGTCGCTTCATCTCACCTGTGGAGGAGACAATAAATGACCTTCAGGTTTCGCACTGCAACACGTCACTACTATCCAGTGTAAGGCCGCTCTTATACCATACTCATTTTATCCTACATAGAGTCCTCTTGTTAAAAATTGGAACAGATCCCATAGGATCTTGTCCTCTTGAAAATAAATGAGTTTCCTACTTCTTTCTGATTGGATCCTACATAGGCTGAAATGTTATGTTCACTCATTAAAGTATATGGGATTTTTTTTAATCATGTATCTATTTTTAGCTAAGAAGCATTTTTGCAATTGGGTTTTATGTGTGACCGTTTGGCTTCTACAGCTTCCAATTATCACAGTGCAGACTACGACATGAGTTAGCAGAATACATCAGCGAGCTTGTCTGCTCAACTATCTTCTAACCCCTCATAGTATAACCACATCTGCAAGCAGTTTGTATCTTCTTCCCATGTTTGTGTGGGTTTGTTTTGGGATCTCCGGTTTCCTCACACACTCCAATGTCATACTGATAGGGAATTTAGATTGTGAGCCCCAATGGGGACAGTGATGGTAATGTCTGTAAAGAGATGTGGAATTAATGGCGCTATATAAGTAAAATAAATAAATTAATTAATAAATAAGCTGATTTATGACGACATCAAAATATTAATTTAGGCCTAAATAAGCTTAGGAAAAGATAAGGGTTAAAGAGGGTTATCTGGCTTTGGGAAAACAAGTCACTGCAGCTGCAATTTTTACTACCCCTCTCTGGGTCCATTGCTGAGTCTCCACTGCTGCTCCCAGTGTCAGTTATGGTCAGCAGCCCACATCGACAGCACTGCAGCCAGTAACTGAGCTCAGCGAGTAACCTCTAGTTAATGGCACAGTCCGCTCAGAGCCTTTGCGTTCACTGACTGTGTAGATGTGACAACAGCACTACAGACAAAAGCAGATCCTGGGAGCAGTGGTGGAGACTCCGTAATGGACCTGAGGAGGGTGAGCAAAGGAAAGTCTGTTTTTTCTGCAATAAACTATAGCCAGGAGACAGGTTTTTCTGAAACAGGTAAAACGTCTTTAGGCTATGTGCGCACGTTGCGTCGTGTCCCTGCAGAAATTTCTAGAGCGATTTGAACAGCACATTAGAGCTTCAAATCGCTGCAGAAACACTGCGTAATGAATGCAGTGAAAAGCCGATTTCATGCGCTCTGGATGGAGCCCCCACCATAGACAGAGCGGGGGCTGCATCCAAAGCACATGGAATAAGTGACATGTTGCTTTTTAGAACGCAGCGATTTGGCAGCATGCAAATCGCTGCGTTCTAATACGCCACATGTGCATGGATTATGCACAATCTTCATAGATTGGGGACGCAGGACGCATGCAGTTACGCTGCAATGCAATACGCAGCATAACTGCATGCAAATACGCAACGTGGGCACAGAGCCTTAATGACGAGTCAATAGCAGATACGCCGGTAACTACTTCTGCGATAGAGGCGATAAAGTCAAATTCTCCAAAATATTTAAAGAAATTCTACTGGAAATATTCTGTATAACCAAATACCGGCATTTCAGTAAGATCAGTTTCCAAGTCCTTTAAGATAACCTACAGAATTTGGGCAATTTTCAAAATATATGTAAACTGGCTGATGTCTGGAAATAATGTGATAAGAAGGATGTATTTTTCGGTTTCAGTTCGCGTTTCCCCCACTACTGAGAGAACGCTCATTGTGCCAGCCACCTGTACTTATTATTGTTGGCACTAAGAAACTGATAGCTTTCATTCATCAGCTATGCCATGAGCAGATTTGTAACAAGCACTTTCCTCTTCTAGGACCCTTTTATTGGGCTATATGGGATTATGTAATTTATCGGCCGTCTTATGTGCCAGGCAGACTTCTTGTGGATTCACAGGCACAGCCTGAATCTCTGTGCCATCACTGCCTGATTGAGGGCACCTAGAGCTCTGTCTTGGCACAGAAGCATGACCCATTCATACCCGCATGTGATTCTGTCCCAGCGTCTCATCTATATTGATGAACCTCCATTGCAAAGTGGAAATCAATAAGAAATAAAACATGGCTGGATCAAGGCGGCTCATATTCCTGGTTTCCCGAAGCTGTAGATAGAAATGATCTTTGGGGACTAAGGTGCATTAGTATGGCAATGAAAGGAAAATGTCAGGAATCCTCATCTTTTACAGGATTAATGGTCTGTCTGATAGTAGCTGAGAAGTAAAGGAGTGGAAATCTTACATGACACAGAACCAGGAGCAGACATAGCATTGGTGCTACCTGTGCAGCCACACAAGGGCCCTAGACGTAATGGGGCCCACTGCCACCTCCATGGCAGCTTCTGTCAGACACAAGAACTGGTTCATCACAACGTGCTGTTGGCCTGGAAAGGAGCCAGATACTGTCCATGCACAGGAGCCCTGTTCCCCTGCGGCAGAACTACCCTAAAGCTAGAAATGATCGCTCGTTCAGTTGATAGCTTTTACCGTTGACCCCCGTCCATGTGTTCTATATGGGGAGAGTAGAGTAGGTCGCTATCAGACACCTATGTCCACGACTTATGGGACATCACCTGTCAAAGGAGACCCCATACACATTAGATGGCCATCTAGTTCCCCTTATGTCGGAAAGCTCAGCAGACATTACTCTAATGTGTAAGCTTGAGAGTGAATCAGACAATGGCATATTAACATCTTGCTCATGGCTGGTTTATGAAGGTCGTTCTGTACAACAAGGCCATAAATTATAACAACTCAAGAATCCATCTCCACCTTCATCTGAGCTCCACAAAGCTATGTTTGGTACAATCAAGATTTAATTACTATATTTGACAATGACTGAAAGAAATTCAATACAAAGATCAACTTTTTCACTGATTGGCATCTGATAAGCATGGATGGAAAGGGGAACAAACAAATCAATCAATTTTAGAACAAATCAAGCCAGACATGTCACTCGAAGAAAGTATCACTAAGCCACGAGCTGCCTACTTTGGACACATGATACGAGGAGACCAGTCACTGGAGAAGGACATCATGGTCGGAGGAATAGAAGGAATAAGGTGAAGAGGTAGATGAGCAGCCTGATGGCTTTATACTATCATGAAAACAGCAGAGAAGACCCTGGTGGACCTATGTAGACTTGCACAAGACCAGTCTTCCTACAGAGCGTTCATCCATCACCATGGCTCGAGATCGAGCTGAAGGCCGTGTAAAACACACTAAAAAAAAAGACCATTTATCTCACAAAAAAGTATCAGTTGCCTTAAAATCGTTAAAATTGGCCCCTCCATGCTCTTAATGTGTGGCCAGTATAAGGGCCGACTGGGCTCTGGGTCTTGATGCAGGCTGTAATGCACCAGTCTGAAGCTGGTGATAGGTATGTATTATTGCCGGAGTGGCTTGAAATGCGTAAGTCGTGTGACTTTACTGTGTGAATAGAACCACTGATAAAGATATCCAGTCTGCGGTGATGGTGTCCTTTTCCCTTTGAGTGATACTAGATCTTACAGATGCCAACCCACACAATGTGCTCTCACCTCTGAAGAGTCCGGGCACGAGCTTATATACAATGTCTTGTAAGGTTTTATCCGACCTAAACAAGAACATAATGTAAAAACATGCACAATCCATACTAATACAACATTCACCATATTATACAGCAAGGTCACCAAATAATATAGTAGGATCAACAAATATGGGATCATTTTTAAGGGGGGGGGGATTTATATAGTTTTCAGTCTCTAATATTGAGATCGTTATTGCAATGCAAGTGTCACATCCCAGATTTCCTACATGGTACTGAGATAGTAGAACACAAAATACATCACGATAATGAAACATCCTGGATAAGAATGACGTATCCTACACAGGCTGTAATGGTGGCCATGTAATAGTCGCACTGCTTTCCCAGAAACATATCGCAATAGATGAATGTCTGCAAGTGAAATCATCTAGTCCCGGCTGATATTAGCACTGTGCCTTATGGTTATATAGGAGCTACGCCTGATCCCGGCTAATCCCAATAGACTCTACTGACTGTAATAGGGTCAGTCATGGGGCTGACACTTTGGATGACAAGGAGAGCGGCAGACTAGAATATGCTTGCCATCTAAAGTACCATCCGGCAATAATGCCCAGGTGGAAGTGATGAGCTGTTACTTCAGGGATACACACCTAATGCTCAGAAGTGGGCGTCCTTTGTGCACCTGAGAGTCACACATGGGGCAGAATTTGTGGGCTTCTAAGTAGCGCAGGATGCATGTCTTGCAGACTGTAGAAAGACAAGAAATAATTAGGCATTAGCGTGGTGGCGTCACAGTGTGCAAGCTGGCATATAGGAACAGACCACTAGTCACTGCTGACAGACCCCCACACCTAGGAGGATGCAGCAAAGCATTAGAACCGTTGCTCGTATTTGCCCTGACACAACCAGATGTAACGCTGCCATGACAGACACGACGCTAATGCAGGTCAAAACCCTACTGTAATAAACCCATGCTACGGTATAACAATGTGTCACTACTCACAGGAATGCAGGCACTCCACAATGGTGGCAGCATCGATGAAGTACCCTCCACACAGTGCACACATAAGGTGCGGGTTCAGCTCCGTCATTTTGATCCGCATGGTCCGATGCATTGTGCAGCAGGGGGAAGGGGTGTGGGGAGGGGGGCTCTGCAGAAAAGAGAAAATGGAATTTATTAAATATATGCAAATCTAAACTGCAAGCAGGAAGGAAAGGGTTAACACTGGCACGCGCAATGTAAATAAATACCATCATCGGAAAGAAGGGAGCGTAGACGTCTCCTGTGGTATCACTAGGCCTCTTCTTTTAGAGATGGCTGGAAGTGCTGCCCCCTGGAGGATATGTAGGGAAAGTGCAGGCCAAAGTATTGAGGGAGAACAGACACGAGCCCCATAAGATTCCGGGACTTGATCAGGATATATAGATCTCTGATGCTCAGAATCGTTATACAAAAAGCAGATTTCACCCACCGGCAGCCTCCGTATGTATGTATGTATGTATGTATGTATGTATGTATGTATGCATGCATGCATGCATGCATGCATGTATGTATGTATGTATGTATGTATGTATGTATATGTATATGTATATATATATATATATATATATATATATATATATATATATATACACACACACATATATACACACACACACACGTCTAATGACAAGACTCCACACTGCGCCCAGCAACAACGCAGAGCCAGCAACAACACAGCCCACAGCCGGACACGCCAGGCGGCAGCCCACAGCCGGACACGCCAGGCGGCAGCCCACAGCCGGACACGCCAGGCGGCAGCCCACAGCCGGACACGCCAGGCGGCAGCCCACAGCCGGACACGCCAGGCGGCAGCCCACAGCCGGACACGCCAGGCGGCAGCCCACAGCCGGACACGCCAGGCGGCAGCCCACAGCCGGACACGCCAGGCGGCAGCCCACAGCCGGACACGCCAGGCGGCAGCCCACAGCCGGACACGCCAGGCGGCAGCCCAGAGCCGGACACGCCAGGCGGCAGACCAGAGCCGGACACGCCAGGCGGCAGACCAGAGCCGGACACGCCAGGCGGCAGACCAGAGCCGGACACGCCAGGCGGCAGACCAGAGCCGGACACGCCAGGCGGCAGACCAGAGCCGGACACGCCAGGCGGCAGACCAGAGCCGGACACGCCAGGCGGCAGACCAGAGCCGGACAAGAGAGCATCGGATGCGAAATACTAATGACACGGAGCCAAACTCTGCTGTGAGTGTGAGCCGAGTGTCATTCACTGTGATCAGATTCTCTCACATTGAAAATCTGAGCACACGTGCGAAGAAGGAAATATTAATTTGTCCATCTTCTCCATCGCCTGTCTTTGCATATATCACATTGCACTCTGATAACATCAGTGCAGTCTGATGTTTCACACGCACATAGACTTGTATGGGTGCGAGTGAGCCGATCTACACTAACAATCACAGCATGCTGCCATTGTTTCTTATGAAGAATCGCAGATCTGCTCTGCATCATTGATTAACATTTGTCCATATGAGATTTTATCACATTGCACTTGCCCGATTACAGCACCAATGTGAACGAGGCCTAAAGCTGATATAACAAATGTTAACAGCAGAATCATATAACGATGGACATCTACTATATTCACACTGTGTCATTACATCACGTACAGTTCCGGCAGAATTGCATAGCACCGTAAAAAGCTAAAGAACCCCTAAGATTCACACAATGTGTTTGGAAAACATTTTCTTGACACTATTTTCTGAAAACAAGATAAATCGAGGCAATTTCAGTACGTTATCAGAAAATTGCAGCAGAACAAAAAAACATACCAAACGTATTGTGTGAACACAGCCTCATAATACTGTACTGTGACTACTCTCCTATAGTCCTGCTCCTATTACTAAGCAAAGGAAATAATAACCAGTGCAGCGTTTAGTGGTTGATGCCACAATTGGGTTAGTGGTGTTATGTGGGATTCCCTCCCGGGAACACTACAGAAACAGAACGCTCTGCGGAGTAATGAGAATAGTAGTGGGGTCTTACCGCCGACCAGTATGAGCCACCTCCTCAGAGCCCGGCACTGGTGACTATATACAGACAACGTACAGGGCCCAAGAGGTGCTCACCCAGCTGTCTGTTGACCACACATCCCATACCTGTCCCTTCCATACTTTCCTCCGGCATTACTGTAATTCTGGTGTTTAATTTGTGAACCAGGAGGCTCAGAATGAGCAAATATTCCACATAGAGTGAGCACAGGAACAAACATGGTTTGCAGCCATAAAGATTTCAAAAATAATTCTAGGAAACCGCTCCTAATATGAGTTGATGGCACCACATGTAAAAGAGAACATGGCCATGGAAAATACTGGTGCCGGATCATCAGATAATTTACTATCAGACAGCTACACACATCCATTTATCCCCAATAACTACTAAAGGGGTTCTTGGTTATAAAACACGCTCACTTTCTAAGAAGGTGCCCCAGAGATCAGATGTACTCTGTAAGAGAAACTTAACCGTAAGTGCACCCCCACAGGACAAATGTAGAATTACACAGTGGGTTCCTCCAGAGCAAGAGACTTTACAACTGGTTATTCCCCAAGATAGCAGGTTATTCCTCATGTGTTGGAAAGGGGATAACTTAGGACTAGTGATGGGTGAATAGTAGCTATTCGGGTTTGGATTATTCGTAACGAATCCCATAGTACTATTCCGGTATTCACCACGAATAACGAACCTAATTCAAGTCAATGGGGAACCCAAGCATGCTTCTGGGAGATCTTCATGAAAAATGCTCGGGTTCCCATTGACTTGGATTAGGTTCGTTATTCATGACCAATACTGGATTAATAGTTTGGGATTTGTTATGAATAATCAGAACATGAATAGTTACTATTCGCTCATCACTGCTTAGGACCAGTCCTGAAACCAAAGCTTTGGAATACCAAAACCGAGCTTTGCAGCCCCATCTTGAATAGAGTGGAGGTGCGCATACTCGACCCCCGCTCCAGCCATCGTCTACGGGATTGTCTTAAGTAGGGTACGGCACGTGGCTGAAAGATGGGGATCCCGAACAAAGTCACCTCCTCCACTGATGGCGTATTCCCATCTAAGATAGTCATGGCATATCCACAATCTGGCACATCCCCGACCCTCATCTCACTGTCTGCACATCAGCGCTCATTCATGAGGATACGCCAGAAATGTCTGTGATGTGGAATATCCCTTTAACAGAGAAAGTAATAAAGTAACCCGATTCCTCACTTGTGGCTCCAACAAAATAACACCCCCGCCCCCTACAAAAAAGGGGGCAAATGCAATAATATAAGGGGTCCATAGTGGATGAAAGTTACGGTAGTTTTCTAAACCTGCCAAGTGGTGAAGACATATGAAGGTTTCCACTCCTAATCCTCCATGGGTCTGCCATATGCCCAATTATCAGACATTCCAGATTACAAAGTGTCGAAGCTTATGTTTGGAGAACTAAAACAAGTATGAGCGCTCGTGTACACCCCTAATAATCACTCAACAATCAGTTAATCAAGTGATCAATGAAATACAACATGTCTTGGCTCCCCCAGGCGTCGTCACCCAGCTTTCCCAGAGTCCTGATCAGCAAATCTGCCTAGATACATAGCGTGGTAAATCAGGGACATATCAGTATATTAGTTAGGGCTTTTCATAGTGTGGGCTGGAGGAGTGACAACTCTTGTGGCAGCAGCTGCTTGTCACACAGCTTTCCGATAAGCAGAAGTAGGATGATATAGACGTCGTCTTGGTTCTCCCAGGAGAACAGTCGGCTCTAGCACCGCCAACCCCATCACACGTGTGAAAAGGTCAGCGCTTGATAAGGATGTCCTCCACTCAAAAACACAAGTCCTTGAGTCGTCCTCTTCTGTCAGCCTGTTCTTCAGTACATCTGATCCTGGGAAAGCTGGGTGAAGCCACCTACAATTCAAGCTGGGGCTGTTCCCAGCTTTCTCATGGTAGACTTGCCATGCAAGAATCTAGTAAAGCTGGGTGCCACCGCCAGCTCGGAAAGCTGTTCTGGCTGTCACCCAGTATTGGATACAATCCGTCAGATGGAGGATTTAACAACTTGATAGAATTGGACGATTCTTGGGATTTATGTTGTACATTTTTTGGCTAAAGTTTGTAATAACAGTAAAGGGTAACAGATATGAGGGGTACGCTATAATCGGTCACTGAGGTGACCCTGTAGGGGGTACGCTATAATTGGTCTCTTGAGTCACCCTCTATGGGGTACGCTATAGTCAGTCACTGATGTCACTCTCTATGAGGTACGCTGTCATCGGTCAGTGGAGTGACCCTCTATGGGATACACTATAATCGGTCTCTTGGGTCACCCTCTATCGGATAATTTGGTCACTGGGGTGACCCTCTATGGGGTATGTTATCATCGGTCACCCTCTATGGGGTACACTGTAATCGGTCACTGGGGTGACCCTCTATGGGGTACGCTATAATCGGTCACTGGGATCACCCTCTATGGTGTACGCTATAATCAGTCACTGGGATCACCCTCTATGGTGTACGCTATAATCAGTCACTGGGATCACCCTCTATGGGGTACGCTATAATCAGTCACTGGGATCACCCTCTATGGGGTACGCTATAATCAGTCACTGGGATCACCCTCTATGGGGTACGCTATAATCGGTCACTTGGGTCACCCTCTATGGGGCACGCTATAATCGGTCACTGGGATCACCCTCTATGGGGCACGCTATAATCGGTCACTGGGATCACCCTCTATGGGGCACGCTATAATCGGTCACTGGGATCACCCTCTATGGGGCACGCTATAATCAGTCACTGGGATCACCCTCTATGGGGTACGCTATAATCGGTCACTGGGATCACCCTCTATGGGGCACGCTATAATCGGTCACTGGGATCACCCTCTATGGGGCACGCTATAATCGGTCACTGGGATCACCCTCTATGGGGCACGCTATAATCGGTCACTGGGATCACCCTCTATGGGGCACGCTATAACCGGTCACTGGGATCACCCTCTATGGGGCACGCTATAATCAGTCACTGGGATCACCCTCTATGGGGTACGCTATAATCGGTCACTGGGATCACCCTCTATGGGGTACGCTATAATCGGTCACTTGGGTCACCTTCTATGGGGTACGCTATAATCGGTCACTGGGATCACCCTCTATGGGGCACGCTATAACCAGTCACTGGGATCACCCTCTATGGGGCACGCTATAATCGGTCACTGGGATCACCCTCTATGGGGCACGCTATAATCAGTCACTGGGATCACCCTCTATGGGGTACGCTATAATCGGTCACTGGGATCACCCTCTATGGGGTACGCTATAATCGGTCACTGGGATCACCCTCTATGGGGCACGCTATAACCGGTCACTGGGATCACCCTCTATGGGGTACGCTATAATCGGTCACTTGGGTCACCTTCTATGGGGTACGCTATAATCGGTCACTGGGATCACCCTCTATGGGGCACGCTATAATCGGTCACTGGGATCACCCTCTATGGGGCACGCTATAATCAGTCACTGGGATCACCCTCTATGGGGCACGCTATAATCAGTCACTGGGATCACCCTCTATGGGGTACGCTATAATCGGTCACTGGGATCACCCTCTATGGGGCACGCTATAACCGGTCACTGGGATCACCCTCTATGGGGCACGCTATAATCGGTCACTGGGATCACCCTCTATGGGGCACGCTATAACCGGTCACTGGGATCACCCTCTATGGGGCACGCTATAATCGGTCACTGGGATCACCCTCTATGGGGCACGCTATAATCGGTCACTTGGGTCACCTTCTATGGGGTACGCTATAATCGGTCACTGGGATCACCCTCTATGGGGCACGCTATAATCGGTCACTGGGATCACCCTCTATGGGGCACGCTATAACCGGTCACTGGGATCACCCTCTATGGGGCACGCTATAATCGGTCACTGGGATCACCCTCTATGGGGCACGCTATAATCGGTCACTTGGGTCACCTTCTATGGGGTACGCTATAATCGGTCACTGGGATCACCCTCTATGGGGCACGCTATAATCGGTCACTGGGATCACCCTCTATGGGGCACGCTATAATCAGTCACTGGGATCACCCTCTATGGGGCACGCTATAATCAGTCACTGGGATCACCCTCTATGGGGTACGCTATAATCGGTCACTGGGATCACCCTCTATGGGGCACGCTATAACCGGTCACTGGGATCACCCTCTATGGGGCACGCTATAATCGGTCACTGGGATCACCCTCTATGGGGCACGCTATAACCGGTCACTGGGATCACCCTCTATGGGGCACGCTATAATCGGTCACTGGGATCACCCTCTATGGGGCACGCTATAATCGGTCACTGGGATCACCCTCTATGGGGCACGCTATAATCGGTCACTGGGATCACCCTCTATGGGGCACGCTATAATCGGTCACTGGGATCACCCTCTATGGGGCACGCTATAATCGGTCACTGGGATCACCCTCTATGGGGCACGCTATAATCGGTCCCGGGGATAACCCTCTATGGGGCACGCTATAATCGGTCACTGGGATCACCCTCTATGGGGAACGCTATAATCGGTCACTGGCATGACCCTCTATGGGGTGACAGTCACGGCAGGTGATGGTGGGTCATTAGTCACCGGCATTAGTTATTACCGGCCAATTCCCCCTTTACATGTAGACACATTGATTGGTAGGGTTGGAAGGAACCTCAAGGGCCATCGGGTCCAACCCCGGCGAGTGCAGGTTTTCCTAAACCATCCCAGGTAAATCCATTTCCATGGGAAATGATGGAAGAAATGCCGGCAATAGCCGGAGACCCCAAAACACTGCAGGAGGGGACCCGTCTATAGGCGGCCATATACGTACTGGGGCGACACGACATGGGCCACCGTAGATAAACCCTAATAATTCATCACTGTACCCGCCATGTACAAATGAAAAGTTTGCCATGTAGACCAGGACATAGCACAGCGTAAGCGGACGGTGGCCATACAGGTGAGGGGAAACCAAGTTCCTGTAAGAGTCGCCTGTGTCTGGCTACAGAGGAGGGGTGCAATCCCCCCAGCATTATATAGGGGCACACACCACCATCCCCCACAAATCCAGGGCTGGGGAGGGGGCAGGGACACAGCACTTCTGGGGCCCCCCACACTCCAGCTGTGCCCCCACAAGGCGCACATCCTCCAGGGTCCGCCCCCGGTGCCCTTACCTGATGATGCTGCTCTCTCTGTGGTCCGCCTGTCTCCAGGATTATGTCTCCAAATGGCTCTCCCCTCCCCCTCCAGCCCCGTCTAGGAGCGCTCTCCTCCCTGCCTGTCTCCCCTCCCTTTGTCTCCCCTTCCTCCCTTCTTCTTCTTCTTCTCCCCTCTCTTCTTCTTCTTCTTTTTTTTTACCTTCTCTCTCAAAATGGCTTTTTTTTTTTTTTTGCAGACAAGGACAGGCCCCGCCCCCCGGTCATGTGACCTCCTTCTCCTCCCTGGGGATTTCAGCAAAGGGGGAGGAGAAGGAATGGAAAACAGGAGCCGGGATGTGTGGTGAGGACAAAGAGCCAGACACTGCCAGACTGTGTGTCTAGTGCTGCCACACCGTGCCCTGCCACCCCGAGCGGCGGCCTGCCGGGCACCCCCTGCCCCCTATACCGGCCCTGATTATTAGGGTGTGTTGGCTGGCTCTGCAGACCACCTAATAATGTGCTGGTGGGCTGTGGGCTGCAGGCAGGCTCTGCCCACCATTTATCACGTTTTTGTTGTTTTTTTTTTTCCTTTTGTGACATTTTTTTTATCACATGGAATTCGTTGACATTTTTAGCGCCAAGTTCTGCAAAATGGCACACATGGGGTTAATGACTCTCCCCTAAAGTCACAATGCTGTCTTTTATGTAAGTTCTTTTTTTCTGCCTTCTTTAAGAGAAATAAGTTGGATGATCCTTCAATTATTGCGCGGAATTAAAATGAGATTTTGTACTTTACTAATTGCGCAAAAATGTAGTGACATTTTGAAAACGTGCAAATGATGAAATAGGATAAGATTTCTGGATAAGAAACACCACGTCCACAGCAAATAAGACACATATAGGGCTCGTGGTACACGACTGTGGATGTGACCGCGCTTCACACGGCGCTGCCGCCCTATGGTGGTGCTATAGAATTAGCCACACCACCGCGACAAGCAAGTAATCCAACCTAGCCAGGTTTATCACTTTGTGCTGCTTTTGGTTGCATTAGTGGAGGTGTCCACATTCACTTCTATAGGGCCACGATGGCACACTGATAACATATGGATGGCACAAGGATGGAACATTTCATGACAGTGATGGTACATGAATGACACACTGATGGCACACGGGTGACACACTGATGACACACAGGTGACACAGATTACACACTGAGGGCACACTGACACATATGGCACACGGATGAACATGGATTACACACGGGTGGCACACTGATGGCACATAGCTGACACACTAACACAAGGATGCCACACTGACGACACACTGATAAACATGGATTACACGCGGGTGACATACAGATTACACACTGAGGGCACACTGACACAGATGGCACACGGATGAACATGGATTACACACGGGTGGCACACTGATGGCACATGGATGACACGCTGACACACGGATGCCACACTGACAACACACTGATGAACATGGATTACACACGGGTGGCACACTGATGGCACATGGATGACACACGGATGCCACACTGACGACACACCGATGAACATGGATTACACACAGGTGGCACACTGATGGCACATGGATGACACACTGATGGCACACTGACACACGGATGCCACACTGATGGACACGGGTGACACACATTACACACTGAGGGCACACTGACACAGATGCCACACTGATGGCACATTGATGACACACTGATGAACATGGATTACACATGGGTGGCAGACTGATGGCATATAGATGGTACAGTAACACACGGATGCCACACTGATGGACACAATGACACACAAATGACACAGACACACAAATGACATACTGATGGCACACGGATGACACACTGATGGCACAGTGACATAGTGATGGACACAGGTGACACACAAATGACACAGACACGATGATGGCATAAGGAGAGCACCAGGATATAGAGCAGTGCATGTGGTAATGATTGCGCAGCAGCGCTGGTATATGTGTGGCGCCCTGGACAAGCCAGGATGTCACAGGTACTACAACAACACACCCCACACCCCGGCTAGGCACACCTAAGTCAAACACAAATCCTTGTTGCCTTCCTCCAGGGGCTGATGTCCACACCAGGGGGTGGGCCAGGCAGTTGGGCCCGCCCACCGAGGAGTTCACAGTCCTGGAGGCGGGAAAAGTAGGCAGATGAGTTTTGGAGTTGAAGTGGTAGAGGAGCAGCCTGACTGTGTCCGGGTGCGTGGCCCGGGCACATACAGCAAGGTTGGCAGACGGTGGTGACCGTCTGCAGGAGAGGCTGATTGGAGCAAATCGTAAGGACCGGGGACGGGCGGTGGCCCGCCGGTACCGGATCGAGGAGTGAAGAGAAGCCAGCACCATTCGGCAGGGCCTACGGATCCCGACCAGGCTAGGAGTCGCCGTAAAACTGGTCAAATCCGTTAGCGAAGGGAACCTCCGGGGTTTCCCAGCAGTCAAGACCCGATTGAAGGCAACAGCTCACACCGTGAAGGGAAACACAGTCACCGCCAAGGCTACAGTTCCCAGGGCCAGAGCCTGCGGGCAAAAGGGGCTCCATCAGCATCCATCCAAGCTGGGGAGCGGGATACCGGTGGGAAGCCATTGGAACCGTAAACACAACACAGGTGCAGGGAAAGGCAGTCACCATCAACCTACCGGGAGAAGAAACACCGCAGCCGTCTGTGGGACCCGTCCATCCAGCCGTTTGTTTTACCGGAGACTTTGCATTATTCATTGGCTGAGTGAGTACCACCGTGCCGTGCGGCACAGCGCTGCCCCCGCGACCCTGCACCTCACCAGGCCCCTTAACCCGCCTGTCATCCCTCCCCTCACCGGGCCCCAGGACAACCAACCCCCCTACCCACGGAGGGGAGAACCAACATCCAAGCTGCTCCCTGTCATCGCTCCCGGGATCCCCATCCAGAGCAGCGGTGGTGTCACAACCTCACCACAACCGTGGGTGGCGTCACGGACAATATCCCCAAACCACACACCACCCCCTTTCACTCACGGGCGAGGAACGCCGCTCGAGTCCCCGGGATCCGGCCCACCGCTCGAGCCACCACCGAGCAGCAGCAGCAGCCGGACCCGAGCAGTGGGTGAGCGCAGCGTCCCCTCCTCCGCCCGCGACAACTTGGCGTCACGAACAGGATCTTACCGTTCTGCCATCTGGTAGAGGTGCGCCTTGTGACCGCCGGAGGTGTCCAGCCGAAAAATTTGAGAAGCCGCCATTTTGGGCGAGAAAAATCCCCGCTCCAGCGTCTCCTCGAGCAGTGGAGGCGCGAAAGCCGAAACCCCACCCCTGTAGAGGAGGAGCCGGAAACAGACTAAGGGGGACGCATGGCGTCTGGCCGCATGTAGCCCGCGGCCATAAGAGCAGGGACGCCAGGACTCTGCAGCGATACTGGGTTCCTGGAAAGCACCATGGCCGAGATGTACAGCCCCACCAGCAACTCCGTAGTCCCCGCGCCAGGCACCGTGGCGTGGGTGAGGGACCGGACCGCCCCGCTGAGTGACCGTCTGCAGGCCCGCATGCAGCTCCTCCTGGAGGAGTGGGAGACCGACATGGCGGACGTGGTGGCTGCTATGCGGAGACGCGAGGTGGAGGAGGATTTGGAGGAGCGGGTAAGAGACCCACGCCCCTGTATTCCTGAGGGATCGGCCACTGCGGCTGGGGGGCCCGGCCTGCGCCCGCTCACCCTGACTCTTCCCCCGCTACCCGTGTTAGCCGCTGCCGCCCCGCCACTAGGCCCGCTACCCGTTCAACCGGTAGCGATACCCTGCCAACCCGCCCCGGCGGACCAACCGGCTGCAGACGCTCGGGGCCGCCCTGAACCGCTCCTGTGGGAGCCGCCGAGACCGTGGTCCCTTAACGAAGGTATATCAGAGGCCCCGGCAAGGATAACACCAGGCACTGTGCCTGAGTCCGGGACCGTGGCGTGGATGAAGGCCAGAGTAATTGAATTCAACCAACGCCAGCAGAATCAGATATACCTCATGATGGAGCAGTGGACCAGTGAGGTGGAAATGCTGGTTGCGACTGCCCCGATGTATGGGATGGGAGCAGATGTGACGGAGCCGACGGGTGACCCACGTCCCCATGTCCTACCAGGACCGGCCACTGCGGTTGGAGGGCCCGGCTCAGTCTCGGCCCTCGCATTGGCCCTGCCATTACTCATGAGGCGCCTCGGTATCGACCAACCTGACCTGCTGCCCCGTGCTACCACAGTAGAATCTGACGTGCTGGATGTCGGAAACCTGGAGACTGCGGCAGCTGGCAGCAACTCGCCTGACGCAGGGACAGTTGATAATGACTCCGTCCCTGGCGACGAGCCCACCTCTGAGTTCGAAAAGACGAGTGAGCGCCTCCGCTATGAAGGAGGCCCGGTGGTTTTCTATAGTCCGCGCACCGGTGGAAATGGATACCGGGCACCTCTCTCCCAACAGGCCTGTCACTGCATGTTCGAAATGTTAGTAGCAGAGGATGAGGCCACCTTAGAGGAAGAGTCAAAGTGATGGCAGCGGAGCCCCACTGCAAGTTGTCCCCGTTGGGACCACCAGTTTGAATGTTTTTAAATGATAAGAGCAAATCAACCGAAGAAGTAACCTGATTGAGGTTTTGATTGAACCGGCCGTTGCCGGCAACTGTTGTTCCCGTAGGGACTGTCTGCAACCCTTGCCGTAAAACTGGTCAAATCCGTTAGCGAAGGGAACCTCCGGGGTTTCCCAGCAGTTAAGACCCGATTGAAGGCAACAGCTCACACCATGAAGGGAAACACAGTCACCGCCAAGGCTACAGTTCCCAGGGCCAGAGCCTGCGGGCAAAAGGGGCTCCCTCAGCATCCATCCAAGCTGGGGAGCGGGTTACCGGTGGGAAGCCATTGGAACCGTAAACACAACACAGGTGCAGGGAAAGGCAGTCACCATCAACCTACCGGGAGGAGAAACACCGCAGCCGTCTGTGGGACCCGTCCATCCAGCCGTTTGTTTTACCAGAGACTTTGCATTATTCATTGGCTGAGTGAGTACCACCGTGCCGTGCGGCACAGCGCTGCCCCCGCGACCCTCCACCTCACCAGGCCCCGTAACCCGCCTTTCATCCCTCACCGGGCCCCGGGACAACTAACCCCCCTACCCACGGAGGGGAGAACCAACATCCAAGCTGCTCCCTGTCATCGCTCCCGGGATCCCCGTCCAGAGCAGCGGTGGTGTCACAACCTCACCACAACCGTGGGTGGCGTCACGGACAATATCCCCAAACCACGCACCACCCCCTATCACTCACGGGTGAGGAACGCCGCTCGAGTCCCCGGGATCCAGCCCACCGCTCGAGCCACCACCGAGCAGCAGCAGCCGGACCCGAGCAGTGGGTGAGCGCAGCGTCCCCTCCTCCGCCCGCGACATATGCTGTGCGCCATACTTATCACAGAGAATAGCAGTGGTGACACTTCTCACAACTGCAACAAACAATTGTGATTTCATTGTGGAAATGCAGATTCGTGGCACGTTCCTTCCTCCTTTTGCATTGCACAGTGATACCTCCAGTAGTGGTCAATTTCTGCTGATGTTTTCACTTTGACAAGGTGATGAGATTTGAGAATAAGGGACTATTAATAGACCCTGAGGAGGTATAAGGGGGTGCATGCGTAAGTTTGCTTATTTGCAAATAGTTTTTGGGAAATAGTGTTGGCACTGCAGCATGCAATACGTACAGAATATCTGGAGGAAAGTCCCCTGTGTGCACGAGTCCAGCAGCTGTATATGGGGGTTTCTGACGCTTGCGCATGGATATGTATACCTTATATAGATAAATATGACAGGTGCAGATATGTCTTAAACAAATCTCCGCTGTGAGATCACACTAAGGGTGTCAGATATAAATGAGCTCAGTAGTTGGCACTATCAGCTGGGGTTGCATGTGATGTGTGGCACTGAGATGGAGATGGGAGTCTTTGTTATTACACACATGGTTTTTGGGTCAGTGTTATACTGTACCTCCATGTGCCACCAATTTTACATCTGGGCAGGCAGAAGTATGTAAAAAAAACGAAGATTTGCGTGATTACACATGATTACACCATATTACAGAGGCATTCGTCCCTATACGTATTGCTTCTATGATATAATATGGTGCATGATGAAGACATCAGATGGAGGCACAATATAGATCCATCCATATGTAATTACCTGTAGACTAACGGCCCCGTCACACACAGAGATAAATCTTTGGCAGATCTGTGGTTGCAGTGAAATCATGGACATATTGTTCCATTTGTACACAGCCACAAACCTGGCACTGATTGTCCACAATTTCACTGCAACCACAGATCTGCCACAGATCTGCCACAGATCTGCCACAGATCTATCTCTGTGTGTGACAGGGCCTTTAGGGTACATGCCTGCTGCCGTGATACTGATCAAGAACATGTCGTCCGTAGGTCACGCTAATGCTATGTGCCCACGTAGCAGATTTTCTGCACACAAAACTGCATGTTTTGGCAGGAAAAACACAGCAGAAAAAAAAACACTTTTTTTTATCACATTTTCACTTTTTTATGTTTTTTACATTCTTGAGCTGTACTCCCACGATCGTCGCCAGGTCTAATGTTACAGCTGAGACCCGGCTCTCACTGCCAGGAGTGGTGCCTGTGCCGTTTACGACAATTTAACCGCCTAAATGCTGCAATCAATCGTGCTTGCCGCATTCAGGAGGCAGGGAGAGAAATCACCTCTCCCTGGCGATCGGGTCCCTTTGATGCGATCACAACGACCAGATCGCTGCCATAGCAACCATGGGTCATCACCATGACGATCCCAGGTTACTGAGATAAGGATCGCCTCACAGACCATGCCAGATGCATGGTGTGTGAGGCGAAGTGTCAGCCTTGAGAAAGGTTCTTGTAACCGAAACGTGGCTATCACATCACATGGGCCAATAAAGGTCTAACTTTTCAGCAATGTGTAAAATGCTGCCTTCTTTTATATTTTTTCTATGTATTTGCAATTGAAAGGTTGCTTGGGAGGCCTTGCACCCTGAACTTGACTAAGTATTCAGTGCTGCTCTATATTTTCTTTTTTTCCAGATAGATGTCAAACACCTATATATTTTGGTAGCCAGCTATGGTAAAGCAGACAGCTGCAGCCCACAGCTAGTAGCTTTGCCTTGGCTGGTAATCCAAAACAGATGTGAACCATGACTGGTTTTTTTAACTATTTATGTATTTATTTGCTTGTGAACCGCTTGAGGCTGTGACGATTGGTGACATCATGAGCTCACCACTGTTCAGTGCCACGATTCTCACACAAAGTATTGAGAGAGCCGGCAGCATTGAACTGCGGAGACCTCATGATGTCAATGATGTCACCACTCGTCAGAGTCGCCGGCTGTCCCCATTCCACTGTGTGATCCACTTGCTGAGACCTGTAGTGATCTCATAAGGTCAGCGCAGGTCACTACCGGTGCCGGTTCTCCCACACCACAGCGAAAGAGCCTGCAGTGGCTGCTGTGCCCAGCTATGAAGTTCGTTCTCTGAACGTTCTTCATATGCTGGAACAGTGAGTTTGGAAACGTTGTGGGACCTACATATGGATTACGGGGGACCTGACGTATTAGGATGGGGAGTAAATTGCTATCTCTTGCCTTTATGTCTTTATTAATTCTATCTTTTTATGTCTTTCAGGTTTGCTTTTGAGGAACGTTGTGGGACCTCTTTGTGGATTACGGCAAAACTTAAAGGCTTTTTTTTTTTTAGAATAAATTGGTGAATGAGGGCTGTTGTTGGGGGGTGTTTTTATAAATAAAAATACATCTACTAGATTAGTAATGGGGGTGTCTGATAGACGCCCACTCATTATTAATACCAGGACTTGATACCAGCTGTCAATTCACAGAGTAGAACCATGTCAATTCACAGAGTAGAACCATCTCAAGGAGGATCACAAGGAAATGGACAGCAAGTGACTTAAATATGAGTGTCTGAGCAAAGGATTTGAATACTTATGACCATGTGATATTTCAGTTTTTCTTGTTTAATAAATTTGCAAAAATGTCTACATTTCTTTTTGTTTTTCTGTCAAGATGGGGTTCGGAGTGTACATTAGGGCTCATTCTGACGACCGTTCCGTCTGTCCTGTTCAGTTCCTGTTTTTTTGCGGACCTACTGACAAGACCATCTTTTCAATGTCTTTTGTGTAGGATCGGATGGCACAGGGAAACACTTCCGTGTGCATTAGTTCCTACAAAAAAAACCACATCGGATGCTGTATGTGCGTTCCGTTTTTATGTAACATGTCCTACTCTGTTCCATAATTGTGGATCGTGACACAATACAAGTCAATGGGTCTGCAAAATCCATAGAAGCCACACGGAAAGACTTCCATGTGACTTCCTTCGGGTGCCCCTGCAGTCTGTGTCCCGCTCCCCCACCAGCCCCGCAGCTGCTCACATTGCAGCGTGTCAGCATCTACTAGCGCAGCAGTGTCAGCAGCTGCAGGAATGACGAGGAGATTAGCAAAGTTCATTACCTGGGGTGATTAAGTCCTGCACTCCTGGCATCAGCGCTCATCACTGACTTCTATACCCGTCGCATTCTCATATCAAGTCTCTCGAGCGGCCCGAGACTGTGACTAGCGGTGACGTCACGGACTCACGCTATACTTCGCTGTGAACGCGGCGGACAATGGAAGTCAGTGACGAGTGCAGGAATGCAGCAGACTTCATCACCGCCGGTAATGATCTGAGCTAACCTCTTGACGGCAGCACTCTTCATCCCCTGCGGTGACCTGGCCTGACCTAATGATGTTAGCTCAGGTCACTGCACTGCTCTCCCCGGCCAATGGGGAACATTCTGTTCTTCATGGACTGGGACAGTGAGTAAGGATTGTCGAGGGACCCCTTTATTGGATTGGTCCGGATTTGTTTTGTTTTTTTTCCAATAAATTGGTGAAAAAGGGAATGTGTTGGGAAGTGTTTTTTCAAATAAAAACTTGTTTGTCGTCTATTTTTTTTTTATTACTGACTGGGTTAGTGATGTCAGGTATCTGGTAAATGCCAGAGCTTCATGCCAGATGACATTACACAGCTGGTATCTATCCCCCATATATTACTTCGATTGCCACCGCACCAGGGCATTCGGGATGAGCTGGGTAAAGTCCTGGGGCTGTCAGATCTAATATATGCAGCAAATCCAGCCGGCTGCTGGCTGATATTTTTAGGCTGTGGGGGCTCCCAATAACGTGGGTCTCCCCAGTCTGAGAATACCAGCCAGCAGCTGTGAGGCTTTATCTTGGCTGTTATCAAAATTAGGGGGAACCGCACGTCGTTTTTTTTTAACTATTTATTTACTGTACAATATAGACCCGTCCACCAGCGGCTGTGATTGGTTGCAGTCAGATAGCTGTCACTCAGCGTGGGGGTGCGTCTGACTGTAACCGATCACAGACTCAGGTGAGCGAGGGAAGCAGTGAATATGTATGAGCCTAAAGAGCGTCCGGCTTCGGAAGAACAAAGAGTTGCCGCGGGAGCAGTGTGAGCCACCCCGTTGATCGGTGAGTATGTAGTGCTTTACATACCTCTACCCCTTTGCGCCAGATTCTGTTCCCCATAGACTTTATATGGGGACCAGCATCTGGCCAGATACCCTGGACTGTATGTAACACTCCTTCCGGTTTTTTGGCGATCCGCAAAAAATGGGAAGTCACACGGATGACACATGGAATGCGACGGATGCGATTATCACACGGATGTATCTGTGGACAAACAGGAACATTTTTTGCGGACTGCAAAAATGGAAAAGTCATATAAATGTAGCCTTAATGAGAACAAAAATAAACTTTTTTGTATTTACCAAATAGCTGCAATGAAACAAAGAGTGAAAAATTTAAAGGAGTCTGAATACTTTCCGTACACACTGTATAAGGAAATGACCCAGCTCAAAGTGTTGGATCTGAAAATAACATGGTATTACAAAGTGACCATTTCTTTAAATTCATGCTTACGGTGACAACTTTACAACTAGTCTTGCTTGACACAAGACAGATAAAAGTTGTAGTCAGCCACCATTGAGGTGCAAAGATCTATTTAGGCACTGTATATACAAAATGGTGGCAAAGTTTTAATCAAAGATACTTACAAAATAGTTTTTTTTCATGAAACAGATCATTAAAGGTTAATTGATAAAATCATAATTTGGTCTCAGTTTTCTCTTAATACAGAATTAATAAAATTAAACAAAACATTGTGCAGCCAGGTTATAGCACATCTATGCTATGCTAAAGATCTCACCGATACCGCTACATTTACACCTAATGACCCTATTTAAGTCATAAAAAAACAGTTGAACATATAACACTGTCTAATAAAATATCCCCATACCTCCTCACTATCCTGATAGCCATGCTGTAGCACAGCTCAGCTATTCTATGATCATCTCTGCTATACATTCATAGTAGAAAATCTTCATAAACCAACTATGAAATTTGGTTTGTAAGTAATAATGGATATTGGTCAAATAGTGTGCCACAGTTACTACATTCAAAACTATCAATGGTCACCTCATCTATAGAAATATAAATTCCCCATGTTGAGATCTATCTGTATCAGAAAACATTCAAAAGAGCAGAGGTAGGGACCTGCAGCACTGATGAGAAGCAGGGTGGTGCTGGGAAATGTAGTTTTAACAGATAAGTATAGGACCACACATTCAGCTCTGAAAAACTAGATGGACAAAATGGCAGAAAGACATAAAAAAAACAAGAAGGTATAAGAAAGAAACGTTATGTTGGGCTAGGACTGCATATTAATATTTATGCAGATACTGTGGAAGTAAGTCTTCAACAATGGTTAAAAAGGGAACATTGCATTCAATGATACCCAGTTAGATTAAGATTGGTAGCAACGTGCCTGGCAGACCCGAACTCAAGGTAACCATATACGTAAACACGCTATCGCACACGACCCCCATAAATGATATGCTTGCTTAGAGTTTGTGTTGTGGTAAGAAATGTGGTGTGTATGAGGCACATGGAGTGGTTCTCCCCAACATCTACTTTGGGCTTTGCCATTATACAAAACAATTTGCGTTTTTCCATGGGGCAAAGAACCAATGTCAGTAGTACGAGGAATCAGAAGTCGTTCCCTAGTATGTGTAATGATGTTTATAAATGTCAGTGTGTTTGGTGCGCACCCACAATTAATAGGGTAGATTTATATTGTACAGTATATTATGTTTTGGTTATTGCTATTCTCCAGGAGGTGGAGTAGTCTCATTGTGATTCTTATATAGCTTAATTTGAAGCTGGCCACACCTGGGCTGAACTTCCGTCATGGTGCAAGTACAAGGTGACACATTAATCTTCCAATTTCCCATCGTTGGCAGAAGAGATAACGTCTGCCATTTAATATTCTACTAGTCGCTCTTTAGCAGCAGATTGTGACTTGGATGACAGAACGCTGAAGAACAGACTGAATTTTAAAAGGCATGTGGTGGCAAAGACGTCTTCATAGTACATGGCACCAATGCAAATGCATGGTTGCGCTAAATCTCAAAGAGAATGCGCTGCTCTTCTATCATTTCCGTTGTCTAAGAATGCTATCACCCATATGTGACAAAATGGCGATATATATTGTGTGCCGCTTGTCAGCCTGAGCTGTGTCGCAGCACATTGTGTGTTTGATGACAATTCTAAATTATTATATTCAATAACGACAATACACGTGTCTAGACTTTCATGACGACTTTTGGCCAACTAAGTGGCACTAAGTGTAAAATTATTTAGGGAATATATCATGGTACTACATGGGCACTGGTATTTAGGCACTTCATATTTACCATACGGCACTATTATGGCGGCTCTACAATAAAATGAGTCTTTATTTTTCAAGCCTCAAACTAATACTTTGCCCAGAAGTCTCCAAAGATTTTGATCAGACACCAGTTGGCTGGCTAAACAGAGGCAAGAAGATTGAAAACAGCACGGAAAAATAATAGCAAATTACTAAATACTTGTAAAATTGGAAAAAAAAAATAGAGGTTCCCCATAAACACAAATTATTTACCAGAACACTTAGAAGTCTAAGGCTAAGTGCACACTGTGTCTGAGCATTTAGCCTAAAACATTGATGTATGCTGTAATGATTCCATAGGCACCCATTCGACAGACGAAGGCCAAAAGTATGTTTTTGGTCCCCTGTCTGGAAGGTAGGAGTTTATATAGCATTTGTTTATCGGTATAAGAGAGTTCAGCAGACTATACTTTTCTATACAGATGTCCACTACAAAGAAAAAATGTACACCATGCAGTCTACAGTTTTTATACAATGGTTTCCTATGGTGGATCTGTATCGCCCCAGTGCCAGCGTCCGGGCTGCTGCTCGGATCCGGATCCGCAGTGGCTCGAGGGGTCTCCGGACCCGGGAGTGGTCGCGTGGACACTCGAAATAAAAGAGGGATCTTTACAGGGGATTTTGTGGTTAGAGATCGTGACGCCACCCACAGTGTGTGGTAAGGTGGAATACCACCGCTGCTATTGGGAGCGCCCCGTGGCGATGGAATGGCAGCCAGTTGTTTAACCCCTCCGTGGGTAGGGGAAGTGCCCCGGGGCTTGGTGATGGTGCCCCTTGACACGATTCCCTGCGACCGGCGTTCCAGCTCCTACCAGGCCTAGACCAACGTCTGACACCTAGTAGTCTGAAGGAGCCCAGCTCCTAACCTCCTCCAACTAACTTGTGACCTGTGCTCTCGAGAGTCACCACTCAACTGACTACTCCTGACACTCCTGATCCTCCCTGACTAACCCCCCAAGTGGGCGGCCCTATTCCATTCAGGGTACCCATTGGTGTGTCTGGTGGGTGTGGTGCAGAGTGTTACTAGGATTTTGATTAGCTTGTTCTTAGCAATACCAAAGGCCAGGGACCCGTAACCAAGGAGGAGATGGATATCATGCAGAAGGGCAGATTGCACAATGTCCTGTGACGACCTGATAGGCCAGGGCGTCACAGATGAATGTCTAGACATCCATGTGGATTGTGGCCAATGTCGGCCACATACCTCCGGAGCGTATGCGCCTGATATTGGGCACAAATTCAGCGTGTACCCAATCTAAAGCCCCAGTCACACATAGCGAGATCGCTAGCAAGATCGCTGAAACGTCACAGGTTTTGTGACATATCAGCGACCTCGCCAGCGATATCTCTGTGTGTGACAAGCAGCAGCGAGCGGGCCCCTGCTGCGAGGTCGCTGATCCTGACAAAATGATCAGGATCATTTTTTCCTCTTTGGTCTCCCGCTGTGCAGCACGCATCGGTGTATTTGACGTCGGGAAACCAACTAGCGTCGGTTCTGAGTGTGCAGGGAGCCATCGTTACACGGGTCGCTGGTAGGTGATGGCTGATGGCTGGTTGCTGTGGAGATCTGCCTGATTGACAGCTCAACAGCGACCATGTAGCGACATTCCAACGATCCCTGCCAGGTCGGATCACTGGTGGGATCGCTGGTATGTCGCTATGTGTAACGGGACCCCAAGATTGTCTAATTGACATAATGTAGAGATAAGCATCAGTAACCGCCTGAAGCCATTCCACAATGTACAGGGCTACTATGTTCTATCCCATACATTGCTTATATCTGGTTACAGATGTCCGATTGGGTTGTGGGTCTGACACCCTGCACCGATCTGATATTGATTACCTATCCTATGGAAAAAATAAGAATCCAGGTCCCAGAGAAAAGTTCTGATTTCTCTCCATCATCAGATACTGAGAGGGAGAACACTCGGACAGTTCAACTTCAACATGTCCAATCCTTTTATTTTTACTCATCTTTGCGCCTTCATTTATGAGTTGCTTACACTGTCAGCAGTATACAGCTGATGATGTGTTCATTCTAGAGCACCCACAATAGCTAGATAATCACATACCTTATTCAGCACACCAGGACAATCCACACATCTGTTAGTTGTACATTTCCAGTATTCAGGTCACGTGTAGAAGAAGGAGCATGAGCCATGCCAAAATCCACCAGTAACCAGGGCAAAGTCTTCTATGTGTTGGGCTTTCTACACAATACAGTAACATGAATGCAGGAGCCAGCATACATTCTGTAATCTGGATCTGCACTGATGGAAGTGTAAATATTAAGCACCTCTAGGATGCGTTCCAGAAGATGCCGCTGACCCAGATAAACCAGTTTGCCTCCTTACTCATCGTTATTTTGTACTAATTAATACATGAAAGACTTTCCAATTATGTAGACGTGTACTCATAACTCAGTCTGATGAGAAGGTATTTTGGCCACTGGGAAAAAACTTGAGAGAAAGAAGAGAGTGACGGACAGAGGATGGATAAGGCAGCCAGAGGACAGCAGAGGATGAATCTATGTAATGTGGTCATCCCACAGCTAAAGGGTTGGGTCCTCTATAAGAATAGGAAGCCACTGAATAAGCAGCATGTCTTGCAATGGCGGATTAGATCCGTCCATTTATTACATGGATTAACAATCACCTGAACGGTCACCAGGTAATACTATGGGGATCACTGTAGAGGAAATCTCGGTGACTTATTGCTTTCTTCCTAGATCATCACTTCTTGCCCAGTGGTCTGGCAGTTTATTATTAGAATATTATGTGGCTCCATCTTTCTATCAATGTGCACAAATACCTACAGGGCTTGGCTTTGCTGTGTTTTTCATCTTGCTGTTCTTTTGTGGTTACTTCTTGCTGAGAATTGAGATGATCCCGCCATAATCACTGATGGAAAAGGACCAGCTGTGTCTATCGAGGTGGAGGATGAAGATGTGACTACTAGTAAAACAAGGGGGATAGCTCTAACTACTGGAGTGGTGGCAGTGGGTACTGAGAGTCAACTATGACTACTGGTGAAACTGGTGTCATGCTAGGTACGGGAAAGTACCAAGGGAAAAGCGAAAGGGAAGGGGAACTCTGTGTCTAGAGAAACTGGAGACAGTGACTCCTGACAAAACCTACCCCTGGTCCCTGGCTTCCCTCACCACCATAGATAGGTTCCGAACCTATGCACTGAGTCGGATACCTGACCCTGAAATTGGCCCTAGGATGGAATGAGCGCTTAGTCAACCCCACTAAGCTCTAAAGGAGACACAGGGATAACAAATAGGGGGAAAATAAACAAATAACTTATCTCCATATGACTCGGGGAGAATAACTGCAGACAACAACAAAGTTTCTCCAGATGAATGCAAGCCGACTACTTCCACTGAAGACTTGTTAAGGTATTAGACCTATCACCAGCACAGAGTAAGGGGGAATGAAGGTATATAAAGACACAAAGGGAAGTGCTGATGAAAAACAGCTGAAAGGTGGGGGAACTCCACAGGGTCCTAAAGAGAAAGGGATGAAAATCAAGCAGAGGAGATACAGAGGATACCAAATACACCAAGCAGGAATAATAGAAGGTCAGGGAGCAGTTTGCGCAGCCAAACGCTGTGAGTCAAAGCAGACGCTGACAACATGGTAAACCAAGTCTCTGGGTGCCGCTGCCCTCTTGGGGGAGCTCGTCCGGGTTCCGTCCCCTGCAGCACTGCCTGGTGGTCTGTGGCCTACCTCTGTGCACAGTATTTTAGAGTGTCCAGATGGCTTGGAGATTTCCGGGCCCCGCTCCCTACTGCTTGGAAAGCCCTATCACCCTCGTTGCGCTAGTGCCCCCGATCTCTGAGCTTCGTGGGAACAGTTCATCTAGGCCCTGTCCTCCGCATGTTAATTGCTATGGTGCTTGAAGCTTCTCCCCGACCTAGGGTCCATGTACCCCGAAATGCCTTCGGTCCCAGCCCGGCTATTGAACTGCGGCTGCTGGCTATCCTCCAAGACTAGCCAGGCACTAAGTCCCAATCTCCCGCAACCAGGTCTCCGACTCCTCCGGGTCCAGACCACCGTCTGCGACCTAATCTGCTTCTTCCCTGGGAGCTCCAACTCCCAGCTTCCTCTGAGCTCCTCACCGCTTGAGGGCTACCACTCAACTCTTTGCTCCCCTGGAGCCGACTGATTTGTCACCTCCCACCTCCCTGCCTGACCCCTAGGTGGGCGGCCCAATTACAGCTTAGCAGCCTACTGGTGTGCCTGACAGGGTGTGGTGCCAGGTGTATATAGGATTTGTAGATGCTGGTGGAGGCAGTACTGCAAGATGGGAACCCAGAACCATGGGGGTTGAGTCCTGCACTAGGAAATAAAGAGTGTGCAGTACCCTGTGACAACCTGACTAGTCCAGGGGCATCACAAAAGACACCCGGAAAAAGTGTGAAATCTGCCTATTGTACGTATTATGAGACATCACGATCAATCAAGTCCTCAAGTGGGACTAAAATGAAATGTAAAGGCATGTGTAAAAGAAAACAAAATTGTAAAAAATAAATCTCTGCTTTCTCCTTTCTTTATCATCTAAAAAAAATAAATGCATAAAATTAGAAACTCTACAGTCCTAACAACCGAAGCTGTAAAAAATAGGACACGTTCATTAACCCATATGGCAAACACTGTGTTAAAAAAACAGAGTTGCTGCTTTTCGTTTTGCTGTGTCCCAAAAATTGAGATATAAGGGTATGTGTCCTCTCCTGTGGGTCCGCAAGTGCTCTCCGCAGAAGACCGCAGCGGCCCGAGCCCACGATCAAGGTTCGGGCCGCTGTGGACTTTCTTTTAGTTCTCCCTGCGGATAACATTCATGGCACCGCAGCAATAAATTGATATGCTGTGGCTCGGGAAGCCACACCACATGTCAATTTGCGCTACAGAAAAAACAAGCACAGTGGGCATGGAGTTTCTAGAAATCCCATCCACTGTGCTTGTACTGTACGACAGTGTTTTGGATGTAGCAAAAACCTGCTTGGTCCAAAACACTGTAAACCCTGATCATGGGCACGTGATGCAGCCTACTGCTATTAAAAGATTACATGTACCCCAAAATGGTTCTCATCCACCCATTCTGCAAAAAAATAAGCCTTCACACAGCTCTGTTGGTGCAAATATAGAATTATGGGTTTCAGATTATGGAACCCAGCTGAATATGCGCCATAAAAAGCAGTGTGCATAGTGCCTATATCTGCATATCAAAGAGAAATTGATGTAAAGGCCGATGGTGTCAGTGCAATATTTGTTGCTGATGGCTTAAAGGGAACCTATCACATCAGGTAACGCTATTATACTGTAGATATGAGGTCAATCAGTAGAAATAAGGTTAATAGCGTTAGAAAAGTGCCCGACTGCAGTACTGAAAGTGGAGCCGAAGGGAGAAAATAACTGACTGGTTAGGCTGCTTTCACACATCTGGTTTGAGCAGTGCGGCTCAATCCGGCTGTGAAACCTATGCAACGGATGCGGCGTAAACAACGGATCCTTTGCATACGTTTTTTACATGCGGCCCGTCCGGTTTTTGACGCTTGCGGCAGGCTACTGAGCATGCACAGTGGCAAAAACCGCATGCGGCGGCCGGATGCCGTTTTTGCCGCATCGCGCCGCATCCGGCGTCCATAGGCATGCATAGGAAAATGCGCCGCATCGGCCGGATGCGGCGCGATGCGTTTTTTTTTTTGCCGCACAAAAAAACGTGCCAGGCAACGTTCCATCCGGCCGCCGCATCGGCTAAATCTGCCGCATGCGGCAAAAAACGGACGGAACGCAAGGCCATGCGGCACAATGCAGCACTAATGTTAGTCTATGCAAAAAAAAACGCAACCGGCAGCAAAAAAAAACGGTTGCGTTTTTTCTGCAAAGTGCCGGATTGTGCCGTACAGGAAAAACCGGAGGAGTGAAAGCAGCCTTAGTGCCGTGACATCCACACAGCGGCCTATCAAAGTATAATGAGCAGTGCTGTGAGCCCTGAGTGTAGCCAAGCTGGCACACCTGTGTGACTGAAGACCAACAGATCACAGGAGGAATAAAGCTAATTTTCACCCAGTAATCGCACTTTCACTACGGCAGACGGACACCTTTCTAATGCTATTAACCTGCAGATTAAAACTCTATCTGTAGGTTAATAGCATTATCTGATGTCACAGGTTCTCTTTAAACCCCTCATATACATACGATAGCTGTTAGTTGAACAATTGAATAATAATAATAATTTTTATTTATAACTTGTTTTTTCTATAGCACCAACTTATTCCGCAGCACTTTACAATTCAGAGGGCACATGTACAGATAATAGAAGACTTTACAGAGTAACACATAGTTCAAGCATGCCAAGAAAAGTGAGGGCCCTGCTCACAAGCTACAAAAGGGTAAATGGTAAAACGAATTGTTGCTCGTGTAAGGTCCAGCCATGAGTATAATCAATAGTGGCATTCAAATAATGCTGCATGAACTGATCACCAGTAGGTATATGTACAAGTACAGGTACAAAAAGCTACAGCGTACATGGAAGAGATAATGGGGATAGCTAGATGACGAAGGTGAGATGATAAACCAGTCTAAAAAAATGTGTTTTTAGGAAATGCTTGAAAATGTGGATACTGGGAATTAATCTAATTGTCATTGGTAGTGCATTCCAGAAAGTTGGTACAGCATGAGATAAGTTCTGAATACGGGAGTGGAAGGTTCAGATTATAGAGGATATTCATTTTAGGTCATTAGCGCAACGGAGAAGACAAGTAGTGTGGTAGAAAGAGACGACGGAAGAGATATAGAATGGTGCAGTACTTTAGATGTGGAGAGTTGTTAGGAGGTGACGGGATAACAGGGGGCCAGGGCACCTAAACAGGCCCTCATTCTAGGGGATACCTAGCTTTCCCTGATCCCAGAGATACGTCTGAGGGGGTTAATGTCTGGGCCGCCATCCTATCCGTGCTCCTGACCAGCTCTGATTTAGTAGCCTCACCCTCCCTACCCCAAGGTAAGAAACTCTAGAGATGTTTTTGAGGTGGAGGTGACATGAGCGAATGATCGGATGTAGGGAGTGAAGGAGAGATCTGAGCCAAATATAACCCCAAGACAGTGCTTTCTGTTTGGGAATTATGGTAGAACCACACACCGAAATGGCAATTTCAGGTTTCGGTAGATTCGTAGAGAGGGAAACACAAGCTCAGTTTTTTACATTCATTTTTAGATGGAGGGAGGACATGTTGTTAGAGACAATGGGCAGACAATCACTGGTATTTTGTAGTAATGCGGGGGTGATGTCCAGAGCAGAAGTGTATAATTGGGTGTCATCAGCATAGAGATGGTACTGGAAGCCAGATCTGATTATGCTTTGTCCAATAGGGGCAGTGTATAGAGAGAAGAAGACTGGGCCTAGAACTGAACCCTGAGGATTCCTTTACAGTAAGGGGACAAGGAGCAGAAGAATACCTGGCAAACCGATGAAGTGAATTAGATTAGTGTAGATTTTTGTATGTGCGGTAAGTGGGAGTGTCCTGAGAGGGTCAACAGTAATTGACAAAGAAATACAGAAGGTTGTGTCAAAAAGAGGGAGAGGGGAGTTAGTAAGATCACTCACTGAGCAAAGCCGAGAGAAGACAAAGTCTAGTATATCCCTGTCTTCATGCATAGGAGAGTTTGTGAGCTGTGAAAGGCTGAGAGAGACAGAAGACAAGTGGCAGATGGTCAGAGTGGATCATCAATGGGGAAGTCCCTCAAGATGAGAGTAAAGGCCCCTTTACACACTGCAACATCGCTAGCGATATCGCTGTAACATCACCGGTTTTATGACGTAATAGCGACCTCCCCAGCGACATTGCAGTGTGTGACACTCATCAGTGACCTGGCCCCTGCTGTGAGGTCGCTGATTGCTACAAGTCATTCAGGACCATTCTTTAGTCCTTTGTTTCCCGCTGAGCAGCATGTATCGGTGTGTTGGACACCGTTACAATGACATCGTTAGCGACCCAGCCCATAGGCGTGCTAGCTTTCCCTTTCCAGCGAGGTCGTTCTGCAGGTCCGTATCGCTGCTGCGTCGTTGGCCAGATCTGCCTGTTTGACAGCTCACCAGTGACTGTTAGAGACTTTCCAGAGATTCCGGCCAGGCCGAGATCGCTGGTGGGATAACTAGAAAGTCTCAGTGTGTAAAGGGGCCTTATAGAAAGTGTGACAGCCAGGTAGCAAAGTGATCCAGAAGTTGGAGAGATTGGCCTGAGGGGCGATACACAACCACCACTCGGAGGGTGAAGGGTTGTAAAAGTCTGACGGTATGGATCTCAAAAGAAGGGGAGATAAACAAGGTGGGCGAGGGGATGACATGAAAAGCACATTTTGATGAAAGAAGCAAGCCAACACCTCCACCTTGTCTGTTTTCAGCTCTAGAGGTATGTGTCATCTGTTGAGGAAGACTTGGGATAAATTATCACCTATCAGAATAAATGACAACCTGATCATTACTGGACACCCACCAATTTTGAGAAGATGCTCTGAAGCTCCCTATTGCCTGCACATGCCAGAGGTAAAGGGATATTCTCAACTTTGTAAGTTATTTCCTGTCCAATCGATAACTTTCAGAACGCTGTTAGTCTGTCCACTGGGACCCCTGCCGCTTATGAGAACTGGGGCTCCAAAGAGCCCCCTGTGAATGGTGCAGAGGTCGATCATGCGCACCGCTTTTCTCTTTATTCTTAAGCTGGGTTTACACACTGCAACATCGCAAACGACATCGCTGTAACGTCACCGGTTTTGTGACGTTACAGCGACCTCCCCAGCGACATTGCAGTGTGTGAAACCTATCAGCGACCTGGCCCCTGCTGTGAAGTTGTGATCGCTACAAATCGTTCAGGACCATTCCTAGGTCCTTTGTTTCCCGCTGTGCAGCATGCATCGCTAGCAAGTTTCAGTGTGTAATGCTGGGTTTACACACTGAGACTTTCTAGCGATCCAACCTGCAATCTCAACCTAGCCGGGATCGCTACAAAGTCTCTGGTGAGCTGTCAAACAGGCAGACCTGGCCAACGACCTAACAGCGATCCAGACCTGCAGAGCGACTAGCTGGTCGTTGGGGACAGCAGGTGAACTTCACCCGACTTCATTTAATGCCGCGCGGCTCTGTGTGCCGTGTAAATAAATAAATAATTAAAAAATCCGGGGTGCGGTCCCCCCCTATTTTAATACCAGCCAGATAAAGCCATACGGCTGCAGGCTGGTATTCTCAGGATGGGGAGCCCCACGTTATGGGGAGCCCCCCAGCCTAACAATATCAGCCAGCAGCCGCCCAGAATTGCCGCATACATTAGATGCGACAGTTCTGGGACTGTACCCGGCTCTTCCCGATTTGCCCTGGTGCGTTGGCAAATCGGGGTAATAAGGAGTTATTGGCAGCCCATAGCTGCCAATAAGTCCTAGATTAATCATGTCAGGCGTCTCCCCGAGATACCTTCCATGATTAATCTGTAAATTACAGTTAAAAAACACACACCCGAAAAATCCTTTATTAGAAATAAAAAACACTAACAAATTCCCTCATTACCAATTTATTACCCACAACAAAGCCCTCCTTGTCCGGCGTAATCCACGGTCCTCCAACGTCGCATCCAGCTCTGCTGCATGCAGGTGACAGGAGCAGCAGAAGACACAGCCGCTCCTGTCACCTGCACGCAGCTAATGAAGAGAGCCGTGTGATCGGCTGAGCTGTCACTGAGGTTACCTGGATCCAGCGGTGGCCGCGGGTAACCTCAGTGACAGCTCAGCTGATGGCGCTACTCACCGCCGCTCCGGTCAGCTCCTCGCAGAAAATGAGGTGAGTAGCGCGATCAGCTGAGCTGTCACTGAGGTTACCCGCGGCCACCGCTGCATCCACCGCTGGATCCAGATAACCTCAGTGACAGCTCAGCCGATCACACGGCTCTCTTCATTAGCTGCGTGCAGGTGACAGGAGCGGCTGTGTCTTCTGTTGCTCCTGTCACCTGCATGCAGCAGAGCTGGATGCGACGTTGGAGGACCGTGGATTACGACGGACAAGGAGGGCTTTGTTGTGGGTAATAAATTGGTAATGAGGGAATGTGTTTGTGTTTTTTATTTCTAATAAAGGATTTTTTCGGGTGTGTGTGTGTTTATTTACTGTCACTTACAGATTAATCATGGAAGGTTTCTCGGGGAGACGCCTGACATGATTAATCTAGGACTTATTGGCAGCTATTGGCTGCCAATAACTCCTTATTACCCCGATTTGCCAACGCACCAGGGCAAATCGGGAAGAGCCGTGTACAGTCCCAGAACTGTCGCATCTAATGTATGCGGCAATTCTGGGCGGCTGCTGACTGATATTGTTAGGCTGGGGGGCTCCCCATAACGTGGGGCTCCCCATCCTGAGAATACCAGCCTGCAGCCGTATGGCTTTATCACTGTTTTATCTTCTGCAGTTATTTGAATAGTGAGCTACATAACCCACCCATACTACTGATTGGCAGCTCACTGTGTACATTATTCATAGATAAAAAAAAACTGCCAATCAATGGTGGAGGCTGGGGTGTACAGAGCTCATGGATATGGAGGACTACATGGCAGCAGGTTTACTAGTCCTCTAGTGATAATCCCCTGCTGATAAAAAAAAGTGATTCTATCAAAACTACAGCAATTAGCCCAGTAAGTAACACAATGCATCAGGGACTCTGCCTCTAGATTATGCTGCTCTTAGGTAACACCAGCCAAACCAAAACCCTTGTCACCACCCTCCAGGTTTGATGTCCACACCAGGGGAGGCGGAGTCAGGTGGTTGGTTCCGCCCACCAAAGAGTTCACAGGCCTGGAGGTGGGAACCTAAGTAGTCAAGTTCAAGTTGAAGCAGAGTAGTTTTGACAGTGAAGGAAGGAGGTTGAGTACACAGACAGACCTGCGCTCAGGCCTGCCAAAGACTACCGGTGGCTGGGTCGGAGCCCAGTCACCATTAGCAAGGAGGCAGATGGTGGTGGCCGCCTGCAGGAGACCGGGAATACGACCGGTGGAACCGTAAGGGACCGGGACAGGGTAGAGGCCCGCCGGAACCAAACCGGGGAGCCAACTGGATACCGGAGCACCAGGCAGGGCACTCAGAGCCAGCACAAAGCCCTGAACCAACAGGGCCAAGTCGAATCAACTGATTGCGGGCTGGACTTAAGGACCTACCCCACACAAGTCCCTTTAGAAGACAACAGCCCAACCATACCGGGTAACGCCACCGCCAAGGGATAGAGACCCAAAGGGCCAGCGTCTGCGGGCAAACGGGCTCCTCCGGCATATACCAGTCGGGGAGCGGACTACAGGTGTCTAGGCACAGGAGTCAAAACATTTACACAGAGGTGCAGGAGAAAGGTGGAGATCACCAACCTAGTCTGGAAGAAGCTGCAGCCAGCTGCAGGCCCCGTTCATCACTCCGTTTAGTTTACCAGAGACTCCAGTGTCTTGTGTCAGAGTGAGTACACCAGTGCCATCAGGCACCGCACCGCACTGCACCGCAACACTTCACCCTGCACCCCGGCCCTCGCCTACCGGGCCCCGGGATCAACAACCCCTACCCACGGAGGGGTCAACACCTAGCTGCGCCACTACACCGCTGCCGGGATCTCCGCACCTTCACCGCAGCGGTGGTGTCTACAATCATACAAAAATCGCCAAATATTCCCAATATAAACAATTATTTATTTAATAAAAAATTCCACACCACAGTGTAAGTAAACAAGTGATCACTAGATCATGTACATATAAAATGTTCCAGATGACAGTAAAGATATGCAAGTAGACAAGATTCACAAACAACTTAGAGCATAGGACTTAACTTAGGCTGAAAATATAGCAGTATTCAGCACCCAAATTTTGGAGTCTATCAGTCCATAAGGTCCAGGCACATATATGCTGTTGCTCTTTCAGAAGTCCTTTTAATATAGGTGAATCGTCCACTTAGATGTCATATAAATATTCCTTCTTAATTCCTCCGCCTCGACGCGTTTCCCCACACGGAGAGTGTGGTTCATCAGGAGGCTATGAGTTTAAATACATTTAATCAGCATCAAGATATACAGGGATACACAGTTTTAAAAACATTATCACAGTAGCATCAAACAAATAGAGAACCAACAATGTATTTAGTACTTGCCCAAAATGAAGGTTAGGTGTACAGGTCCATGGCATCAGATAGACAGGATCAGCAATGGTACAGACGATGCTGTGTAGATGACCACCACTGTCCAAGTGATCGCCATGGAGCTGAACCACCATATAGGTATATATATACCAAACATTATTCAAAACACCTGAGGGCACAACAGGGCGGAAGCTACCGGATGTCCGGTGTACGCCCCCTACATGACGCGCGCTTATTGCACGTGCCATACGGGGGCCCAAAGGGATCAATACATTTGCCGTCCAGCGATACTGAGACCCGACCACGCATGCCCAGTATCGCGAACTCATTGTGCCCGCGTCAGGACGGATGCCTGCTCGGGTCAAATTACATGGACGGGAGAAACAGAGACTTCTGCGCATGCGCGCGGCCTCCATAGATACAGAAAGAGCGTCCCAGGAGAGCCGCGTCACATGGTCCAATGAGAAGATCCTCAACACGCATGCGCAGTATCATAGAGATAAGACTTAGATATTTTTCACCACCGCCCTTGAGAATCACTCAGAAGGCGGTGTTTGAATTATTTTAATGGACACCGCATCAATCAGAGCTACCGCCCCTGGCCCTGAGGCGTAAAGAGGACAATATAGATACTAAGTATGATTACATTAGGCATAGTAACATAAGTTACACAAATATACATATGGCCAATTATAATGTACATATGGCCGATTGTGATATACAGATATACATATGGCCAAGTTTGATTACATTAGACATAATAGCATAGATTACATAGATATACATATGGCCAATACCATGTATATAGATACATTTTATATATTCCTGAGGCAAGCACTTACAAAGATAATTATGATAATAACCAATAATATAGAAACCCCTTACTTAAGTGGGCAAACTTCCAAAGTAAAGCATAGTAAGACCCTTAAACAGTATATACCCTGTCCAAGCTATGTGGGGAGGAAGCAACTAAATATAAGCTGCTCGTTAAGCCCCCCCTGGTGAAAGGGAGCCCAACTTAAAAATCCATGCTGACTCCTTCTGTAAAAGGAGCCTATCAAAATCTCCACCTCTAGGGTTAGGTTTTACTAGCTCCAACACAGAAAAAACGAATATGAGTTAAGTCACCCCTATGTGTCGCATTCATGTGGCGGGAGATTGGTGTATCTCGTTTATTCCGAATGTCGGATAAATGCTCCCCCACTCTCCTCCGGAGTTCTCTTAGGGTCTTGCCCACGTAGTCCATTGGACACGTGCAGCATGCCCTATAGACAACTCCGGAGGTCCTACAGTTACTGAAATCACGCAAATAAAACGTTTTGCCATTAGCCGAACTCTTTATTCCTTTACATTGTTCCATTGATCCACAATATTTACAATTACCACAACGGAACATGCCAACAATTTTTCTGTCCAGCCAAGTTCCTTCTGGTCTAGGTGCCTGGTACATGCTGTGGGTCAGCATGTCACCCAAAGAACGCCCTCGCCTATATGTAATACATGGCAATTTTGAAATATGTTTGGAAAGGTCAGGGTCAGCCCTTAAGATCCCCCAATATTTTTTTATGACCGAAAACACTCTATCTGATTGGGTGTCAAAGGTACCGATTATACGTGTGATGTTAGAGTTGTCTTCACGTATCCTCGGGGTCATAAGCGAATGTCGGTTAGTATTCTGGGCATAAGCATACGACTGCTGTAAAATACGCCTAGGGTACCCACGCTCCAAAAAAACGATCAAAAAGATCTGCGGCCTGTTTTTTGAAATCATCCTCTCTGGAACAATTCCTGCGTATACGCAGGAATTGCCCTTTGGAATACCTTTTTTAAGGGCAAGAGGATGATGACTATCCCATTTTAATAATGAATTCGTTGCCGTAGGCTTACGATGCGTGAGTGTCTGAATCCTACCTCTTCCATCTTTTACTATTACCAGATCCAAAAAGGTAATTGAGTTGTGATCACAGGTGTAAGTGAATCTAAGCCCTAGGGAATTATTGTTGAGACCCCCAACAAATTGCTCAAAATCAAAAATGGACCCTGTCCAGAGGATGAGGATGTCGTCAATGTACCGGACCCAAAGTCCGATACATTGATGAGATTCCCCATCCTCCCCCCCAAAAACTACCGTTTCCTCCCACCAGCCCAGGTATAAATTAGCATAACTGGGGGCACAGGGGCTCCCCATAGCTGTACCCCTGAGCTGGTGGAAGTACTTGGTATCAAATAAAAAATAATTATGATAAAGTGTGAAGGACAGCAATTCTCCAATGAATTTACTGTGCCTAGCACACTCGATGGCTCTGGTCCTAAGAAAAAAATTAACCGCCTGTAAACCTAACTCATGGGGGATCGAGCTATAAAGTGCCTCCACATCAATGGAGGCCAAGATAGTCTCCGGGCTCACACTCACATCCTCAAGGATCTGCAATAAATGAGGAGTATCTCGGATATAGGACGGAAGGGCGGTTACAAAAGGGCGTAGAACCTTGTCAACATAGATCCCAATGTTCTGGGAAAGGGAGTTAATCCCCGCCACAATGGGCCTACCTTTAAGTGGTTCTAGACCCTTGTGCACTTTAGGAAGTGCGTAGAAAACGGGAATCATTGGATTAAGAGGTGATAGAAACTCATATTCATTGTCTGAAATTAGGCCAGAACCCTTAGCTCTATCAAGTATGGGAAAAAGTGTGTTGGAGCTAGTAAAACCTAACCCTAGAGGTGGAGATTTTGATAGGCTCCTTTTACAGAAGGAGTCAGCATGGATTTTTAAGTTGGGCTCCCTTTCACCAGGGGGGCTTAACGAGCAGCTTATATTTAGTTGCTTCCTCCCCACATAGCTTGGACAGGGTATATACTGTTTAAGGGTCTTACTATGCTTTACTTTGGAAGTTTGCCCACTTAAGTAAGGGGTTTCTATATTATTGGTTATTATCATAATTATCTTTGTAAGAGCTTGCCTCAGGAATATATAAAATGTATCTATATACATGGTATTGGCCATATGTATATCTATGTAATCTATGCTATTATGTCTAATGTAATCAAACTTGGCCATATGTATATCTGTATATCACAATCGGCCATATGTACATTATAATTGGCCATATGTATATTTGTGTAACTTATGTTACTATGCCTAATGTAATCATACTTAGTATCTATATTGTCCTCTTTACGCCTCAGGGCCAGGGGCGGTAGCTCTGATTGATGCGGTGTCCATTAAAATAATTCAAACACCGCCTTCTGAGTGATTCTCAAGGGCGGTGGTGAAAAATATCTAAGTCTTATCTCTATGATACTGCGCATGTGTGTTGAGGATCTTCTCATTGGACCATGTGACGCGGCTCTCCTGGGACGCTCTTTCTGTATCTATGGAGGCCGCGCGCATGCGCAGAAGTCTCTGTTTCTCCCGTCCATGTAATTTGACCCGAGCAGGCATCCGTCCTGACGCGGGCACAATGAGTTCGCGATACTGGGCATGCGTGGTCGGGTCTCAGTATCGCTGGACGGCAAATGTATTGATCCCTTTGGGCCCCCGTATGGCACGTGCAATAAGCGCGCGTCATGTAGGGGGCGTACACCGGACATCCGGTAGCTTCCGCCCTGTTGTGCCCTCAGGTGTTTTGAATAATGTTTGGTATATATATATACCTATATGGTGGTTCAGCTCCATGG